>NC_142803.1:75336700-75649400 GCF_049724085.1 Artemia sp. Qi Xiang Cuo
CAAATGCACTTTTCTGCGACCTTCATGTGCACGAGTGTTTTGATTTTTTTCGGCCCCCTCCTGACCATTATATGAGTAGTTTCAATCAAATACCACTAAGAGTTTTTGAAATTTTGAAGTTACGCCATTTACACATTTAGCTCAGTATATGCTGGCAGTTTCGCTGAATTTTTTATATAAATTCACTTAAAAATAACTGAGAGGCCCTCAAAAGATTGAGTCAGTTGGAAAGGTGCACAAGACGGCCTCTAAAAAAGAAAAAACCTTGATGAAAGGTGGATTTTGAATGAACTTGCACCCGCCGCACCGAAGACTTTGGTGCTAACTTGTCTGAACAACTTAAGGAAAAATCGCAGTCTTTTACGTACTTCTCTCTTGCGATGGACGAAAGCACTGATGTGTGGGATAAGGAACAATTTCTAGTATTTGTGTTAAAGTTTTTTGAAAACTTTCATGCATATTAATTTTTTTGCAAAGGGGGTAGGATTTATTTCACCACTTAGAACAAGCTCTGGTTTCATGGGATAAATTAAACAGAATCACCATGGACGGTGGAAAAAAACATGCGTGGTCATAATAAAGGTGTCGTTGGAAGAGTCAACAGCAAACTTCTGGAGTCCGGACCTGAAGCTCTGTATACATTTCACTGTATTGTCCATCAAGAAGCATTGTGTTGTAAGGTTTTATCGTGGAGAGAAATAATGGATACCGTTATATCTGTTATTAATTTTATAAGAAAAAATAGGCTTAATCACCGTCAGTTTGAGAAGTTTTTGGAAGATGTGTAAGCTGAAAATAGCAACGTGATGTATTACTGTGAAGTAAGATAGCTAATCCGAGAATCAATGCTTCAACGATTTTTTATTTAAAGAAAAAAATTTGTAACTTCATGGAGATGAAAAGAAAGGTAAGGCTCGAGCCTTACAACAACCTGAGGGTTTTAGATCTTGGGTTTTTAACTGATCATGGATGCAGCGGCAGCTGCAACCTAGTAAAGAGCGATCAAAATCCCATAGAAACAAAAAAAAATTTAAACAGCCTTGTTAAAAAAAATTGCCATGTGACACTGATTCAGGAATTACTGTTATTTTGTTACTGTTATGACTGTTAATTACTTTAATTACTATTAATTACTGTAATTACTGTTATTACTGTTATTTTTGTTTGTCTTAAAAATAAAAGTGTTTATTGCAAAAATAAAATTTTCATGAATTAAAAAAAAATCCTGAAACCCCTCAAAAATCACGTCAGATCAAAACAAAAAGTGTACCATTAGAATCAGCATGGCTGAAACCCTAATATACGGAAATTACAGTCCCCTTTTATGAAAAACAAGGAAAATCACTTTTTTGCATCGGTAGCACTGATCTGTCTCCCTTTTTTTCTTTTTGTCTCTAGGCCTAGCGGGTTACCCGAACATCATTGAAAAATTGTTAATGGCTCATTCAAAAGCTATTTCTAATATCTACGTTCTTTTTATGGATTCTGCCATCTGCAAGTACCGTATCGCACTAAAATGGCACTTTGTGCCATTTCTCAAGGGGTGGCACTAGCAGGCTACCATAACATCGTAGACAGATTTTTTATAGCTTGGAAGCATAAAATGATATAATTGCAATAATTATGGTCCAAAACCTTAACTGGAGGTTTGCACGAAAACCTACCGCACGTTCCTCCTCCAGGCCCTCTTAATACGCTATGCCATGAAAGTCCTACAAACACTATTACATTAAATTATATTATTAGAGGCATGGATCTGTTATTGTAATTAATTTAAAAAACTTTCCACAAATAAGTTTTTCAAAGAAAAGTAAAAAACTCCATTAAACAAAAAATGAGCAAAAATAAAATCAAATAATCTACCAAGCGTGAAACTACCACAAATCAGCATCGATAAATTTCCTGAAAAATATATAAATGATTTTACTTTTATAACTTTCTTTTTTTTAAGACTTTATAGTTTGGCCTGTTATTTGTATGCTGGAGATATATTTTCAGAAATTGTTAACAACATACACCCTTTTAAAAATCTGGACACAAATAGAATAGTTTAATTTAGTTTCATACCTCCTCTAGCTGACCTGAAAAGGAAAACTTGATACCATTCGCAGAAAAATCTGTTTACTTTCTTTGATAGTTTTGATACACTTAGGCTATTTTGATTTGGTTAAATTTTAAGAGCAGAAGTAGCCCCAAAATTTTTAACATAATAACCTCAATCGTTCTTGGGATACTGCTGAGATGCCTTATTGGGAATTAGAATTATCACTGTGCATTTTGATTTAATCTTAAGGAAACATTTATTTTTTAAACATAATGGGAAAATAGGTGGGGGGGTGAGGAAGGGGGATTAGTTGCCCTCCATTCATTTTTGACAATTAAAAAGGGCATCGGTCCTTTCTATTTTCAATCGAATGAGCCTTTTCGAAGTTACCACGACAAATCCTTCAATACGAAGTGCCCTGGTCTAAACAACAACAAAAAATAATACACTACTAAATATCAGTATATGTATATTAAACTGACAATGCACATTCATTTGTATTTTTTCGGTAAAGTGCAAATTTTGTTCTGGCCTTGGGAAGGCATAGGGGTTTGCGCCCAACTTAACTTAATTTCTGCTCGTTTTGAGTTTGACTTGGTTAATTATTGTAGGTTCGTTTCGTTTTGGGATTCATTTATTTATCAATGCTGATTTGTGGTAGTTTCACGCTTGGTATATTATTTGATTTTATTTTTGCTCATTTTTTGTATAATGGAGTTCTTTACTTTTCTTTGAAAAACTTATTTGTGGAAAAAGTTTTTTAAATTAATTTCTCTTCGTTTTGTATTGATATAGTCTTTTCAGAGAACAAGAAAATAATACTTTAAATCTTTTCGTTTTTTAAGACTATATTTTGGCCAGCTATTCGTATGCTGGAGAAAAATTTTCAGCAATTTTTAATACACCCTTTTAAAAATCTGGATACAAATAGTACTGTTTAATTTAGTTTCATACCTCATCTAGTTGACCTGAAATGGAAAACTTGATACTTGCCCTCAAATCACTTGCCCTCAAATCACTTTCGACTATTAAAAAGGGCATCAGCCCTTTCTATTTTCAATCGAATGAGCCCTTTTCGAAGTTCCCCTGACAACTCTTTCGATACGAAGTGCCCTGGTCTAAGCAACAACAACAACAAAAAATAATACATTATACCCACTTCGATCTTTACTATAAATATGTCAAGCCTTCCAATCACTTTCGACTATTAAAAAGGGCACTAGGCCTTTCGATTTCCAATCGAATGAGCCCTTTTGGAAACGACAACGCTTTCTATAAACACTTTATATGCCCCCAGAGCATAAATTACAACGCTTACCCTAGGGTCTGTTAGGGTGGTTGTCATCCTCTAGGACCAAATTTCCAGAACTTTCAACTACGTTAAACAACATGGCTATCTCAAACTTTTGATTGGATGTGTGTGGGGAAATGGTGGGCGTAAGAGGGGCGGTAGTCACTCGCCAATCATTTTCAACGATTAAAAATGGCCCTAGCCCTTTCAATTTCCAAGCAAATGAGCCCTTTTGAAGTTTCTATGACAAAACTCAATAAAAATCTTATATGCCCCCAGAACATGACTTACAACCCTTGCTTTGAATGCTGGGGGAGGGGGGGGGTTGTGTCATTCTCATAGACCTAAAAGACCTAATGTCCTGAACTTTCTACTACGTTGAACAAAAAGGCTATCTGAAAATTTGTTTGGAGGAATGGTGGGCGTGAGAGGGGGTTAGTTACCCTCCAATCAATTTTGACTATTACAAAGGGCGCCAGCCCTCTCAATTTCGAATTGAATGAGCCCCTTTTGAAGTTTTATGACAAGTTTATCCATATGAAAACCTCATATGCCCCGAGGGCAGAACTTACAATCTTTGCCCTTGGGGCTCAGGGGGGTTTGCCCTTGGGGGGTTTGTCATCCTTAAATACATAATTTTCTTAACTTTTAACTACCTTGAACAAAATGGCTGTCTCTAAACTTTGATTGAATGTTTTTGGGGAAATCTCGGACGTAAGAGGGGTATCAATTACTCTCCCCTCACTTTCGACTATTAAAAAGGGCAATTTCAATTTCCAATCAAATGAGCCCTTTTTGAAATTTCTATAACAACTTTCTATAAAAACTTAATATCCCCCGAGGGCATAACTTAAAACCCTGGCACTGAGGGCTGTGAGGGGGTTGTCATCCTCAAAGACCTAATCTCCAGAACTTTCAACTACGTTGAACAAAATGGATATCTCAAAATTTTGATTGAATGTGTTTGGGAAAATGGTGGGCGTGAGAGGGGCGTTAGTTACTCTCCAATCACTTTAAACTATGAAAAAAGGCACTAGCCCTTTCAATTTCCAGTTGAATGAGCTCTTTTGAAGTTTCTACGCTTTCAATAAAAACCTTCTACGCCCCCAGGGCATAACTTCCAACCCTTGCCCTGGGGGCTGGGGGGAGGGGTTTTTACCCTTAAAGACCTAATTTCCAAAACTTTCAACTATGTTGAATAAAATTACTATCTAAAATATTCACTGGATGTGTTTGGAGAAAAGATTGGCGTGAAAGGAGGGTTAGTTGCCTTTAAATCACTTTTGACTATTAAAAAGGACACTAGTCCTTTTAATTTCCAATCGAATGAGCCCTTTTTTCTAGTTTCTAAGACAAAGATTTCAATAAAAACTTTATATGCTCCCAGGGCATAACTTCTAACCCTTTCCCTGAAGACTTTGGTGGGAGTGTCCTGCTCAAAGGTATAATTCCCTGAACTTTGAACTGCGTAGAACAAAATGGATATCTCAAAATCTTTATGCTATGTGCTTCTGCTAGTCTCTGCTAGTCTAGTTTCTGCTAGTCAGTATGTGATTTATAAAACCCTGTCTTCATCATGGCTTTTTCAGGCGATGTCGGCCGAGTAAAAGCATCTTTTTGTTCATCGAAAAACAAACGTTCCTGAAAAACATGTATTGTTTTGTGAAGCACGGATAATGAACTTAATGGTATAGACTTAACGTTTTTCGTAGCTGTCAAGGTTGTCTACAGTATTTACTTGATGTTTCTTTTCTTTCCTAGATTGGTAAATTAGAAATTAAATTAAAATAGGTTTTCAACTGAAACTAAGGAGTGACATTAAAACTTAAAACAAACATACATTACTTCGTATAAATAAAAAAGATCATGGCAGCGTTGTTTCTACATTAAATTTTAATCATAAATTAACATAGATTAATTTAAAAAAATGAAGTTTTTCCGAGGACAGTAAAGAGCAAAGTTGAAAATTAAAACAGACAAAATTATTACTTCTCAGTCTATCTAATATAAATCAATAAAATTGATAGAGATAAACAAAATAATTACGTTTCCCTATGTTTCTAGTGTTATAGAAAACTAGCGCCTCACTGAAAACATAAAATAATATAGAAATTTTGGTACAATAAAAGCAAACCAATAAAAGACGCTTTTCACAGAATAAAAATTTTATCAATCCCTTTTAAGATCAATCCCTTTTAAGATTAAGCAACAATCAATTTTAGGATTATTGTTATATTTTCGTTTTTTGTTTAATATGGTATCACTTTTGCACAATGGCTCAGTTCAATAACTGGCTCTGGTTTTGCTTCTGAAAAGGACAAGTCATGACTAGTTTGTAGACAAGTTCGAAGTAAAACCATCTTGATAGTATTAGGATTATAGACTAGCTTTAGAATTTGTATCATAGCTTGAAATTCACTTTTCTATAGAGAGAAATATCCAGATTTCCAGACTTCACATTATGACTTATTTGATGCTCATTTCAAGTAATCGTAAAGCATATTTATTACAATTTAAGATTGTATATTACTCACTGTTGGTGAAATAGTTGGTGAGACCAAAATACAACCTTATAAATACATCAAATATTTCTGTATGCTGTTCAGTTACTATTCATTTATTTTAAAAAATATTTAATTTTACACTGATGTTTTTAAGCTGATTTTAATTGTATACTGAAAGTTACTGAGGTCAAAACTGGTGTAATGCTATGGAAAGCTTTACGGATTAGTTTATTGTTGTCAGGCGACATTCTCACTTTTGACTTCAAAACCAATATTCCTGTTTCTTATACTTGACTTTTGTGTTTTCAGTAAACACTCCAGTTTTCTATAATCCTAAACACCTAGGGAAAGATAATTACTTTGTATATCTGTATTTGTTTATTGATAATATTAGATGGGCTGTGGAGTAATATTTTTTGTCTGTTTTAAGCTTCAACTTTGCTCTTCGCTTCCCTCGGATTTTTTAAATCAATTTTATTACAGAACTGAATCTACTCAATACACGTTTACAACCAAAAATAAATTTATATGCCAGATGTACTCAGATGCTAAAGCATTTGAAATGAAACTAACATTATTTATCGAGCATACTGAAGAAAGAAGGCTCGATCATTTTCTAAATTGCATGAAAGCAGTAGTAGAAGATAATATGCATTTTGTTTGGCAAAATACTAAATTGAAACGTGCATTAATACAACTTCAAACTGAGTTTGAAAATCGTTTTTCATTTCAAAAGATCTTACGTAAGGTGGTTATAGTCGTACACCCCTTCGCAGTGGATGTCAGCAATGAACCAAGTGATTTGCAAATCAACGCGATAGATTTGTAAAGTGATAGGCACATTTAAAATGACCGAGTGAAAAAAAAACTAGGTGGATTTCTTTGGAAATTTGTGTTCTTGAATTTAATAGGATTTATAAAGTTTTGCAAAGCAAATAATTACTATGTTTGGTAGTATACATATTTGTGAGCAAACCTTAACAATTCCGAATTATCGAAAAAAACAAACACTTTTCTCGGTTATCGGAAATACATTTAGACGCAATACTTCGTGTCTCTACTACAAAAATGCAAGCTAATATAAAAAAAATTGTAAGTCAAATGCAACAACAAAAGTCTCATTGATTGTATTAACCACCATAGACGTAAAAATATACATTAAGCGATTAATTTTTAAACCTAAAATATTTGTATATAAATATTGTAGATATATTTTAATCATTATGGTATACCTACAATACTACATTACAGTGTAATGACCTGTGACCTTAGTGTGACCCGTGTAATATCCCCACGTAAAATGTTGGCCCTTTTACAAGAAAAGGGTGCCAACCTGTGCTGTAAAAAATCCACAGCATGAGTATTGGACTCAAGTCCTCTGAGAAGTGGATTCATGTGTCCTAGAAATGCCTGCACACTTTATAAATCAATGCTTAGATGTTCTAACAAAGCATATGTGATAGAGCGACAGAGCTTACTTTCAATGAAGCTCACCAAAACAAGGTTTGCCCCATAGAAGAGTTAAATTTTCGAACAAATATTCTGATGTACTTGAGAATTTAAATTTACGGAGTTAGGAAGTAAATTTTAGTGTACATGGTTGAACGTGTTAGTCAAATCAGGAATAGAATTCACCTCAAAAAGGAGACACTGAAAGCCCTGTCACTTTTTTTTCCTGAAAGTGACCGTGTTGGATAGCGCAAAAAAAATTTAACTTTGAACAGTTGGTTTTTATACGCGATTAAGGAAAACAAATTTAAACAAGAAAAGGGTTGAAGTGATCTTGATGAACTTTGGAACTACATTTTCAACGAAAAAGAACGCATTATACGCGTAACTACTGTAGAAGAGAACTTGTCAGTTTTGTTTTTGCTGCCTTAAGAAAAAGTAAGAATGCCAAGGCGAAAGAAATGTTAAGGACCTTTGTTGTTTCATGTTGACGTTGTGATGTCTATTGCACTATTTTACTGCTCTAGAGAGGCAGTGAATACTCTTGTATTTTCATGCAAGCAAATAATTGTTTAATACAAGTCAAGCAACTTATCTGGCACTCGGTAATGTCAATTGACAAGATTCAAGATTCATTGAATAAAAATAGCTGTCGTAGTTACGGCTGACACCACAACTAAATTACGCTACCCTTTACAACAATATATATATTTGTATATATATATATATATATATATATATATATATATATATATATATATATATATATATATATATATATATATATATATATATATATATATATATATATATATATATATATATATATATATATATATATATATATATATATATATATATATATATATATATATATATATATATATATATAAATATATGTATACTAAGTACGATTAATAACACTAGTAAAAAAGGAACGAATGAATTGCTGAAACGTTTTGTCCTGCAGCGTACTGGTTCCAGCTTATTCATGTGACGTGTTTATCTGCTGACTGTGGCGGTCTGTGACCTATGACCTTTATTAAACAAATAATTTTTTAATGCAGGTCAAGCAATTTATCTGGTGCTCTGGAACGTCAATTGGCTCCTGGACTGTATCTTTAAACATGTGCAAGAAGTACTCCGATTGGCAAAATTCTACGAAAGGAATTAAAAATTAAAAAGGAATATAAAAAAAACATAATAGGCGTTCCTTTTGACAGTGTCAGTGAAAACTAGATTTGTTTGTTTTGGTTTTTACTAGGTATTTAACTGCAGTGCCTATAAATTATGCATTAAAAGCTCTACTTGATGGCCTTGAGCCTTTTTTAAAGGACTTGATAATATTTGTCTCAGAAGGTAACAAGAAACAGCAAATTTTTAGTAAATGCAAGAATTTGCTGACCAGGGGGTCCATACGCTTCTTAAAATATTTATTGTAGGCTGGCTTTCAATTGAAAAAGCTATAAAAGGGTGTTGGAGAAGTGGGCCATTCTTCTTCTCTTGCTTATCAACCATGTGCAAGAAGTACTCCAATTGGTAAAATGCTAAAAAATGAAGTAAAAATGCTGACCCTCGTGCCAACCATACTTGTCAGCAGAAAATTATCTTTGGCATATGAGCCCTAAGCTCCCATGAACAATTTTTTGCTCTCAACATGTTTTTATAAGTTTGATGCTTTCGCACTGAGTCATTCTGTATGGATGTTTAAAATAATAGTTTTTTCATTGTATTTGATGTTACCTAGCCACATTAAAAAAGATTTACGGAGCGTCTTTGGGTCAATAGCACAAGGGGTAAAAAATAACCTATAGTTTCTGAGATTTTAAGATTGAAATAGATAAATAATTATTTCTGCAAAACCCTCATCTGGTCATGGCAAAAGCAAAAAAAAACTAAAATTTAAGGACTTTGTAAAAAAAACGTACATAGTAACAACGATTACAACTGCATAGTAAAAACAGCATAACACCACCCGTAATATAGCACGTAATGTCATAATAACACAACAATATTCTAACACAAAATAATAAAAATTACAGAAATAATAACACAAAATAGATGGATAGATAGATAGATGTCTATTTAATGCTCCAAGGCCAAGGCTACAAAAAATAACAAACAAACAAACAAAAAACAGCTTACACACATTCGAAATTAATTTCAGCAATTAACACCCCCCTCCACCCATTACAATTGCCTCTATGTGTTATTCCCATTTTCGTATATTTTGCGATCTTTTTTTTGTTCCATAATCTTTAAATTCCATTATTGAAACCAACCACTCACTTGGCCATACATTACCAGAAAATAATTCATTCCGTAAAACGTGTAATTCGGGACAAGGGGCTATGAAGCGAAGTAGATCCTCGCCATTTTCTCCACACATAGGAATTGAGTAAAAACCATCAATTACTCTTATCCTCGCTAAATATTTCCCCCTATCTCCAAGTACTAGAAAATTACAGCTCCCTGATGTATACTACTTAATTTCTTCACATTTTAAACCTGCTTAAAATAAATATAATATATTCAGACCTCCTTCCACTGCCGGTAAACACCGTGGGCTGCCGAGGCCACGAATTCACACTACCATTTTGAATCTCCTGATCCTCCAGAACACCCTTTTCTAATTTTAATACATTTCCCGCTTTCAGTCCAACACCCTTCCCTTTGTTCCAAATTCCTGATAACCCACAACTATTTAAAAATGATCTCACCTAAGAAGCCCATGAAATTTTCCTTCTATCTTGCAACACCTCCAGATATGCTGCATTTACTAACCCACAATTCATTGAGCCAATCACCTTTTCTCAGTATCTTATCATTCTAACTGGTCTATTTACCTCGAAGGGACAAAAAAGTTAAAACCGAAATGGGAAGGGCCCTAACGGATTGTAAAAATTCTACCAAATAACTTAACCTATGTTCTAAAACATCACTATAATGAAAAGGAAGAAGTAGTACACCATAATAGAATAAAAAAAGAATTTTTTTCAAAACTTTGGAAATCAGTGCCTATACCTTCAGACGAAGAAATAGAGGAAACAATTTCACCAGTATATATCAGAAGACCATATGAATTTTTATGACTTTTTAACGACCGCAACGGTTGGGAGGAGCGAAAGGAGTATTTAGCCCAGACTTGGCTACAATCTCTCCACAACAAACAACAGAAAAAGGGAAATATTCGATGCTCATCGGATACTAGCGGTGAAAGCGACGAAGAAGAGCCTAAAACACAAACTGATGGCTTAAAACGTGATAAACCAAAGGTTAAATCCAAAGAAAAAGAAAAATTGGAAGGAACCAATGTATTATCTGATTTTCATGCATTAGACTTACCTACAGTCTAAACACAAAAATGGCTTTTGGAACAAACGCCATCTACCAGACGCGAGCACACAGAATGTGACACCGATAATTCTTCTACAGAAACAGAGATAACTAAACCGGGGCCATCTTTAAGAAAACCCTCCTTAAGAGAAAAATTATGGAGAAAAGTAAAGAAACCAGAAAGACAGCCACAAGTTTCTTCTTCAGCAGCACAAGTAGCTAAATCACTTATGAAAAAGGCCAAACATCATGAGAAACAAAGATTAAAAGTATTTGAGAGGCAACAAAACCGCGCTCGAATTAAGAGCCTTGTGAACCACACTATAGAGACCACGGAAAAACTTGCAAATAATATAAGGAAGACAAACAAAAATTTGGAATCTGAAATTCAGACCAGGAAACGGAGAAAGGGAGGACTAGCGTGGCCCCCAGCCGATCATTATTTGAATAAAATAGTGATAACGGAAAAAAAATAATAAATAAAAATTAAACGAGTAAAGAGCCTCTAAAGAAATATCTATATTTTAATAATGTCAAAATTGCTTTCATAATGTATCAAATAAATCCGGCCTGATAGTAGAAATCAAAAAGAGTGAAGCCCAAAGTCCCTTATATCCCAATTATTTGACAAATAGATTGTGCCTAGAAAGCCAACAGAAACCTTATCACGGAAACAATTACACAGGGCGTTAATAGGTGACTCGTAACTTTTAATGGGTGTAGTGAAACTAATTAAATCACATATATTTCGAATCAGCATTGGAAGGCGATTCTTTTGGTATGTATATTGAAAAAAATATTTTGGGGGTAATAAAAAATAAAAAAAAAACGAAGGAGAGTAATCTACTGAAATAGGGACATTGGAAGCTAGCAAATTTGGAGTGAACTCAATCACTGCTGGTCTCTCGTTGTTAAGTAAATGCGAAGCATCTACTAACCTTTGACTCTCCGAGGTGACACTTTCAGTCAAATTTGAAAAAAATTGTTTTTGAAGAATTTTAAAATTATTATAATGGGAAAAACAGCAAGAGTTTACATTAAGTCGACTACACATATAAGCTAGCTGTAATCTTATTATAAATAGTAGAAGATATAACAAATGAATACTTACCAAACAAGGACAGAAACACCATTAACAGAAATAATCAGGGCGAGGAAATTGCAGGTGAAAGACACCAATTACAGGACCATTTGCATTTGAAAACAAAAACTGCTTAACGTCTTGTTATTGGGGGGATCCACCAAGCTAACCAAAAATATATCAGAAATAAAGGTCAAATTTTGAAGGAAGTTTGAGCTGAATATTCGGGTAGAGTCCTACATCTTAGAATAAAAAGGATGCAGGCAACTTTACGCGGGCACTAAACCCATAAACTTTTAAAACAGGGCAATAGTCAAAATATCACGAAAGAGCCAAATTGCACTCAAATACTATATAAAACTAAGGCAAAAATTTAACAAAAATAAAATAAGAGATTACACGGAAACCACGATGGGCACTGAAAATCCAAATCGCTAAACAAATTTTGGCACGTACTAGGCACTATTTTTTTGGTGAAATACCATAGATATGGAATATGTGTTTGCGATGAAAGCCACACAATTTTGCGGAAATCAGGATATCGTAAACTTAAATTTGTATGAAGAAATGAGAACTAGCAAATTCGGGGCAAAACTTAATTAAAAGTATTCTAAAAATCAACTGAAGAATGCAGTACTTTTACAACAAAAACGCTTTTGAACGGAAAAGTTTAAATCATTAAAAAAAATACAGGTTGCAAAATTAGACACCCCCCACACACACACACCTCTTAAAAATAAAAAGATAATGAATTTGACCATGGAATGGCAATCAGCATTAAAACTTGTAAAATTTATTGAATAAAACAGGAAACATATAAATATAGGCTTAAAAACGACCTATTTTACTGAAAAAGAGGAAAAAGACTTGACAAAAACTTCATTGGCTTCAAAGGCTTCATTGAAGTAAATTAAAAAAAAAGAAAATGGTTCAAGTTGAAAATAAAGCCAGACGAAATTAAAGGAAAAGAAATTCAACGGAGTCAGTTAAACTCTGTTATACGCGCATATTGAACTGACCGAACGAGACTAGTACAAAAATTGTACTAAATAAGTACAAAATAAGTAGCATTAATACTACGGAGCCACCGTTACAGTGGTTAACTCGGGCCAAGATTAATAGAAATGTTGGAGATATGCTCCAAGTGGACCGAGAAAATTTTGCTCTCTTATGTGGGAGTCGTTTTTTGAAAATTGACTAACATGGCATGGAAAATTATAAGTAGGCACACAATAGCCTTTAAAACCTAAGTTGAAGTTGAAACATAAAATAAGGCCAATAAAAGTTGGGAAGTTAAAGTGAAAATAGTCATTTTCACTAGTATGTCAAAAAAAATTACTGCGTGCCATGAAGGCAAGATATATTTTCTGCAGATGGGTCATTTTGTTTGAGAACAGAATAGCCAAAGAGAAAACTGTGGCCACAAATAAAAAACAAGTGTGGAAATACTATAAATAATTAATTATTGTGTATGCAGGTTCATAATAGTCCTTTTAGCTGTAGCCCATGACAAGAGGACCTGGAAACGTTATAAGGAGCTATCAGAAGGCAGCCCTGATAAGCAAACCTTCAGAGTACAGGCGCGAGTCCATTGATAATGGCATAAGGTGAACAGCAAAAATTTTTAGCTTATCAGATCTAAGCTGTAAATGGAGCCTTATCCCAAAAGGACATTAAAGCTGAAAAAAGAGATATTACAGGCAAAAACTTTATAAAACTGTATCAAATACCTAAAATTCGAAAAGAATTAAAAAGCTCAAAAGTTTGAATAAACAAACAGACATATAGTAAGCTAATGACAGTTAATGACACAAGTTGGTTCGAAGTAGAAACAAAGTTGTAAAACAAAGATAAGAAAATGTATATAATCGTATATGGAAAAGCTATATAATGGTAATTAATGTAATTGAGAAAATATATACAGTTATAAATGTATTTTGAAAATCTTTTATAAATATGGAATTGTTATTGTAAAAAAAAATAAATAATTATAGAAATATAAATAGCAAAGTCATGTTATATGAACGACTGCTAAGCCCTTATATAGAGGCTAATCACAGCTCTCAGTTACAGTGTATAAATCTATGTGTTGGAGTTGATTTTTTTTTATATATATTTTAAATTGCATTGATAAATTGATTAGTTAAGACTTATCAGATAAAAGTCTTGACTGACTTATTTAAAAGTCGTACAAAGAACAAATATTGCAGTGATTAAATAAATTATTAGGGTACATAATTATTATTTGTTTTTTACAATTAAGTTGTGTATCAGCATAACTTCTGTCAATATATATATATATATATATATATATATATATATATATATATATATATATATATATATATATATATATATATATATATATATATATATATATATATATATATATATATATATATATATATATATATATATATATATATATATATATATATATATATATATATATATATATATATATATATATATATATATACGAGTAAAGGCATCTACCACTATACCAGAAGAACCACATTCAAAAGAAGAAATACCAGAAGAAATTCAAAGGGCTAGTGCACTTTTTAATAGTTGAAAGTGATTGGATAGTAACTAATCCCCTTTTCATGCCCACCCTTTCCCCGAACACATCCAATCAAAATTTTGAGATAGCCATTTTGTTCAACGTAGTTTAAAGTTCTAGAAATAAAGTCTTTGAGGATTACAACCCCCTCACAACCATTAGGACAAGGATTGTAGGTTATGCCGGACTAATTAAAATAAATTAACTTTCGTTTAAAAAAAGAATGCAGTGATATAAAAATTTTGAGTGTTACTATTTACTATATATAGATAACAAATAATGCTTTATGTGTATTCTAATGTGATTATTTATTTTAGATACAGCCTTAGCTTTTGTTTTTGGAAATCAAATTTTTCGTAACATCCTTTTAGATCCATTTTTTCAATCATTTTTTGACGCACTAATGGAAAGTAACAAAATTTTGAAGCCACTTCAAATGTATCCTGATATAAACATCTCACACCATCAGGAAACAAACCATAATTAATTAATGGACATTTTGGAAACTTTACGGAAAATCACAAACTTTACTATAAGTTCATCAGAAAGTGAGATAAAATCAGAACTGAGTTTATGTCTGGAAAATGTGATATATTCCCTCAAAGGCATTATATTATTGAAAATGCTTTGTTCTGGAAAAATATATGAAAATTTAAAAACCAAAATTGTTATGTATAATTTAACCAAGGCATTTCTAAACCTGATAATAAGCAATATATCAACCACATCACACAAATAAATTGAACTATTAATGGGAATTAAATTTAAACTCAAATAATTTATAAACATTTTGAATATAACTTTAAATCTAATTTAAGCAGAACCACTAATATGATGCTTCGGGCACTTGGGGTCAAGCTAAAACAGAAGATGCATATGAAAAGGGTAAAAAGAGTATTTCCAGTCCTAGAAACAGAGAAAAAGAGAAACAATGATGAATTTCAAATTGAAATCCTTCGACAAAAAAAAGAATATGGCTTATATTGACCATAAGGAAACCCATTGAGGGTATATGCACATAATGACCCAAAGATGGCAACATAAGAGCTGTAAACAAATTAAGTTGTTTTAAGAGTAAAATATTGAGAGTTGGGACAACTCTTCTTTAAATGGGGGGGGGGTATTGTGGTAAAGCCTTCTAATTAAGTCAATTCGGAATTTAATAAAAAAAACTATTAAGGCACAAATACAAAGTTTAGAAATACCACTTTTTATTAAGATAAGGAACACATCCTGCCAAGTTTCTGCTTTACGTGAAACAGAGAAATCACCACTTCCTAGCTATTGCGTCGGTTGGGTCCAGGAAGATGTGGTTGATAAAAATGTATAAAAGATACATTTTATGGGAAGGGGTAGAGAGTTACTAACTTTATGCCGGACTGACCTCTGGTCCGTTGATTTGAAAATACCTTGGAATCTTGTCGGATCATTGTTTCAACGTAGTTTAAAGTTCTGGAAATTAGGTCTTTGAGGATGACAACCCCCTCACAAACATTAGGATAAGGATTGTAGGTTATTCCCGGGGGGCATATACAGTTTTTTATAGAAATCGTTGTCGTAGAAACTTCAAAAAGGGCTCATTCGATAAGAAATTGAAATGGCTTGTGCCCTTTTTGATAGTTGGAAGTAATTGGAAGGCAACTAACACCCCTTCCACGCCCACCATTTCCACAAAAACATCCAATCAAAATTTGGAAATAGCCATTTTGTTCCACGCAGTTCACGCAAAGTTCTGCGCAAGTTCAGGACATTATACCTTCGAGCAGGACACTCCCCTCACAGTCTTCAGAGCAAGGGTAATAAGTTATGCCCTGGGGGCATATAAGTTTTTATTTAAATCTTTATCGAAGAAACTTGAAAAAGGGCTCATTCGATCTGAAATTCAAAGATTTAGTGCCTTTTTAATAGTCGAAAGCGATTTGAGGCAACTAGCTCCCCTCTCTCACCCACCTTTTCCTCAAACACATCCAATCAAAATTTTTAGATAGCCATTTTGTTCAGTGTTGTGGATTTCTAGATGGAAATTATGTTTTTGAGGAGGACACTCACCCACAGCCCTCGGGGCAAGGGTTGTAATTTACGCCCTGAGGGTCTATAAGGTTTATATAGAAAGTTGTTGTAGAAAATTCAAAAGGGGTTCATTTGATTGGAAATTGAAATTGGGCTTTTTAATGGTCAAAAGTGAGGGGAGAGTAATTATCCCCCCTCTTACGCCCACCATTTCCCCAAACACATTCAATCAAAGTTTAGAGATAGCCATTTTATTCAACGTAGTTGAAAGTTCTGGAAATTATGTACTTAAGGATGACAAACCCCACCAGAGTCCCCAGGGCGAAGGTTGTAAGTTATGCCCTGGGGGTATATAAGGTTTTTAATGATAGAGTTGTCGTAAAAACTTCAAAAGGGGCTCAATCAACTGAAAATTTAAAGGGCTCGTACCCTTTTTAATAGTTGAAAGTGATTGGACAGTAACTAACCCCTCTCTCACGCCCACCATTTCCCCAAACACATCCAATCAAAATTTTCAGATAGCAATTTTGTTCAACGTGGTAGAAAGTTCTCGAAATTAGGTCTTTGAGGATGACACCCCCCCCCCCGCCCGCAGGGTGAGGGGTGTAAGTTATGCCGGGGGGGCATACAAGGTTTTTATTGAAAGCGTTGTTGTAGAAACTTCAAAAGGGCTCATTTGATTGGAAATTGAAAGCGCTAGTGCCTTTTTTAATAGTTGAAAGTCATTGGAGAAAGACTAACGCCCCTCTCACGCCCACCATTTTCCCAGACACATCCAATCAAAATTTTGAGATAGCCATTTTGTTTAAAGTAGTTGAAATTTCTGGAAATTAGGTCTTAGAGGATAACCACCACGTTCACAGCCCTTAGGATAAGAGTTGAAATTTATGCCCTTGGGGCATATAAGGTGTTTATAGGAAGTGTTGTCGTAGAGACTCAAAAAGGGCTCATTCGATGGGAAATTGAAAGGCTTAGTGCCCTTTTTAATGTACGAAAGTGATTAGAAGACTTGACATTTTTATAGTAAAGATCGATGTGAGTATAATGTATTATTTTTTTTGTTGTTGTTGTTGTTTAGACCAGGGCACTTTGTATCGAAGGAGTTGTCGTAAGAACTTCAAAAAGGGCTCATTCGATTGAAAATAGAAAGGCCTGATGTCCTTTTTAATAGTCGAAAGTTATTGGAGAAAAACTAATCCCCCTCCCACGCCGACCCTCCCATTTGACTTTATGTTTAAAATCTAAATGTTGCCATACAATTAAATCAAAATACACTGTGTTAATGCTAATTCCCAATAATGCATCTCAGCAGTATCCCAAGAACAACTGAGGGTTTTATGCTCAAACTTTTGGGGCTGCTTTTGCTCTTAAGATTTAACCAAATCAAAATAGCGCAAGTGTATCCAAGCTATCAAAGAAAGTAAACAGATTTTTTTGTGAATGGTATCAAGTTTTCCATTCCAGGTCAACTAGAAAACCCATGAAGCTAAATTAAACACTTCTATTTGTGTCAAGATTTTTAAGAGGGTGTATGTTGTTAAAAATTGCTGAAAATTTTTCTCCAGCATACAAAGAGCAGGCCAAACTATAAATCTTTAAAAAAACGAAAAGATTTAAAGTATTAATTTCTTTTTCTCTGAAAACACTATATCAATATAAAACGAGCAGGAATTAATTAAAAAAACTTTTTCCATAAAATAAGTTTTTCAAAGAGAAGTATAGAACTCCATTAAACAAAAATGAGCGAAAATAAAATCAAATAATCTACCAAGCATGAAACTACCCCAAATCAGCATTGATAAATAAATGAAACCAAAAACAAACAGATATTACAATATATAACCGAGTCAAACTCAAAACAAGCAGAAATTAACAAAAGCTGGGCTCAAAACCCCTATGCCTTCCCAAGGCCAGATCATAATTTGCACTTTACTGAAAAAAAATACAAATGAATGTGCATTGTCAGTTTAATATACATATACTGATATTTAGTAATCAAAATCTTAATATTATTTAATGTATTAAAGTTATAAAAGTAAAAACATTTATATTTTTTTTTTAGTCCTAAGACCATCTTTAGTGCAGCAATCATCATAAGTTTAAACAAGGCCTACAATATATTTCTTGGCAAATAATTACTTTTTTATATTATTAACTTACAAATAAATTGCCATTTTTAATGCTCTTTCTGAAAATAATAATGGCTTTTCTTGCAAATTCCATTTTAAGCCCTTTTATGACCCTTGAAAACAATAATGTCATTCTATATTTTTTTGGATATAAAAATGGGTTATAACATTTGTTTGAATCTTACTGTTTCATTATAATCCATTTGTAAAAGTTGTATAATTCATAAGCATTGATTTGTCAAGATTAAGTTGATTAAAAAAAAATTAAGACAAACCTGCCATGTTTTCTTCAAAAATCAAAGCTGAAAATGGAACATGGAATAGGTTAGGAAAATGAAACATTCAGGGATGGATCTACACAAGGCCATACCAAGAGGGGGGCTAGGGGGGTTTGAACCCCACCCAAAATGTTTGTCTGACTTGTAAGGATGTAACAAAAATGGATATAAACAAATTTTGTATGTATTTTTTGTTTAAACCCCCCCCCCCCCAAAAAAAAAAATTAGAACCCACCTAGTCGGGAATGGAAATGATCCCATAGGTGAGGGATACCACCTTCTCTGGTCTGGCCAGACAACCACCAGAAGAAATAGAGTCGGACTAGTTCTTGACAAATCCTAGAAGTGTCTACAGTCATTCACTCCTGTCTCGGATAGAATCACTTATGCTCGACTCAGTCATAAGCAAGGAAAAATGACGGTCCTTGTTTGTTATACCCTGAAAAATGAAGCCGAAACAAAAACAATGGACACTTTCTACTCTGCCCTGACGGACGAATTGTCTAAGATATCCCCGCACGATATTGTCATTCTCCTGGGTGACCTTAATGCCACTGTGAGCGACAACCACGACTTATGGCAACAAGCAATTGGACCAGTTACTCCGGATTCCCTAAATGACAATGGTCTAAGGCTTCTACAAATCTGCAGCATACACAACCTTGTGATTACGAATACCATGTTTGCAAGGAAGGACATTCACAAATATACATGGTACAGCAACGATGGCCATACCAAAAAAATGATCGACGACATCATCGTGTCACAGAGATGTGGGTCTTCGATCAGTAACTGCAGGACGTATAGGGCAGCTGAGATAGGCAACACTGACCATCGCCTCGTCGTCGCTAACATGCGACTAAGGCTCAAAGCCCATAGCTCAGAACCAAGACCAGCCAAGATCGATGTCTCTCGCCTCTGCGATCAGAAGATACGGTCGAAATATGCCATTGATATCTCGAACCGCTTCGACGCACTCCTGCCATTTGAAAGTTGTGAAAACCCATGGCTCTCGTTCAAAAAGAATGTCCTGGAATCAGCGAAAGCAAATGTTGGCCGGAAAAAGCGTGCTAATCAAGCGTGGATTCAGTCGGATACGCTTGACATCATAGAGCAGAGACGCAAGGCGAGGTTACTCGGTGACAAGCTGACCTATAGAAGCCTTAATGGGGTCCGCAACAAACTGATACAGCGAGACAAGAAACCGTTTGTGGAAAGGAAGGCACATGAGCTAGAGGGTGCAGCCAAGAAAGGTGACGTTGGCAGTCTCTATAAGCATCTCAGTGATCTAACAGGAGACATAGCCCCCTCGGTTGCATTTGTTGTCTCTGTGGATGGCCATACACTCAGTGACAAAGCTGCCCAGGTCAGTCGATGGAGAGACCGCTTCTCGGGCCTGTTCAACGCCGAAGCTGTAACGCAGACTGACCAGGAACTCATTCAGCCTAGCCACCAGCACCCAGGAACTGCTGACAAGTGACACAGAAACTCCTTTCACGTCATCAGAAATCTAAACAGCAGTAAAACGTTTGAAGAATAACAAAGCGGCAGGCGTATGTGGAATATCTGCTAAGCTCCTGAAGTATGCCGGACCGGCGATGCTACTTTGGCTCCATATGCTGTTTTCTGTGGTTTGGCGCACAAAATGGATCCCGAAAGACTGGCGAGCTGGTACAATCCTGCCCTTATGGAAGAGAAAGGGGAGCAAGAGCATCTGTTCGAACTACAGAGGCATAACGCTACTTTCAGTGCCTGGAAAGCTCTTTGCTATGACCCTGCTGGATAGATGCACGAGTATTCTCAGAAGAAAGAGGAGAGTCCAGCAGGCGGGGTTTATGCCCGGGAGATCCACTATCGAACAAATCTTTACCATGCACCAGTTAATTGAGAAGACGAAGGAATTCAGGAGGAAAGCATATGTAGCCTTTGTGGACTTCAAGGCTGCGTTTGACTCGGTGGATCACAACTATTGTTGTAAGCCCTGCTCTTGTGAAAGTTTGTTCTAAGATGGCGCCTTACGTTTTCCAAACATCCGATTATGTCTTTATAGCACACTTTACAGTCCTATAGTCCCACCCGATTATGTCTTTCCCTAAGTCCTGGCATCATTTAAAAAACGATCAGAAATTAAATAAAAAACCAAATTTTCTCATCTGAAAAAAAGGAGCAACATTAAAGCTTCAACCGAACAAAAATTACAACGTATATGAAAGGGATTGCCTCCTCCTCAACACCTCACTCTTTACGCTAAAGTTTGAATTTTGTCCCAATTCTTTAAAGAAGACTCCTGAAACACAAAGGTCGTTTAAGTAAAACAATAAGAGGCTTCTTTAAAAGTACTAACAAAATTTAGCGTGAAGAGCAAAGTGTTGGGGAGGGGGCGACCCTCTTCAAATACGTGGTAATTTCTGTTCGTCTTAAGTTTTTATGTTGCTCCTTACTTTCAGTTGAAAAACTTCCTGTTTTTTTAATAGTGTTAAAAACCAAGGCTGAAATAAGTATGTAAAAAAGGAAAAAGGCTTGGATAGAAATACTAGGCACCTGTTTTCTTCTTGTCTCTTGTACAAGATTACTTGCTTACTGTATAAGCTCTCGGGAATGTTAAAAGGGGTGATTAGCCTACTCTACAATCAGCTTTGCTTAAATTTGAGAATATAAGCGCTTAGTATTTCTGCCAAGCTTTGTCCATAAGCAAAGCTTAGCAAAGACAAAGATGTTTTAAACTCAGTCCTAATTGAAATTCAGCAAGTGAAATGGATGTGGATGATTTTAATACCCGGGCACATTTTGCTCCCTCCCCCAACTGAAATTTTGAGCCTTTAAAAATCTTATCAAACCTAAGACAGGCCCGCAAAATTCAAGCATCCACAGAAAAGGATAATTTTTTTTAGTATACCTGTCTTTTTGGTTCTATATTGTTTCTTTTTTGGTAAATATTGACTAGTTCATATTATTGACCTATGAGTAAAGTAAACATACCACTCGATGCCTTTTCTTATGTTCTTTCCAAATATACTAATTGCTTTTGACGTAAATTCTCTTCACTCCCAACCCCTAGGTTATGTAATTCCTCATTAGAGGGGGGGAGCTTGTAAAGTTCATTTCTGACGCAAAGAATTGTTAAATTTGGATTCAGGATGCAATTCTGACTATAGAGGTAAGTTGGAACTTTACTCCCACCCCCATCCCAATGTACAAATATATACCCTGAATTGGTATATTTGGGTGGGGTGAAGTGAATTTGCGCTAAAAACTATTATTACATTCGGAAAGAGCATAAGAAAAGGCATTGAGTGGTATTTTCACTTTATTCATAGGTCAAAAATATGAACTGCTCAATATTTGCCCATTTTTCTTTGGCTCGAATATTTTTGGCCCTGGATTCCTTTCGGAAAGTGTCATTCACCTAACTCAACTGCTTTTCAGGGCAGCCAAAAGTGTCTAAAGTCTAAACTAAAATTTTAGGCTACCCCATATTTCTTAATTTACCCTTTTATATCATTTTGATAATATGGGTCCCCAGGAGCATCCCGAGGGGGAGGGAGGGCGAACCGCCCTTCCAACTTTTTTGGCATTCGGTAAAATTTTTGCTGAAGGTGAAAATTTGGCAGAAATTTTGGAAGATCAGCCGAAATTTAGCAAAATTCTTGATTTCTGCAAAAAATTCGGCATAAATCAAATAGCGATTCGGTAAAACTTACAAAGATTGCCCCCCCCCCCAATAAAATGAGCCTCAGGACGGCCCTGTGGGTCCCATCCAAAGCAAATTCTTGGACCCCGGGCTGGTAAGATAAGCAGTTTATTTCAGAAACAATGGCTATAACAAGAAATTATGGATCATTCACGCTTTAAAATGGTGCAAAGGCCTAAAGTCTTTGCAGAATTTTATCAGTTTGAGATTAGGCTTTAGTAGTTTAATTTTGGTTGTTACTTCTGCATAGCCTTTGTTCATGTTTCATACTCACTTTTCCATTTCCATGAAGAACAGTTGTGCCCAAAAGCTTTCAACTTCCTTCTATAAAACTTGATTTTAATTTACCACGTTTTCACATGATATCTATGCTTTGATCTACTTATTGATAAATGGCTGAAAACACGAGAAAGAGGCCTGGGGGACGGCCCAGGCATAGATAACAAAGATCATACCGGTTAACTGTTCTATCTTTTCCGCTTAAATAGTTTAATTTTTTATTCCGCTTAATTCCTTTTCTATCATCATTTCATAAAAGTGTGCAAAGTGCAAATAATGGGCAAAAAGAGTGCAAATCTGGTCCGTGGTGTGAAAGAGTGCAATGAAAAAAAAGAGTGCATTTCACACGAAAAGTGTGCAAGTTGGCAACACTGCTAGGCACACGTAACTGATTTCATGCATTGCCAAAAAGTCAAACAAAAACAAGCCAAAATACGCCGAAGCCTTTGAAAACCAAGACTGCCATTATGGTCAGTTCATAAAGTTCTAAAATTGCCCAAATTTTCGGTGCTAAAGTCAAAAAAAAAATTGCGCGTGTCACGGCGGTGTCCGGTCATTTCAAACGTGTTTCAAACTTAGCACCAATCTTTTGAAACAAACATGGCAAAAAGGTGGTCCTGGTTAAATCAAACTTTGCACAAAACAAACACAGAAAAATGCAGTCCAAACTTTTTGTTAATTCCTTAACCTTTTTCAAGATCCTCACCATTTTGTCGATGACAAAATTAAAATATTGCATTAGGAAAGTGCTAAAAATTGAAGCACGTGCTACAGTGCTACACATGATGAAATAGTGCTAAAATAGTTCTTTCGTGCTAAAGTCAGAAAAATTTTTGCCCCTAATCTAATTCTAATTTTACCTTGGTTGCTTACCCTTCGTTCATCCTGCTCCACTTTCACGGAAGAACAACGACTTAGGTAATCCGCCAAAATTCATCTGTTCTTAGCGGCAGGTTTTATGCGTCATAATGGTTAAACAGCTGTGAACTCTTTTTATTAACTTTTAAAACATAAAATCGCGAAAAAGAATGAAAACGAGGACAATTAACAGCCAGTGAAAAAATTGAAAAATTATGCAAACATTTCGGTCAAGACCTCCGCTTGACCGTCCTCAGTGCAGAATAAAACTGATAAAAATATAAAAACCGAACCTTGAAATAAAAATACGAACCTAAAATTGGACGACCCTTTCTTAGTAACGGAGAAAGGGTAGCTGAATACAAAACACAAGTCTAAGTGGCATTTCGCAATTTCATTTTACGTAAAGCACTCTTAAATACTAATCTCTTTCCTGTTTGATTATTATCGGAGAACCTATTTGATTGCACAATATAATTTTGTGGATGTATGTAAAAATGATCAGAATTAATAGTTTTGTCATTAATGGGACTTAGAAAAGTTTCTCCAGTGTCTCTATTAAGAGCTACCTTTTGTGAATGTGCTTTTTTATTTCAAATGCCTCCCTAAAAACTTGCGTGAGACCTTTAATGAGGCCAACAATGGAGGTTTCATCAAATAAAATGAAATGGTGTGGCCTCTCATACACATGTTGAGCCAAGGCGGAATCAGAAACCTCAGGCCTTTGGCGTAACCTCATGGCCTTGTCGATTGAGGACTTATGTTCAGATAGCCTCTCCTCCAATTGCTGTTGGGCTCTACCAACATAAATACAACCACAAGAAATTCTAAACACCACTACCCAGAATGGGGCTGGTTTTATCTTTGCCATTGTTAAAAAAGTTCTGTGTTATATTTGTATTCTTAAAGGCAACATTAAGTTTATGTTTTTTAAGGATTCTTTTCAATTTGTCACTCAATTTTGGAACATAGGGTAGAACAGAGAAAAGTTTCTTATCATCCACCAATGCGACGGTATTTGTTGGGGTTTGTGGATTTGATGCATTCTTTTCTGCCTTTTTTCGTCTTTAGTCTATAATGGTCTCAAGTATTTTTATAGAGTAGACATTGCAAAATAAATGTCCTTAATATAGATCAATTCTGAGTCTATGTGAGGCTCTGAGCATATTCTTATTACTCGGTCAACCAAAGAAACAACAACTCCTCTTTTTATGCAGGGAGAGTAGTTGGAGGAAAAATGCAAATACCTATCGTTATGCGTAGGCTTTCTACAAATAGAACATTCAAGGCCAGGAGACTTATTGGAAATTAAAACATCTAGATAAAGAAGTTTGTGGTTATGTTCTAGTTCTAAAGTGAACAGATACCGTCCCATTGGTGGATGATAAGAAACTTTTCACTGTTCTACCCTACATTCCAAAATTGAGTGACAAATTGAAAAGAATCCTTAAAAAACATAAACTTAATGTCACCTTTAAGAATTCAAATATTACACAGAACTTTTTTAACAACGGCTAGGACAAAACCAGCCCCATTCTGGGTAGTGGTTTTTATAGAATTCCTTGTTCTTGTGGCTGTTTTTATGTTGTTAGAGCCCAATAGCAATTGGGGGAGAGGTTACCTGAACATAAGTCCTTAATCGACAAGGCCATGAGGTTACGCCAAAGGCCTGAGATTTTTTATTCCGCCTTGGCGCAACATGTGCATGAGAGTCCACACCATTTCATTTTGTTTGACGAAACCTCCATTTTTGCCCCCGTTAAAGGTCTCAAAGCATACACATTTATTGCCTGAGAGGGGGCGCGTTTCCCCCAAAAACCAATAGATTATACACTGGAATCAAAGAACTGTTTGAAAAATAACAGCAAAACAAGAGCCAATTCAAAAACCATCTACTACAACTAATCTAAACTAGGACACTGGCAAACTATAGAATATTTTTGAACACGGTAAATGCTGTCATTTGGGGTCACTTCCGTGTTAACCTTCGTAAGAAAAATCGCGTAAGAAAGAAAAAGAACACTTTAAGGGTGTGCTTGTATAAACCAATAATATGAAGTTTGAATGGAGCTTCAAGTGTTACAAATCTAGTAAGTTGTTTAAGAATAGTTGCTTTTTACATTTTACAAAATATCCTTCCCGTGGACTTAGTCTAAGG
This sequence comes from Artemia sp. Qi Xiang Cuo, assembly GCF_049724085.1. Taxonomy (NCBI): domain Eukaryota; kingdom Metazoa; phylum Arthropoda; class Branchiopoda; order Anostraca; family Artemiidae; genus Artemia; species Artemia sp. Qi Xiang Cuo. The sequence continues at coordinate 75,362,372 of NC_142803.1, forward strand.
GCAAACCATGGAGACCGTCAGTCCGCAACTTGCGAACGAGGACGCGTCCACTAGGCATACTTTTGTATATTTTTCATCTTTATTATTTATTTTATTTTCTTATTGGTGGACTACTTACCACAATTCCTAATATCTATCAGGACTGGCCGGCCAGATGTTACTAGCAGGCCACTTTTTCATTAGTACTTTCTTATTGGTGGACTACTTACTACTATTCCTAATATATATTGGGACTGGCAGGATACCTTTACATAAGCACTAGGTTATTGGTGTACTCAATACCACTATTCTTTACACAATTCCTCTTAAAACTAAAATGAAGTGAACATATTGAACAAACAAGCAACATTTTTAATAGGACAAAGAAAAAAGAAAAAAATCAAATATTTTGGATTTACGTCTGGAAGACTTTATCAACAGGAAAAAAACACTAAAACCTTAGGTTAAACAACATATAAAAAAAGTATAAGAAAAACATGACAAAAAAATACCATACAAAACAAAAAAAAATTAAAAAAATTTCACATCTAGATGAAGTCCAATATGGTATTTCAATTAATATATCACAAGGCGCAATTAGCATGTCTGATGTCTTAACTATCTTCTGATATTATTAACTCCTAATAACTACTAGGAGAAACAAAAATATCTTTTGATATTAAAGAGCCAGAAACAATGATTTCCAGCACTTTTTGAAGCCTCTGTCCAACAGAAGAGATAGTAACACTCTTGGCTACAGTTAGAGCATAAACAAGAGTTTTTTTTTGTAGTTGTATCAAGTTGGAAATTCCAGAAAAAGTTATTTATGGGGTGGCCTGGGAGGGGGGGGGGGCATAGCATTTTTTTTTCCGAACTAAAAGCCATAATAACAAAACTCACTTCTTTAGATTTGAAAATTTTATTCATTGAGTATCCAAATTTTCTTCCTGATTAACTGCATTCCACATTGCATCCCTATGTCTATGTCTTAAAATATTACAATGCTTTTCTTACAGATAGAACACAGAGATCGAGGCGTTTTACTAATGAAGCAGAATTCACCCTCCTTGAGAGATGTGGAGTCACCAGTGGTGTCCCACAGGGTACTGTCTTAGGATCTATGTTTTTCAATATCTGCATAACTGATATTTTTCAATTAACTAGATATTGACTAACTCTCTATGCTGACAACTCAAAGTTGTTTAGTGTTGACAACCAGTGCAAATTCCATTCAAACTACAAGAAGACTGTTTCTCATGCAAACTCTGTCCTAGCACTCTTAAAAAAAGAACTATATCCAGTAACTCTCCCTTTATTTTTGTGAGGTTGTACAAGGCCAGCATATTGCCATTGACAGGAGGGGAAATTAAAAGAAGCTGTTCAAGCCATCTGTCAAAACTCGACATCAACAACAGTTTTTCTCCTGCTGTGTAGGTTGCACAAGGCCAACATATTGGCATCGACAGGAGGGGAAAGCAGAAACTTTCAGAAAATATTAGAGGACAGGCTGTTAAATTAAATCACAAGATACTAATTTCAAAGGGCGAATCAGCAAATACTCAAAAATCGCTAATGGCAATATGTGCTATTATAATTGGTCCATTATGCTTTAAAACTAACTGTTGCTTTAAAATTAATTAAAAAAAACATTGTGTTTATGGTTGCCAATAAGACACCTCGGCAATATATCGAGAACGACTGGGGGTATTAAGTTGAAACTTTTGGGGAATACTACTATCACTATTTATCACTTACAATTTAAATAAATAAAAAGATTGTAAGTGTATCCAGGTTGTCCAAAAGCATAGATAAAATCTTTTGGGAATGACATTAAGTTTTACCTTTCAGGTAAACTTCATAAGCTATAAAATTAAATTAAAAAATACTTATTTTATCAGAATTAAAAATTGTTGCAAAAGTTTTTCAAACATAAAAATAGCAACCCATATTAAGAATTCTTGTAGAAAAACACTGAAAAGATATAAAATATTATTTTTTCCATAAAATAGACTATGTCAATAAAAAACGAACAGAAATTATTCCACAAAAAAAAGTTTTTCAACGAAAAGTAGAGCTCCATTAAGCCAACAATGAGCAAAAATGAAGTAAAACAATATTTCAATGATAAAACTACCACAAATCACCATCAATAGATAAATGAAAACTCAAAAGAACAGAAATTACAAAAAAGAGCCGAGTCAAACTCAAAACGAGCAAAAATTAACATTAACAGGGCTGATAATCCCCATGCCTTCCCAAGACCAGAACACAATTTGTGCTTTACTGAAAACAAACTACATATGAATTGTTTTTACTTTTCTTACTTACATAAATACAAAATTATCAAAAATTGAAGGAATATACCTAAAATATTTATATTTCAATTAAACTGACTTTTTTTTTTTTTTTTTTTTTTTTTTTTTAGCAAAGCGCAATCCATAAGCTTTCGAGAAAAGCTTTTCACATACATAACATTAATTGGCTACTAACCCATATGCACTTGTTGATGGCTGTTCAAGCTGCTCTTTCGAGAAAAGCATGATTTACATACAATGCATTTAAACGGCTTCTCACCTGTATGTACTCTTTGGTGCCGGTTCATATGTGAAGAATGAGAAAAGGTTTTGTCGCAAACATTACACTTAAACGGTTTTTCACCCGTATGCATTCTTTGATGTGTGTTCAAAGTATCAGCGCGAGAAAAGGTCTTGTCACATACATCGCATTTAAATGGTCGTTCACCTGTATGCAATCTTTGATGTGTGTTCAAATTATCAGTGCGAGAAAAGGTCTTGTCACATATATGACATTTAAAGGGCTTTTCACCTGTATGCAGTCTTTTATGTGTATTCAAACTGTAATTTTGCGAAAAACGCTTCTCACAAACATCACACTTAAACGGTTTCTCACCTGAATGCACTCTTTGGTGCACGTTCAAATGTGAAGAATGAGAAAAGGTTTTGTCACAAACGTTACACTTAAACGGCTTTTCACCCGTATGCATTCTTTTATGAGTTTTCAAATTTTGAGGTTGAGAAAAGATCTTGTCACAAATATTACACTTAAACGGTTTTTCACCTGTATGTAGTCTTTGATGCTGGTTCAAATGTGATGAATCTGAAAAGGTCTTGTCACATACATCACATTTAAATGGTCGTTCACCTGTATGCAATCTTTGATGTGTGTTCAAATTATCAGTGCGAGAAAAGGTCTTGTCACATATATGACATTTAAAGGGCTTTTCACCTGTATGCAGTCTTTTATGTGTATTCAAACTGTAATTTTGCGAAAAACGCTTCTCACAAACATCACACTTAAACGGTTTTTCACCGGTATGTACTCTTTGGTGTTGGTTCAAATGCTGCTTTCGAGAAAATATCTTGTCACATACCTCAAATTTATATGTTTTCTTCTTTTTAAGAGTTCTTTGATATATTTCCAATTTTCTATACTTTTTACTTTGCAAGCAACTTTTTAAACCAGTTTTCTGATTTCCTAAGCATTTCCCTTCAGATTCCGATGCACAAGCATTTGAGAAACCACTCGTAGATGGGCTTTTTGAAACAACTAGTGACGTATGTTCCTGTAAGTGTATTCTAAACACGTGTGGAGAAAAGTGACCTAAAATTTAAAAGTCTATATATTTAAAAAAAAAAAAAAAAAAAATGAATAAAACAAAATATCAAAACTCAATAAACCGAAAATAAAAAATAATTCTTTCAATATGTTTTAAAAGTCTACAGAAAAAACAGTATATGTTTCGACATGTTTTAAGAACTAATTTTATTTTCGATCCCTCTTCTCTCCCTCATAATGATAATTATATTAGCTTTTAAAATTAGTTATTCTAAAGCAAGGAAAGAGTGAAAAAGAAACCCTAAACGATCAAAAAGTGCACTGTGTTGTAAATCAAACCATAAGTGACGGAAAGGAAATATTACAACAAATATAATAGGCAATTTTCTTTAGCAATACATTTCTTTTGTGATTTTCCTTAGTTAGAAAATTTGTGAAGCTGTTACCCTATCATAGGCAGCGCGCTAGCGCTGCCTATGATAGGAACGCTCAAATAAAGTAAACAGATTTTTTGCGAATGGTTTCTTTGAGCTGCTCAAAGAAAGTAAACAGATTTTTTTGCGAATGGTATCAAGTTTTCCATTACAGGTCAACTAGAGAAGTTATGAAACTTAATTAAACAGTACTATATGTGTCCAGATTTTTAAAAGGGTGAATTCTGTTAAAAATTGCTGAAAATTTTTCTCTAGCATACAAATAGCAGGCCAAACTATAAAGTCTTAAAAAACAAAAAGATTTAAAGTATTATTTTCATTTTCTCTACAAAGACAATGTCAGAAGAAAACAAACAGAAATTAATTAATAAAACTTTTTCCACAAAAAAAGTATTTTAAATAGAAGTAAAGAACTTCATTAAACAAAAATGAGCAAAACTAAATCAAATAATCTACCAAGCGTGAAACTACCACATATCAGCCTCGATAGATAAATGAAACCCAAAACGAACATAAATTACAATAAATAACCGAACCAAACTCAAAACGAGCAGAAATTAACATAAGCTGTGCGCAAAACCCCTATGCCTTCCCAAAGCCAGAAAATAATTTGCCCTTTACTGAAAAAATATAAATGAATGTGCATTGTCAGTTAAATATAAATATACTGAAATTTAGTAATCAAAATGTTAATATTACTTGATTTAGTACAGTTATAAAAGTAAAAACACTTATATTTTTTCAGTAAAATGCAAATTTTGTTCTGGCCTTGGGAAGGCAAAGGGGTTTTGCACCCAACCTATGTTAATTTCTGTTCGTTTTGAGTTTGACTCGGTTAATTATTGTAATTTCTGTTCGTTTTGGGTTTCATTTATTTATCAATGGTGATTTGTGGTAGCATCAAGTTGGTATCGAATGGTATCAAGTTTTCCATCTCAGGTCAACTAGACGTGGTATGAAACTGAATTAAACACTTCTATTTGTGTCCAGATTTTTAAGAGGGTGAATATCTGTTAAAAATTGCTGAAATTTTTTCTCCAGCATACAAATAGCAGTCCAAATTATTAATCTTTAAAAAAACGAAAAGATTTAAAGTATTATTTTCTTTTTCTCTGAAAAGACTTTGTCAATATAAAACGAACAGAACTAATTAAAAAAAACTTTTTCCAAAAAATAAGTTTTTCAAAGAAAAGTAAAGAACTCCATTAAATAAAAAATGAGCAAAAATAAAATCAAATAATCTACCAAGTGTGAAACTACCTCAAATCAGCATCGATAAATAAATGAAACCCAAAACGAACAGAAATTACAATAAATAACCGAGTCAAACTCAAAACGAGCAGAAATTAACATAAGTTGGGCTCAAAACCCCTATGCCTTCCCAAGGCATGAAAATAATTTGCAATTTACTGAAAAAAATACAAATGAATGTGCATTGTCAGTTTAATATACATATACTTATATTTAGTAATCAAAATTTTAATATTATTTGATTTATTAAAGTTATAAAAGAAAAAACATTTATATTTTACACATTTATATAACACGCATTCATGATCTTTCTTCTAGCAAGAAATACAAAATTCCACATTTTTGCAGACAAAAGCTTGAAACTTCAACAATAGGGTTCTCTGATACACTGAATCTTGATGGTGTGATTTTCCTTAAGACCCTCTGACTTTTAGGGGATGTTTTTCCTTTTTTTCGAAAATAAAACAATTTCTACAGAAAATTTTCATAACCTTTGTTGGGTTAGACTAAACTTGATGAACCATATATATTTGAAATCCTCATTAAATCCGACTCTTTCGATGTATCTATTGGGATCAAAATTATATTCTTTTTAGAGTTTCTTTTACTATTGAGCCAGGTTGCTCCATACTTACAGTTCGTTACCCCGAACTGTTTGGTAATAAAACTTACCAAACTACTTTCTAGTGAAAATTCAAAAAAATTCATGAAAGACTACAAAAACGGTTTGGCAAACAACTGCACATTGGAATAAGATAAAGCCAAAGTTCGATCTTACGATTAAGTCCCTTTATCCTATTTTTGTCCAATAAAATATTACCCAATACATTTCAATAAACAAAAACACAATGTTTCAGATGTACCTTCATTGTTAGAACATTTGGATTCTTGGGTGTCGTGTTCAAATTTACATGGTCCTGATATGCTAGGTATATTAAGCAAAGGAACATCTTCACGTTTTGGTGACAAAAGATGGTTTGGAAAATGAAAGGGCTTCTTGCTGTCACCTAGTATAGCATCTTTAACTTCTAAAACAAAACTTAAATTAAACACACATAGAAAAATTTAACAGTAAAGCTTACTAAGCAAATCTAACGGCTTTTTCTTTTTAGTTAGGTACCGAAGTGTGACCTCGCAGTGACTGAAGCACGATGGAAAGTCTGCGGAGAAAAGAAGCTCAAAGCAGTAAACAGCAACACGACTTATAAGGTTCTGTACAGCGGAAAAGCGGACAGACATGCAGCTAGAGTCGCAGCTATATTGAACCCAAATGCAGCAAAATCTCTCTGCTCGTGGAAGCCGATTAAAAGAGAATCCTGTATACAAGATTTGCATCTTAACATGCAAAGCTGTCGCTAGTCATCTGCCATGCATCAACAAATGATACCGATGAAATCTCGAAAAACGATGAAACCCTCCAGTCCGTCCTAGACTCCATCCTTCTCCATGAGGTCACTTGCCTGGCAGGCGACCTAAATGCGAAAGTTTGTCAGGATAGATCTTATTGCACCGAGATGTTTGGACATCACGGGCTTGGAACTATCAACGAAAATGGTGCAAAACTGGTCAGCTTTGCCATTTCGAATGACCTGTTGGAGGTACATTATTCGAGCACAAAGATATCCATAAGTATACATAGACATCCCCAGACAAAACTGTCAAAAATCAGATTGACCCCTTTCTGATCCTATGACGGTGGAGAACTAGTCTGAAAGACATGAGAAGTAACAGAAGTGTGGACGTCAGGTCGTACCATGAACTTCTTATAGTAACACTGAAGTTGAAACTCCGTTCCAACAGATCTCGCCAACCAACAAATTACAAAGAAATTTCGACGTGGGGAAGCTCAGACACAAGGATGCTAGGAGACAATTCAGCATTAGACTTTCGAACAGATTCGAGGCACTTGTTGATATAGCACAAGACGTCGAAAAAGCTTGGACGGCTGTACAACAGAACTACACAGAAACTGCTGAAGAAGTTCTTGGCTTTAAAAAGTCAACAAAGGAACAGTGGATATCCCAGAAGACATGGGATTTGATCGAAGACCGCAAGAAAATAAAACAGAGCAAGCTCAGTAATGATCCCTCTGCTGATGTCATGAAAGACATAGCGTATAAAGAAGTGGACTTTGAAGTGAAGAAAAGTACTAGATCAGACAAGCGACAGCACCTCAATGAGGAAGCAAGAATGGCAGAAGAAGCAGCCGGACGTGGTGACACGAGAGCTGTGTACCACCTAACTAAAGAAATCGTTGGGAAGACCAACGTCCAAGATGGACATGTAAAAGAGGAAAACGGAAGAGTGCTAACCGATCCCGATGACAGGAAAAATAGATAGGCGGATTACTTCGAAAGCCTTCTCAACCACCCGTCCCCTTCTGTTCCAACAGATATTCCGGACATCCCATTTTTGGATCTCCTCATTAATGAAGACGAGCAAAAGGCGGATGAGATCCTTTCAGCCTCGAATAAGCTGAAGAATGGAAAATCTTTGGGTAGTGACCGTATATCTGGATAAATGGTCAAGGAATCGATCCGCAGGTCCCTTTCGGTGTGGCTAGGCTTCTTTTCCCTCGTCTGGCAAAAAGAAAACGTCCCCAAAGACTGTAGAGCAGGAACCATTATTAAATTGCTCAAAAAAGAAGACGCGACAGTCTGTTGCAATTACAGAGACATCAACCTCCTCTTGATACCCAAAACTCTTCTGTATATTTATCCTAACAAGACTTCAAGCTGCCTTAGACCCGCATTTACGCGAGGGGCAGCATGGTTTCCGACCAAATAGATCTTGCGCCGATCTGATATTCACACTGCGCACCATGCTTGAAGAATTAAACGAGTGGAGACAACGCCTATATCTATTGTTCGTCGACTTTGAAAAAACGTTTGACTCAATAGAACACCCAATACAATGAAGGATCCTGATCTTCTACGGTATTCCTGAAAAGCTGGTTCACCTTATCAAAGCAATGTACGAAGACGCGGAATACTGCGTGAGAGCCTCCAAAGAAAATACAAGATATTTCAAAGTGATGACAGGTGTCAAACAAGGATGTAAATTGTCTCCATTCCTCTTTATTCTCATAGTGGACTACATATTCAGATAAATTGATGGATACAGGATCAAAATTGCAGGCAGACTAGTCCAAGATCTTGACTTTGCAGACTATGTTGGATTGATGGAGAAAGACAAAAGCAAACTTCAAGACTTTTTATGCAAGTTAGCCGATAGGACCGAGCAGTTTGGGTTACATATCAGCGCCCCCAAAACCAAAGCGATGTCAACCACTAACTCACCGATGAATATCGAATTGTGGACTGAAAGCATAGAGCAAGTCACCAACTTCCGATATCTTGGTAGTACCGTCTCGTGTAGTGGCGATTCCGAAAAAGGGCTGAGAACACGAATAGCCTTGGCAAGCTTGGCATTTCAACGACTTTGACCAGTCTGGAGTTCAGCGAAGTACTCACTCCAGCTAAAACTTCGCCTTTTCAGAAGCAACGTCCTTTCGATCTTGACGTACGCGATGGAATGTTTAAAACTCACAGCTGAGCAGTAAAAACAACTCACTGCATATGAAAACAACTGTCTTCGCAGGACAGGAGAGCCCTTCATGCATCCTTTATCCCAGAGTAGGAGGACATCTACACCGCAGCTCATTTGCGGGATGATTGGAGGCTGTTAACGGACGCCCTGTGTGCCTCTGGAGGAAAAGGAAAAGCTAAGGTCTAAGGTAAGGTAAAAATGTAAATATACAGACATTATATATATTTATATATACATAAAATCAGATATATATTCAGGTTTTTATCACAAATCGTTTTTAAAAATCTAATTTTCATAAAAAAAAAAAAAAACAGAAACATTCAAAGCAAATTCACAAACATAGAATGAATAAAAACTTGAAATTCATAACATAGAAAGAGTTGTTGGATTAAATTGACCCAAAATCATAAAACAAAAACTCCAAGGATAACACAGCCCATCCCTCCCCCCAAAGAACCTGGGGACAAGGGTTTTAAGTTAACCCCTGGAACATATAAGGTTTTATGGAAGGGATGGTAGCATAAACTTTAGAGGGGGATCATTCGATAGTAAATCGGAATTTCAAGTTATCTTTTTGAGAGTCAAAATTAATATGGTGGCAAATAGCCCCCCCCCCAACCAACTGTTTTTCCCCAAACGCGTCTGATCAAATTTTTGAGGTTGTCATTTTATCCAAAATAGATCACAGATCATATAGTAACATCTCCGGGGTTTATACAGTCACCCAGAACCCGGGGGTATATGAGTTTTTTATGGAAGGGATGATGGTATAACTTCGACGGGGGCTCATTCTATTGGGAATTGAAAGTTTTAGTTCCCTTTTTAAGAATGAAAAGGCAATCAGCCCTCCTGACTTCTTTACTTAAAATCCATCCGATCGAATTTTTGAGATAGTCATTTTTTTTAAATAACGGGGACTTAAGCCCCCAAGACCACACAAACCTATAATGAGTCTAAGATCTTAGAAAGGTTCATACCAAAAAATGAATTAAGAGGTAATTACACATGTTTGATTAATAATTCTTCATAGCTCTTTACAAAATATGGCACATTAATCATCCAGCCAGAATTTTTTTAAATACTGGATTCTAAATCGCGACCAGCAGTTATAACTTTCAGTCTTGGGAGTTCTGCTGTGGTCTCTTCTTGAAGAGATGTTTCGTTATAGTCAAATAAATGTTTGGTAGTTGCGGTCTTCAAACATTTTAGTACTTTTGCTTTAGTTTTTTCCCTGTGCTTCTGCAGAGTAAACAAGCCGATGCCTCTTTTATTGCGCTTCTTTACCATCTTTCACAAAGGAATTTTGTGAACTAACTATGCCAAGTTCTTCTTTAATTGTCTTTCTCGTCAGTCAAAATCTTTGACCGCAACCTAATTTGACGGAGCAGTCCTATTTGCATAATATGTTGAAACATTAACTTGTAATGTCAGCCGAGACAAGATGAAACGCTGACCGTTCATCACCTAGGGACCGGTATTTATGCCCACCTATTGAAACTAAATATGCAACATTTCAGGAGATTCTAAGATAAAGCTGATGGTAACGACTTTTAGTAGAAGCAAATAAACTGATGAAAATTTCTTTTTTGAATTAATTAGGAAAAAACTTAAAATTCAAGTTGTTCCTTTCAAAATCCTCTATAAGTCCATGTTAAAATCATTAAACTTGTGCATACCATTTTCTTAGAAAAGTTGAAATTGAATTTGCACGAAAAAGCCCAATTTAGAAAGGCCCGTAAAAAAAATAAAAAAAATAGCCAACTCAGGTTATGTTGCTAGATCAGAGGAAAAGATAAAAACCAAAATCGATGCCTTTATGCGTCTGTTATCGCCAGACAAGCGAAAAATATTTAACATGGAAGAGATAGCCGGGAAGTTCTCTATACCGGTCCCCCTTATAAACAGTGAAAAGCGATGACAATAAAAATTTTAGATACTTCGGTCACACATTCAGTGACACTGTCATCAGCAAATATCCGGTATTTTTTTTTTTGTAATTGTTTTTCACTCTCTTTTAAAATGATTTATCCAGACTTGAACTATTATTTGAACGACCTAAGAAAACGTGACTTTCGTCGTTTTTTTTTTTTTTTTTTTTTTTTGATCCAATCGGACTCGCCATGCTCTTTTAGCTATATAGTAGTTCAGTCTAGCTTCTATGCAGTTCAAATCATAATAGCCAATTTTGGGCTTATTTCAAATTCAACTTGAAATCAATATATTAGACAAATTTATCTCTAAATTTATTAAGAAATATATACAATATAAATATGAATTGTATAATCTATATAGAGATGTAGTTTTAAGACTTATTATCAAGCTTATTGAAAAATTAAGTAAATAAAAAACAAGTTTTTTCAACTGGAAGTAAGTAGCAACATTAAAAACGAACAGAAATTATCACGTATATAAAGGGGGGTACCTCCTCCTCGACACCTCATTCTTCACGCTAAAGTTTTTAATACTTTTGAAAAAAGATTCTTATTGTTCCAATTAAAGAAACATAGTGTTCCAGAAGTCCTTCTTAAAAAATTGGAACAAAATTAAAAAGTATGCGCAAAGAGCGAGGTGTTGAGGAGGAGGCAACCCCCTTCATCTAAGAAATAGTTTCTGTTCGTTTAAGTTTTAATGTTGCTCCTTACTTCCCGTTGAAATAACTTTTTTTTAATTTAATTTCTGATCGTTTTATAAATTATTTAAAAAAACTTTCCGAAAAATAAGTTTTTCAAAGAAAAATAAAGGCAATTTTAAACTTAAGATCAGCAGATACAAATACCTGTTAAAATTCAAACTCAAAACGACCAGAAATTACTATTAAAGAATAAATGAAACCCAAAACGAACAGAAATTAAATAAACAATCATAGCAAAAAACATACAACAAGTAATAATATAAACGAATAAATAGATCTTAAAGCGAGTAATGCTTAGATTGAATATGAAAATCAAGCTTAAAACGAAAATAAATATTTTGCTATTAAAGTATAAATGAAACTTAAAACGAACAGAAATTAAATAAACAATCAATGCGAACAAACATACAATATATATTAATGTAAATAAATAAATAAATCTTAAAACGAGTGAAGCTTAAATTGAATATACAAATCAAGTTTGAATCGAATAAAAATAACTACAAACAAGAGTCTGGGTATCGTGTCACTGCAGAAGCCTAAAACCTACTGCGTCATTGGCGCTTTACTGAAAACAATTCTTTGAAATATTTTCACTTTTGTTACTTTAAGAAATCAAAAATCAATTAAGATTTTAGGGAATAAATATCAGCATATGTATATTAAATTGACAATGCAGATTTTTTTTCAGTAAACTCATTTGAATTTTTTTCAGTAAAGTACAAATTATATTCTGGCTTTTAGAAAGCATAGGGGTTTTGAACCCTACTCACATTAATTTATGCTCGTTTTGAGTTTGACTCTAATATTTATTTTCATTTTTGTTCGTTTTGGGTTTCATTTATTTATTGATACTGATTTGGGGTAGTTGTATGCTTGGTAGATTATATGATAGTCCGGACGCCAGGGGTTGAAAATGTGAACCATACCACGAAGGAATGGGGCTACGAGAATTAGCCTACCCTCCACCCCCTAAATTGACCAAGCGGATTCAAAAATACCAAGGGCACTTTCTTGCGAGTGGTGGAACATTCCGAAACTTGACATTTTATTATATTTTGGTGTTTCATGCAAGAAAATGCATGTTCCACAAAGTTTGAGGTGCAGTTTTCCGCTCAAATAAAAATGCCTAGATGCCATAGAATGTTTTCATAACAAACTAACACGATTAGTTTAAAAAAAATGGCAAAACTATATGAGTCTTGAACAGCCTTGGAAAGTATAAACAAAATCAAATTGAATATTAGATATGTAATGATATTAATTGTTGAAAGATCCATCAGTTCAAGATTTTTTTTTCGCTGTAATTTTATTTTTCATTTTCAATGCTGTAAGAACTGGAAAATAATAAATTTGTAATATACGAATAATTCATTTTCAGTGAAGCACCAATGACGCAGAAGGCTTTCGGTTTTTACAGTTAAAGAAGGGGGCAGTATCCAAATTTTGCTTGTAGTGAAACTATATTTGTCTCGACCAATCTTGAAAATAACTAATAAATTAAACGGAATATTTGATGCATAATGATATTAATTGCTAAAAGCCCATCAGTTCAAAATTTTACTGTAATTTTAATATTTATTTTCAATATTAAGTACAAAAGAAAACATTTGTAATATAATTAGTTTTCAGTAAAGCGCCAATGATGCAGTAGGTTTTAGGCTTCTGCAGTGAGACGATACCCAAACTCTTGTTTGTAGTTATTTTTATTCGATTCAAACTTGATTTGCATATTCAATTTGAGTTTCACTCGTTTTAAGCTTTATTTATTCATTTACATTAATATCTATTGTATGTTTGTTTGCATCAATTGTTTATTGAATTTCTCTTCGTTTTAAGTTTCTTTTATACTTTAATAACAAAATATTTGTTTTCTTTTTAAGTTAGCTTTTCAAATTCAACCCAATCATTACTTGCTTTAAGATCTGTTTATTCATTTATATTAGTACTTGTTGTATGTTTTTTGCTATGATTGTTTATTTAATTTCTGTTCGTTTTGGGTTTCTTTTATTCTTTAATAATAATTTCTGGTCGCTTTGAATTTGAATATTTACAGGTATTTGTATCTCCTGAGCTTTAGTTCAAAATGGCCTTTACTTTTCTTTGAAAAACTTATTTTTCTGAAAGTTTTTTTTCAATTAAATTTTTTTAGTTTTTTATTTCAAAAAGTTCCAAGTTCTTAAGGCATGGGGGGGGCTGCTTACTGTCCGAGTATTCTTGACTTTAAAAAACGAATCTAGAACTTTCAGTTTAAATCGAAAGAGGCTTGTTTCAAAGTCTATACGATTACCTCTTTGATAAAAACCTTATATATGAACAATAGACAGCTTGCATAACTTGTGGACAGCGATATACAACAATGAATGGATTGAAAAAATAGCTCCAATAAGGGGGTTTAGACCATTTCACTTGCTGACACAAAGGGATCACGACTGTTTGGAATTGACCTTAATAGGAATTTGTCTGCTAAAGCAATTTTGCATCTGTCACAGAGTATGTATTTTAACCTTATAATTGGATAATTATAATAGATTTCCTATGTGTTCTTCCCATACAAAACCCCTTCCCATAAGTTATAAACACCCTTAAAAAGTTAGGGGCTAGTTGCCCTTCAATCTCTTTTGACTCTTAAAAAGTGAACAAGAACTTAAAAATTTCAATCAAATGAGCCCTCTCTAAAGTTTATACGAGCATCCCTTCCATAAGAAATAATATGAAGGATTCAGAGAATCCTTAAATTACAACCCTTGCCCTGAGGGCTTTGGGGCAGTTATAATCCTCAAAGACCTAATTTGCAGAACTTAAAACTACGTTTAATAAAATGGCTGTCTTAAAATTTTGATTGGATGTGTTTGGGGAAAAGGTGGGCGTGAGAGGGGGGTTAGTTGCCCTCAAATCACTTTCGACTATTACAAAGAGCACTAGCCCTCGGAATTTCCAATCGAATGAGCCTTTTTTGAAGTTTCTACGACACCGCCATCTATAAAAACCTTATATGCCCCCAGGGCATGACTTAAAACCCTTGTCTTGAGGGATGTGGGGGATTGTCCTCCTCAAAAATATATTTTCTATCTGGAAATCAAGTACGCTGAACAAAATGGCTATCTCAAAATTGTGATTGGTTGTATTTGGGGGAAGGATGGGTGTGGGGGGGCTAGTTGCCCTCCAATCACTTTCGACTATTAAAAAGGGCATTAGGCCTTTGAATTCCCAATTGAATGTGCCTGTTTTGAAGTTTCTACGACAACACATTCTATAAAAACCTTATATGCCCCAGGGCATAACTCAAAACCCATGCCCTGAGGGTTGTGAGGGAGTGTCCTCCTCAAAAATATATTCTTAATCTGGAAATAAACTATGCTGAACAAAAATGGCTATCTCAAAATTATAATAGGATGTGTTTGGGGGAATGATGGGTGTAGGGGGGGGGGCTAGTTGCCAACCAATCACTTTTGACTATTAAAAAGGGCACTATCCCTTTGAATTTTCAATCGAATGAGTGTTTTTTGAAGTTTCTATGACAACGCCTTGTATAAAAACCGTATATGCCCCCAGGCCATAACTTAAAACCCTTACCCTGAGGGTTATGGAGGATTGTCCTCCTCAAAAACATATTTTCTATCTGAAAATCAACTACGATGAACAAAATGGCTATCTCAGATTTTTTATTGTATGTGATTCGGGGAACTATGGGCTTGGGGGGGGGCTATTTGTCATCTAATCCCTTTTGACGATTGAAAAGGGCAATATCCTTTCAATTTTTTAATTGATTGAGCCTTTTTTGAAGTTTATACAACAACGCCTACTATAAAAACATTACATGCCCCCAGGGTATAACTTAAAGCCCTTGCCCTGAGGGATCTGGGGGAGTGTCCTCCTCAAATATTTTCAATTGGATGTGTTTGGGGAAATGATGATCGTGGGAGGGGGGCTAGTTACACTCCAATCACTTTCGACTATTAAAAAGGGCACTAGCCCTTTAATTTCCAATCGAATGAGCATGTTTTGAAGTTTCTATGACAACGCCTTCTATAAAAACCTTATATGCCCCCAGCGGATAGCTTAAAAACCTTGCCCGGAGGGGTGTGCGTGAGTATCCCCCAAAAAAAAATATTTTCTATCGGGAAATAACCGCCCTGGAACAAATGTCCCAACAACAATTTGTTATGTGATGTGTTTGGCGGAATGATGGGGGTGGGGGGGGGGGCTAGTTGCCCTCCAATCATTTTCGACTATTAAAAAAGGCACTAGCCCTTTAATTTCCAATTTAATAAGCCAGTTTTGAAGTTTGTACGACAACGCCTTCTATAAAAACCTTATATGCCCCCAGGGCATAACTTAAAACCCTTGCCCTGATTGTTGTGGGGGAGTGTCCTCCTCAAAAACATATTTTCTATCTGGAAATCAACTACGCTGAACAAAATGGCTATCTAAAAATTTTGATTGGATGAGTTTGTGGGAATGATGGGCGTGGGGGGGCCTAGTTGCCCTCCAATCATTTTCGACTATCAAAAAAGGCACTAGAACTCTCGATTTCCAATCGAATGAGCCCCCTTTGAAGCTTCTACGACGACCCCTTCCATATGAAGTGCCTCTGGAAAAAAAAAATAATAAAACATTGGAAACGTATGGCCTTTACTATAGGCAACGCTACAGCGTTGCCTCTGATAACCCCAGGAAATATGGCCTCACCTCAACGGAGAAATACCCTTCTCACGAATATATCCTCTATACAATTCAATCCCAATGAAAGGTTACCCAGGCAACTACCGTTAACAACTCCAAGCGTAAAACTGAGACAGAAAAGAGATATCAAGAAATAAAAAAATTAAAAATGTATAGGAATTCTGGCAAATTCCCAAACTGTATAATGTTCTATGACAAATTCACCCCCTGAAACCTTCCATCCCCATTAAAAGTTCACCCGTGAAAAAAAAAAACAACAAAACATTTCCTTTCTTACCCTAAAATCCATATATGCTTCCCAACAACAAATACTATGCGTAAAGAATGGGAAATTTTTATAACTTAAAGACCTTTCCCATGGAGCTATGGGGGGGGGGGTCATGTTATATCCAAAGGCACGGTTATTGATTTTTTCAACTTTGATGAACAAAATGACTATCTGAAAAAATTTTCGGCCGATTTTGGGGGAAAACGGGTGGGGAGAAGGCCTAGTTGCCCTCCAATCTTTCTGGTCACTTAAAAAGGGCACTAGAACTTTTAATTTCAATTTGAATGAGCCTTTTCACAATATTATAGGAGCATTGGGTTGATATGATTACCCCTGAAAAAAAAAAAAAAAAAAAAAAAAAAAAAAAAAAAAAAAACACCATGATCTTTCTTCTGGCAAAAAATGCAAAATTCCACATTTTTGCCGGTAGTAGCTTGAAACGTCAACAATAAGGTCCTCTGATACGCTGAGCCTGATGGTGTGATTTTCATTAGGATTCTATGACTTGTCAATGGATGTTTCACCCTTTTTTCGAAAAAAAGGAAAATTTGTCAGGCTTATCTATTGGCATCGATATTCCGTTTTTAGAGTTTCAGCTACTATAGAGCCGGGTTGCTTCTCACTTACAGTTCATTACCCCAAACTGTTTGATAATATAACCTACCAAACCGCTATCAAGTGAAAATTTAAAAATGTTCATGAAAGACTACAAAAACGGTTTGGCAAATACCCTTTCCTTTGAATAAGATAAAACAAAAGTTCCATCTTCAGATTAGCCCTTTTGTCCTATCTTTATTCAATAGAATATTATCCAATTCATTTCAATCAACAAAAACACAATGTTTCATATGTACCTTCATTGTTAGAACATTTGGACTCCGGGGTGTCGTATTCAAATTTACATGGTCCGGAAATGCTAGGTAAATTGAGCAAAGGAACATCTTCCCGTTTTGGTGACAAAAGATGATTTGGAAAATGAAAGGGCTTCTTGCTGTCACCTGGTAAAGCATCTTCAACTTCTAAAACAAATTTAAATTAAACAGTCATAGAAAAATTTAACAGTAAAGTTTACCAAGCAAATCTGACTGCCTTGTCTTTTTAGTTACGCGTAAAAATGTAAATATACAGATATTATATGTATACATAAAATCAGAGGTAGGGGCAGGTTTTTTCGTTTTTTAAAATCCACTTTTTATACACCAAGAGAAAACCAGAAGCTTTCAACACAATTCACAAACATAGAACAAATTAAAACCTGAACCCAAATCATGGGAACTGAGCCCTCGTCCTCCTTCCCTCTGGTCAATTTATTCAAGTCAACTGATTAAAAAACAAAAAAATTAACATTTTACAGAGAAATAGAGAGATAGATAGAGAGAGATAGATAGAGAGAGAGAGACAGAGAAAGATAGAGGAAGTGAGGGAAAGAGAGATATAGAGATAGTTAGATAGATATAGAGAGAGAGATATATAGATATATATTGTTTTATATATATTGATAGTTAGTTTTTTTTTTGGTTTTTTATATTTAGATTTAGCGTTATATATAGAGTTAAAGATAGAAAGAATGAGAGATAGATAAAGAGAGAGAGAGACAGAGAGAGAGAGAGACAGAGAGAGAGAGAGACAGAGAGAGAGAGAGCGACAGAGAGAGAGAGAGCGACAGAGAGAGAGCGACAGAGAGAGAGAGAGAGAGCGACAGAGAGAGAGACAGAGAGAGAGAGAGACAGAGAGAGAGAGAGAGATTCCACAGCTGTGGTCCTGCAAAATGCGGAAATAAAGATCCACGTTGAGTACTCCAAGCCTCAGACACTATCTAAGAAGAATATCTAGTTTCATAACAATGATAAAACAAGTTAGACTTATTCAAACATTGATAAACAAAAACAGCTACTTGATAATCTCTTAACTTATAAACGTTTAGAATTTTCATTTTAGTGAAGCAACTCAAAGTGCTATTTTCAAATCTCACCGATTCTCCTAAGACACAAACAACTTTATTTTGTAAAATTTGGACTCTTTTAAAACTTGACACAAAAGAACTAATTCACAACAAACAACCATAAGAAAGATACAGATTGATAAGAGAATGATAGAGGATCATTAGAATTCTTGGTGGAAGTACATTCCTTAGCCTTTTTATAAGACCCAATCCTCTTGCCACTTTTGCTGCTATTACATCATAGTGTTGTTTCCAACTCCAATTAAAATCAAGATAAATCATATAAACACTTTAAGCTTGATTTAAGAATAGGCCATGATTTAAGAATGAGGGCCATGAATCTCTGCATGGCCCTCTCCCTCCCCCAAAAAACTTATTAACAATATTTTATTCCTAAAATCAATATAAACACTATAAGCTTCATTTAAGAATAAACCATTCAGACAAATTTTATCATTTAAAATAATGGGAGTACCAATTCTTACAGAAATCTGCTTTGATAGAAATATTTCGTACATCATACCAGCACAGTGAAGATTGACAGAAAATTCCTCAACCGGATGATTTAATTGTCTCACCAAACTTAAAAATTAAAGCTAATAAATTGAATTTAAATGTGTTTTGCGTCACAAAGAAGGCACTTTATCACCCCTCAGCTCTTAATTATTAGATTCAAGTACATATGCAGTTAAATTTTTTTTCTTAAGACCACTTCATGAGCAAGAAGGAAATAAATGAATAAATATTTTCTAGGACAAAGTAGCTTTTCTTTTATTCTGACACAAAAAAATAAACTGTACAACTTACCGTTTTTAATTAAACAATCCTCAGAAACTGTGATGGGATCGGCCATTTTCAGAATTTGTGGCAAGTCCATTAAAGATCTTGGAACGGAGTTAGTACAAACTATGAGAAGTAAAATACTATCATCAAAACATGGATACAACACAGATTTTAGCCAAGAGAGTCCTAAAATACGAAAGATATTAGGATTGATGACTAATAATAACTTTTAACCACTGCAGAGCAAATTTTATCTTCATGTAGTTGAAAGAAAAGGCTCAACTCCTTCAGCAGTCAAAGGAATTACAAAATTTGATTTTTTTTGGGAGTGTGCTAAAATTCAAAAATCTTTTTGATTAAATTTTAAGTGTAGCTGTGGATTTTAAGTTATAATAAACTTACACGGTAAAAAATCAAAATACAGCTGTCAGCTTTTTCTGTTAGCTGTATTCTGTTAGTAAATTTTCCAATCCGAAAACATGGAAAAATTTGGTTTAATTCCAGAAATGAAAGCTTTATTCATTTTTTAATGCTTTAAACACTACAAAGTGGGGCAGGGAAGCACTTGTCCCCTCGCCCTTGCTGAACAATGTTTATCTTTAATTTTTACCTTCTCTAAAATAATTGATTAAAAGGAATATACAAGGAATATTGCACTTTTAAATATTATATTTCTACAGTTTCTACTGCTTTGCAGGAGAAAAATATCATTTTCTAACCGTTCACTCGCCCTTTAACAGAAATCTTTCACCGCTTTAAACCACTTCTATATATATAATATAGTCATCAAGTTTTTGATTTTGTCTTACATTTTTACAGCCCTCTCCCAAAGGAAAAGGGGTAGTGACATCTTTGGCTACAGCTATAAGTACTTTAGACAAGAGTGTAATTTTATATCGTGACCAAGCCCCTACCCCCTTCCGGGAATCCTTGATCTGCCTTTGCATCAATTTTGTAAATATTAGAAAAAAACTTTTAGTTTGAAAATTTGCATAATTTTCTGCTGCATGGTAGCAAAATTTTTGAAAGTCCCCCCCCCCCACCAGGATTCTTCTGTATTCACGCCACTGCTCTTAAGCATTAAGTTTAAAAAAAATATCCTTGCTCTTAGGCCTCAGGTACGAAATTCAAAATTATGATTACCAGGCACCTAAATCACCAAAATTACAACCCATGCCAAATCTTTCAATAGCTTCATGAAAATAGGTATATAAGCAAGAAGCTTTAGATGAACCAATACCATCATATATCTAATTATTTGAGCAGATTGTAGACTGTTTAATCATGCCTGGTCCATTTTTTTTTCCATTGCTATCTTAAATATCTAATTTGTCAATTCTTTAAATTCCAACATAAAGCTATGCTATTTCAATGTATCAGTAATGGTTTTTTTTTTCTATTGTTTTTTTGTAGCATGTCCACCCTTGCTTGCATCAGGCATTTCTCAAATACAAGGAGGAAGCAGAAAAAAAGTATTCTGAAAGTAAAAGACTCTTAATGGATGTTGAAGGAAATGAAGATAGCATGGAAAAGGGAGCAGTGTAAGATCTATGTTCTCTCTTCCAAGTAAAAGTAGCTCTGAAAAGCTGCCAAATTATGAAAGAGCAAGAAACCAAAATGGAAAATTTTTTTGAAAAGAGAGTGGCAAACTGATTGAAAGCCAAGTTGATGATTTGATAGTCAACTATGTAGTTGAGTCTACTTGTCCTTTAAGCACAGTTGAAAAACCTGCCTTCAGAAAACTGGTTCAAGGATTGGCCCTATATGGAACCATAATGACGTAAAAAGCGCTATATTTGTGTGTTGAATCAAAGTATATGACAATGAAAAAATCCTTGACTGAAAACTGACTATCTTTGCACCACTGCTGACATTTGGAGCACAAATCACAAAAGATATATAGGTGATACAGCCCATTGTCTTGACACTGAAAATGTAAGGAAGTTGGCTGCAATTGCATGGAGAGGTTTAATTGGAACCCATGATTTTTCTGCTTGTGCTTCTGATCTAAACTCAATCAATGAAGACTTCAGCGTATGCCAGACAGAAATATTCAAAACAGTCATGGATGATTGCAGCAATTTTGATAAAACTTTCAAAGAGTATGCTGCTCCATCAGTGACATAAAAAGAGAATGGACTGCCAGTCTTTAGTGTTTTGGAAGATATTGATGATGGGTTTGATGGTGATGAAGACACTGTTGCCATAGACTCTGTTGGTCATATTTTTGACAACAGCATGGATGATATTCACATTGAAAATTTTTATATCCCAGAGTATTTGAGATGTTGCAGTCATGCACTGAATCTGGTTACACAAAATAAATAGTAAGCAAGCATTTGTTAAATGTTTCATTTCAAAGACTTTATCAATCTGCCATGTCCAAATGCCACAAATAATAGTACAAAAGCTGCTAACACGTTTTTGGAAATTACTGGAAGGGGCCCAGTTGTATCAAATGCTACACACTGGAACTCTCTCTATGATGCAGTAAAACATGATGTACAAATATCTCATTCAGAAAAGTTATCCAGTGCCTGAGATGAACTGAAACTTCCAAAGTTGAAGCCAGTGGAGAGGGATCTGCTTAAGGAGTATGTGCTTATAACAAATTCCAAGCCTTAGATTTTTTGCAAGGTTGCTGGTGAAAAAAAACTGCTATCTTGGTGCTTTTCTGCCAGCACTTTACAGTTTGGAGACTAAACTAAAAGGACTTAAGAATATATATATTCTCAAGCATGCTTTGCCATTAGTAGAGACAATTGTGGGTGGTTTGCATGAATGCTTCTGGCATGTTTTCCCAATGGAATTGGAAGAAAAAGCCTTCAGTGAACTAGTAATAGCTACTTACTCTTGCTCAAGTTCCAAATTATGATAGTTGACTCCAGCCTTGCAAGGAAAAAAACGAATAATAGACATAGTGAACTTAGAAATAAAAAGTGGCCATGCTTGTCTCCCGTGATGAGCTGACTGAAGGTGCTGAGAAGTCTGGTACAAATGAGACTAATGATTTAGTTTTGATTATGGAAGATGATGATACTGTCAGTGATCAAGAGATGAATATAGACTCTAGTCTCAAAGCTGAATTCTTAAAATTTCTTCCAGACAAGAGGAGGACCCTTGATTCTCTGAAAAACCATCCAAAAGTTGGAAAACTGCTGAAGAAATTGAATAACCCTCTCCCATCATCTGCACTTCCTGAATGCTTATTTTCTGCTGCAGGAATAAACTACTTAGAAGATGCTAAATTTTGTTACTAAAAGTAAACAAAGATGTCATGACTCCTCACTAAAGTTAGGACTTTTTTTCTGATATCTTTTTTTTTTAAGTAGAGAGATAATAAACTGTGTTATTCATCATTGTGCTATGGTAACTGTTTAAGTTCAGTCTTCATTGACAGATTCTGGTGCCAGATTCCAGAAACCAGACCAATAAAAACCAGTCATTTATTATGACTGGTTTTCATTGGTGGATTCTGGAATCTGACGCCAGAATCTGTCATTAAAGACTGAAATTTAGTCTTTTTAAGTAATTGTAATGTATAGCTCACATTGATGTGATAACCAATGTTACCTCACTACACCAGAATATAACAAAACAGTCATGTAAAGCTAGTATATTGTTCATTTTGACTTCCATATCTTTCTTGGCACATTGACACCATCAATTAAGCATTCTGATTGGTGATGCATGCAAGAAAATAGAATCAAGCTTCACTTTCCTTATTCCTCTTATCATATCAATGTGAACAATAATAAATGCAGCATTCAGACAGGTTAGATAAGGTTCCTGTCATGATTTAAAAATGGTCAGAAATATAAATTAAAAAAAAACAAGTTTTTCAGCTGAAAGTAAATAACATTAAAACTTCAACCTAACACAAATTATTCCATATATAAAGGAGGCTATCTTTTCCTTATCCCCTGTACTTTATGCGAAAGTTATACTTTTCTTGTCATTCTTTCAGAACATGTCCTGAAATATAAAGGCTGTTGAATTTACTGAAAAACTGCAAAATAGCCCTTTACTGAAAAATATACAAATGAATGGGCATTGTCAGTGTAATATATGTATACTGATATTTAGTAATCAAAATGTTAATATTATTTGATTTATTAAAGTTATAAAGTAAAAAACATTTAAATTTTTTCACTAAAGTGCAAATTATGTTCTGGCCTTGGGAAGGCATAGGGATGAGCCCTACTCATGTTAATTTCTGCTCGTTTTGAGTTTGACTTAGTTATTTATTGTAATTTCTGTTCGTTTTGGGTTTCATTTATTTATCGATGCTGATTTGTAGTAGTTTCATGCTTGGTAGATTATTTGATTTTATTTTTGCTCATTTTTTGTTTAATGGAGTTCTTTACTTTTCTTTGAAAAACTTTGGGAAGGCATAGAGGTTTTGAGCCCTACTCATGTTAATTTCTGCTTGTTTTCAGTTTGACTCAGTTATTAATTGTAATTTCTGTTCTGTAAGAAAATAATTCTTAAAATCTTTTTGTTTTTTTTTAAGACTTTATAGTTTGGCCTGCTATTTGTATGCTGGAGAAAAATTGTCAGCAGATTTTAACAACATACACCCATTTGAAAATCTGGACACAAATAGTAGTGTTTAATTTAGTTTCATACCTCCTCTAGTTGACCTGAAATAGCAAACTTTATACCATTTGCAAAAAAAATCTGTTTACTATCTTTGATAGCTTGGAGACACTTATGCTGTTTTGATTTGGTTAAATTTTAAGAGCAGAAGCAGCACTGAAAGTTTGAACATAATACCCTCTGTCATTCTTGGGATACTGCTGAGATGCCTTATTGAAAAATTAGCATTAACACAGTACATCTTGATTTAATCTCAAGGCAACATTTACTTTTTAAACATAATGGGCAAATGGGAGGGAGGGCATGGGAGAGGGACTAGTTGCCCTCCAATCACTTTTGACTATGAGAAAGGGCATAAGGCCTTTCTATTTTCAACTGAATGAGCCCTTTTCGAAATCCATAAGAGAACTCCTTTGATATGAAGTGCCCTGGTCTAAACAAAAAAAAAAGAAAAAATAATAATACCTTGTACCCACATTGATCTTTAATATAAAAATTTCAAGCCTTCCAATAACATTTTACTATTAAAAACGGCCCTAGCCCTTTCAATTTCCAATCAAATGAGCCCTTTTAGAGTTTCTACAACAATACTTTCTATAAACACCTTATATGCCCCAAGGGCATAAATTATTTCCTTGCCCTGAGAGCTGTGAGGGGGTTGTCATCCTAAAAGACCTAATTTCCAGAACTTTCAACTATGTTAAACAAAATGGCTATTTCAAAATGTTGGTTGGATGCGTTTGGGGAAATGGAGGGCATGAGAGGGGTGTTATTTGCTGTACAATTACTTTCAACTATTAAAAAGGGCACTAGCCCTTTCAATTTCCGATCAAATAAGCCCTTTTGAAGTTTCTATGACAACACATTCAATAAAAACCTTATATGCCCCCAGGGCATAACTTACAACCATTGCCCTTAGGGCTGGGGGGGTTGTCATCCTCAAAGACCTAATTTACATTGGGAGGGGGAGTGGGCTAGTTGCCTTTCAATCACTTTTGACTATTAAAAAGAGCCCAAGCCACTCAAATTTTCAATTGAATGAGCCCTTTTTGAAGTTTCTACAACAACTTCTTCAATACAAAGAGCCCTACTCTGAAGGAAAAACATAACAGAATAATATATTGTGCCAACATTGTTCTTATATGCCTGAGGGCTGTGGGGGAGTGTCATCCTCTTAGATATAATTTCTATACCTTTCAACTACTTTGAACAAAATGGCTATCTCAAAATTTTGATTGGATGTGTTTGGATAAATTGTAGGTGTGGAAGGGGTGTTATTTGCCTTCCAATCACTTTTTACTATTAAAAAGGGCACTAGCCATTTTAATTTCCAATTAAATGAGCCCTTTTCAAAGTTCCTACAACAATGCTTACTATAAAAAAAACTTATATGCCCCCAGGGCATAACTAACAGCCATTGCCCTGAGGGCTGTCATTCTCAAAGACCTGATTTCCATAACTTTAAACTATGTTGAACAAAATGGCTATCTCAAATTTTTGATGGGTTGTGTTTGGGGATAAAGTAAGCATGAGAGGAGGGTTATTTGCCCTCCAATCACTTTCAACTATTGAAAAGAGCACTAGCCCTTTGAATTTCCAAATGAATGAGCCTTTTTTGAAGTTTCTATGACAATGCTTTCTATAAAAACCTTAAATGCCCCCAGGGCATAACTTACAACCCTTGCCCTGAGGGCTGTGGATGACTGTCCTCCTCAAAAACATAATTTCTATCTGAAAATCAACTACACTGAACAAAATGGCTATCTCAAAATTTTGATTGGATGTGTTTGGGAAAATGGTGGGTGTGAAAGGGGTGTTAGTTGCCTTCCAATCACTTTCAACTATTAAAAAGGGCACAAGCCACTCCAATTTCCAATCAAATGAGCCCTTTTCAAAGCTTCTACAACAACTCCTTTGATATGACATGCCCTGGTCTAAGACCAAGAAACCAAAAAATAAATAATTCATTGTGCAACATTGTTCTTTACTTAGGCAGTGCTACTGTGCTGCCTATGATTTTAAAGTTGAGTAATAGAGTGCATTTGACTTCAAATTAAATAAGTTATTTTAAATTATCCAAATATATAAAATCTTATGCATGCCTATGTGTCTTTCTCTCCTATAGGCCTACTTTTTACCTGATTGCAAAAAAATTGAAGTTGTTGAGTGCACTCTAGCAAATGCTTTGGGCATAACTTAGGTACAAGCCTTTACCTTTTTGGTTTTTTATCCACACAGTTCAGTTAAGTTTTATTTATATTGGACAACACCTAAATATAGCAAACAGTCAGTATGCTTTATAAAACTTGTTTATTAGCTTCACAGAATTGTTCAATACAAATGATTAAAAAAATAAAACGATTAATACAAATGATTAATAAAATTTACTTTTGGGTGTTGATTTTCTTAATTCTTTTTTCACAAATAGAGGAATAAATCCTTTTTCTACCAAAAAAGCCCCAGACATTCTGTGAGTGAACTAAAATTAAAAGAGACCTAGTGTTGCTCATAGAGAGTGTAGCAGTCATCATAAGTTTAAAAAAGGCCTACAATATATTTCATTCTATATTGTTTTGGATATAAACATGGGTTATAACATTTGTTTCAAACTTACTGTTTCATTATAATCCATTTTGTAAAAGTTGTATAATTCATAAGCATTGATTTGTCAAGAGTTGTTTAAAAAAATTAAGACAAACCTGCCACGTTTTCTTCAAAAATCAAAGCTGAAAATAGAATAGGTTAGGAAAATGAAACATTCAGGGATGGATCTACACAAGGCCATACCAAGAGAGGGGCTAGGGGGTTTGAACCCCACTCAAAATGTTTGACTGACTTGTAAGAATGTAACAAGAATGAATAAAAACAAATTTTGTATGCATTTTTTGGTGTAACCCCCCCCCCAAAAAAAAATTTTTTTTTTAGTAAAACCCCCTCTGAAAGAAATCCTGGTTATGGTATTGGGTCTAGAGGCTAAAGTTTGTCCCGGGAAGGTATTTTGAAGTACCTACCTCCACTCCTTCTCCCTCTAGAGGGTGCTGAAATTAGCCTGTACTCTTGTACTAAACTGACTCTTTTATAGATCTCAAACTTGAGACGTGTTGAAAAAGCTGTTTTTATGGGATGATACAAAACAAAACTGTAGAGAAATACAGTGTATAGCATGGTTTTAATTGTGTATACAATATTTAAAGTGTTGTTTTTTGTTTTTGTTTTTGGGGGGGGGGGAGGTACCTAGGTTAGGTTACATATTTAATATGCTATGCTTTGTCCCCCTAATGTGCAAATATATAACCCAAATTTGTTTCTAAACTAATATACAGTCATCCTATTTCATTTTATTTCATTAGCATTCACCAAACTAACACTAGGGTAAAGGCACCAATGATTCAACAGTGCAATTTTGGAACCACTGTCGAGATTTTCCTTCAAAATGGGATAGCTCTGCTTAGCCGTGACTTAGAGCACCATCTCTTGGAGCCGGTGTTATATTTCGACGGTGCAAAACGTGGACACTATATCCAGTACACCCAGATAAGAAAAGAACATTCAATTTGGTCAGTTTCCTTTTTTCAACATGAAAGGAGCTCCCGACAATTTTTCAGGTATGTAATGTTAAAACTGTCATTACTTGGTTATTTATTGCAAGAAAAAGTTGGGATAAGCGCCAATGTGTCGAAATACATCTGATCTTCTCTGAAATGTAGCCACATTAGCTTTTCTTAATAAAATTAAATGAAAATGGCAACAGAAATTGCATTGTTGAAACTAGGCTCCAAGTGTCAAAAATTCTTGTTTGATGTAGTGGAATACCAGGCGGACTAAAAATGTTCCTTCAGCCGCATTCAAGCATAAATATCAGCTTCTATCAAGGGATTTATTTCTTTGGCGAATATCTCGTAGTAACCTTGTCAAAATTTTGGACAGACAGCAACAGGCCCTGTCAAAATATAGGTGACTTTGTCAAAACTTCACTGAACATGTAAAACAGGTGAGAAATAATAGGTGTTGAAATTCCAGGATCCACTGACAAAACCATAGGCACCATAGCTGTCAAATTTACGGGTGCTTTCTGTGCAACAAGAAATTTTGATGATTATTATTTCTAATAATATTTCAGATGAAAGAACATTTAAACAAAAGATTTGTTTTAAACTTTGAAGTTTTACTTACAGACACTGGATTTTTCCATCATCTGTGGAACTGCTGCTTGGCCTCATACCTTGCAGGGGCATAATTTGCTTTGGGGCAGGGGGGGCAGTTGCCCCCCAGACCTGATTTTGCCCCCCCCCCCCAGATTTTTTTACATTATACCCTTATTTATCCTTCATCCGAATAAAAAATACAAATTTTATTGAATACAAAATCTTATACGAAATGAAGCCTAGGCCTATGTTTAGGACACAACTAAGAATCTGCATATGAAAATAAAATCCAATAAATCAAATAAACTTCTTAAATTTCTTGAAATCCACTCCCATTTTCCTAGACCCTATCCCTTCTAAAATGCTAGTGAAACAATTATGTTAAACTTAATACTTTTTGTATTTAATAATGTATATTAAAATTTGTTAAGTAAATTTTGTTGTACCAAATACTACACACTTGAAACAATTTTGTTAGTTTTATCGCTTCTACTTTTTGCATAGTCTTTTACACTTTTATACATTAAATGAAGTTGAAGAAAAACAAAGAAACAAGAATATACGTGTCAAATACACCAGATTCAGCCCACAAGTATTCCCCAAGTATTTTGACAGGTGTTGAATTGGGTTCCAACTTGTGTTGAAAACAGGTAACTTTTTTGTTCTGTCAAATTTGTAGTTGAAAATGCTGTAATTTCGAAAAATTGGAGTTTTGTACCCTTTCCAGACAAAACTTCAAACTTCTCATCAAACAGTTAAATTCCTAGATGTTTTTCCTACATACTGAAACCCTTTTCAAACAAAAAGTCTTTAAATTAAGACTTCTAGAGTAGAAAAACTGGTTTTTCACAAAAACTGTCAAATCATTGGTTCAACACCCAATACAGGAGTTGAATTGGGTTCTGACGTGTTGAAAACAGGTAACTTTTTTGTTGTGTCGAATTTGTAGGTGAAAATGCTCTAATTTCAGAAAATTGGAGTTTTGTACCCTTTCTAGACAAAACTTCAAACTTCTCATCAAACTGTTAGATTCCTAGATGTTTTTCCTACATACTGACACCCTTTTCAAACTGAAAGTCTTTAAATTGAGACTTCTAGAGTAGAAACACTGGTTTTTTTAAAAAAATGTCAAATCATCAGTACCTTTGCTCTATATAAAAGAGTCCATTTAGTACAAGAGTACCAATTTGCCTACAAGACCATGACCTATCAAAATTTTGACAAAACAACATTTTAACTTAATTTTCAGTTATTTGAGTAGAAGGTAAATATATACTAAATCATATTATTGAGTTAGGACAAAAGTGAAT
The DNA here is from genome assembly GCF_049724085.1 of Artemia sp. Qi Xiang Cuo. NCBI lineage: Eukaryota > Metazoa > Arthropoda > Branchiopoda > Anostraca > Artemiidae > Artemia > Artemia sp. Qi Xiang Cuo. Next base: position 75,391,526 of record NC_142803.1, read on the forward strand.
ACACCATTTGATGCCTTTTTTATGCTGATTACAAAATAATAAGCATTTCTATTGAAAATGAATTTCAGCCCCCCTAAATAGGCTAATTCAGGTATAGGTTAGGTATAACCTATATAGGGGGGGGGGAGGCTGGAATTTATTTCCAATACAAATGATTACAATATTTGTAATAAGCATAAAAAAAGGCATCGAATGGTGTATTCAATTTATTTGAAAATCAATAAAATGATTTGGTATATATTGACCAAGTAGAATTTTAAGCCATATTAATTTTTTTTCAAAATTTAGTAGGCCTAAATGTATTTGCTTATCTTTAAAACCTTATAAATTAGAATTGAGCAAAGTTGCAAAGCTGAAAACAATTTTGTTGTACTTCATTTAAGCAGAAGATCTATTTTGAAAGGTTTCACTTTTATAACACACATATTTCTAAAGGTCAGGATCCTCTAGAGGGAGAAGGAGTGGAGGTAGGTACTTTCAAAACACCTTCCCATGTTATGCTTTAGCCTGTAGACCCATCCCTAAAAAATTCATTTTATGAGATGAGATACAAGATATACATTTATTAAAAAAGAAAACAAACACTATTTGCCTTTTGTCTGGCAAGAAAGTCAATTTTCCTAGCATAAAAGGTACCTAAATTAGAATTTTACCCTAAGCCTACTTTCTTAGACAGGCAAAAGCCCCTTTGATAGAATTTTATCAGTCAAAGGCATAGTAATTTTGTCCTAGATTACATAAAAAATATTAGCCTATTGTTGTTTTCAACTGTCTTTATTTGGCAATAAGAACAAAGTGAAGATGGGGAAAGGAATAAAATATTGCACCCCTATGAATTTGGGATTCACCCTGGTTGGACAGGGGGCTAGGATACAACCATAACTGGTGATTTGTATGCCTAGAAAGAGAAATCCAATGATAGGCTAGGCCTATGGACTTTGTTTCTTCCTAGTCTATGCAATAAATTCACTAATAGGTCTATAACATGGCTATTGATAAGAAACCATTGCATTTTTTAATTTTCAATATACTTTAATCCAATAAAGTAGACAAAAAACAAACCAAAGGCTATTCAGAGCAAATCCAGCTCAAAACATCTAGGCAAGTTAAGGGGCTTGGCACCAGGGTTGCCAACTGCCAACGTCAAAAAAGAGTGCAAATCAAGTTAAAAAAAAGAGTGCAAGTTGATAAAAGGGTGTGCAAGTCAAAAAATTTGCGCGACCCTTTTCCAGACCCTTCCACTGTTCTGACCATTCTTACGCCATTTACACATAATTACCAGTTATTCTTCGATCGATAAACAAATTATCTTTAAATTTTTCAATTGTATTTTAAATAAAGTTAGGAAATCAACCTCTAAATAATTAGTTAGATAATGATTCTTAGTCTTTTTTTAGCTTAAAAGGTAATGTTCTGCATGAAATTTGCAAATGTTTATTTTGATTGCTTATATCTTTAACTGAATTATAGTTGGCTGCATCAAATGTTTAATTAACGTTTTGTCGCCATTTTACCCAAGCCTTTTGAAAGGAATATAAGAGGTCCATGGGTGCCCATAAGCTGAATTCCAGGGGGGGCAAACCTCGTTTAATTGGCACTGTAAATGCTATATAAAAGAAATATCAGAACAAAAATATAAAAATAAGGCAACATCATTCAGCTAGGGGGCGGGAGCCCCCCCCCATATGGGTGCCCATGAAGAGGTCCAAGTAACTAGTCGTGAACTATACCTGACTTCACTGTAGTCAAGTCTAGTCAGGTTAAGTACCGTACCCTAGCATAGCGAAAACAAAATGGAAGCAGAAACAAAACAGGTTTATCATCCTTTAAAACAGCACAAAAACTTGCGCGTTTATTGCATTTTCATTTGCATTCTATCACGTTGTGCCTCAGTGTCACCCATCAAATTCGGAAACCGTTGAAGAAACGGCGCAAGAGTGTCCACATCTCCAGAAAAGGCAACATTTGGACTTCAGCATTTGAGATTTTCCAACGCTAGGTCATTGAAGTCAATCTGTTTGCTCATTCGTGACCACAACTCCAAAAAAAATTCAGACAACTCATACGGATGCTAAAAACCTGCTGAGCACTCAATAGGCTAGTGTTTTGCCAGATTTTCATGAGGCAAAGTGCATTTGGTCTAAACTTTATACAATCAAGTACTAGAAAATGAGCTGGGCTCAACCGAATTTTAAATGGATCTTCTACCCGCCCTATTTCTTTCTTTTTGACATAGCACTTGAGGAGCAACAAATACGTCTTTCGTGATGTTTCCAAAAGCCTGTGGATCCATGTTCCATCAGCTTGAAGCTTTTTGTTTAGTATTTTGATCTTTTGTAAGACAATTGAAAGAAAATACAAAATAACTTTCACAGATGAATCACGAATAAAATAAAGAACTTTATTAGCCTTTTCTTTGGCTCCTATATCTCCAGCGGAGTCACCTTCTCCATGGTTGGTAAAGAATAAAAGGAGCGGGTTCCACTGCGCAAAGTTCCGTTCAACGGAAGCTTCAAGGGTGAGCCATTATAATGGAGGGGGGGGGGTTCTAAATAAAAAAGGGGGGAGTTCTTGTTTTTCTACCTTAAGTTATCTTTTTGCATATAAATTCCTCATTTAATTATTTCTATTGCTAATTTTCAGTTAAACTCTTAGTTGACGGTTCGTGAGTAGCATACCTGAGCGGAGGCAGAATTTCGCGTGTGAGGAGCTTAAATTAGTGGTTCAAATGGGGAGCTCGTATTAACGGCCATACTGAGTCGAAATCAGATTGAAGGGGTTCAGTTTCCCCTGAGAACGAGTGAAGCCACAAGGATTAGCTCTCTTGAGAAATACTAAGATAAGGAGAATAAAATAAGAAGGTAATGTATTTACTTTAACTCATTGAGTTGGTACAGCTTTTGGTGGGAATATCACAAGCACTTTGTAATAACATACACTAAAAGTTGCTCACTGGGGTAAAACAAATAGCGTTCAATAAATTGTTTTTAGATTTGCGTAGAAATCATATAAAGACTCACGATCAATTTCAAAAAGACTGTCCTAAGACCTATACTCTGAGACTTTAGCCGAAGGTTACATTCAGGCGTTACTAAAGAGCGCATTATACTGATTCTATTGGTTCAAATTTTATGTCCTCTATTACTATTGGCCAGTGATGTACCAATCAGCTAATCAGCTCCCCCCTAATGTGCAAATACACATGGGTGCCCATAGGCTGAATTATAGGGGGGGGGGCTTACCTGGTCTAATTGGCACTTCCAGTATAATTAAATAAAATCTGTATAATTAAATAAAAGCTGTATAATTAAAATCTCAAGACAAAATATCATAGGCAGCACTATTTTGCTGCCTAAGTAAAGAGCAATGTGGCCACAATATACTGTTTTGTTTTTTAGACCAGGGTACTTCTTACAGAAAGAAATGTCACAGGAACTTTAAAAAGAGCTCATGGAGGGCAACCAGCTCCCCTTTCCCCTCCCCCACGTCCCCTTCCCCCTCCCCAAACACATCCAATCAAAATTTTGAGATAGCCATTTTGTTCAGCATAGTTTAAAGGTCCATAAATTATGACTTTGAAAATGCCCGCCCCACCCACAACCGTCAGAGCAATAGTCCAAAGAGAATGTAACAACATACTCAGTAATCAAATACAAGAAATATTTAGGGAGACATTGAACTAAATCAAAAAAAAATATGAGCATGTGGACTTTCAAAATGATGACAAAGCAATATCTCAAGAACAACTTATATTAATAAGTTAGATCTTTAAGAGTACATTGTGGGAGATTTTGAACTAGCCAGAAGGCACTATGTGTGTACTTTTAGTACTACAACTACAGTTACTGTAACTAATGATGCTAAGAGTACTAAGGTGAAGATGACCCCCATCCTCCCCTTGTTCCCCCTTATGGGCGGCTATGCAAATATATGGTCTGATTTATATATGGTAAAATTCTAGACAAGCTATTTGTTGCTATCTTAGGAAGGGGTTAGGTTACAAAAATGAAGCTTTCTGGGATGGGTTTACAGACTAAAGTATGTCCTTGAAAGATATTTTGAAGTAGCCAACCCATTTCTTCTCCTTTCCCCAATAGGGGCACTGACCTTTGATGTCCTTTAAAAACCTTTATTTTATAAAAGTGAAACCATGCAGAATAGATCTTCTGCTTAAAAAAAGTACAAAAAAAGTGTTTTCAGCTTTACAACTTTGCTCAATCCAAATTTGGGAAGTTTCAAAGATGTGGAAATACATTTCCTAAATTTAGGAAAAAACCCTTGATATGGCTTAAAATTCTACTCTAATAACAGGAATTGCATTTTCAAACTAAAACCAGAGAAAAAAACACTCAAATTAAGATATAATGTTATTTTGTCAAAGTTCCAAGACTTAGAAATCAGAAGGGGTTTAACATAGTAGAATGGCAATACCTTCCCAGAGCACGTTTTTTGCCCTGGATTCATCACTGAAAGTTTTGTTTTCCTAACCTAACTCTTCTTAGATATAAAAAAGTAGCTTGTACAGGATTTTACCTTACATATTTCCTGCTCATTATTACACTCACTCTTTACTTAACATTCTGCCCAAAAATTGAATCAATAATGACAAAATCAAGAAACAGAAAATATATTGGAAATATAGAATTTGGGCTAGGCTAGCCTATATTTTTGCACATTAGGGGTGGGGGGAGGGAGTAAAGTTGAATTACAATCAAAATGTGTTATCTATAATTATTTAATTTGCAAGGTTTCACAAGGATTGTTTAAGGTCATCAAATTTCAGTGCTTTCTAAAGGGAGAAGGAGGTGGAGGTAAGTATTTCAAAATATTTTCCTAAGACATTATTAATTATTATCTTGATGCATTCTTGAAAGATTCATTCACCTGACTCAAATATTATCCAAGACAGCAAAAAGCCACTAAACTAGAAATTTACCAAAACATAAATCAAGGTTTATTAGTCTTAAATCAGAGCTACTGAATAAGAAAAATATAAAGAAAATAATTCTCACTTACAAGTACGGAGAAAAATTGTAGTTAAGCTATTTTGAAGGCACTTCCAGTATAATTTACCCCTTCCCTTAATCTGCAAGTATATAGCCCTACTCATATATTTCCCATGCATCACTCTTGTTTAAACCCTTGTTTTTTTTAAATTAAATTAATATTGATGAAGTCAAGAAACAGAAAAACAGAAGGGAAATATACAATTTTGGCAATACATTTGCACATTAGTGGGGTGGGATAAAGTATAAGGCCCGTTTTTTGACATTAAGATCTTACATCTAAGATCTTACATCTTTCTACAACGATAATCGTTTTTTAACTCATCTTTGTTCAAAGATCTTACAGCTCACTGATGCTAGCAAAAAGTGTGAAGACCGCCACTGTTCTGCCATATAGAACAATGATGAGAGAACTTTGATGATCTAATCATCATTGTTCTCAGACCGCTAATCAGAGCAGAATTATGAAAGACGTTTGCACAAAAACGACCAAAGATGTAAGATCTTTGTTCAAAGATTTCACTTTTAAGCGTTTTCTGACAAAAGATGTAAGATCTTAGCACATTGATGAGTGAAAAAACAGGCCTATAGTTGAAGCACCTTCAAAATTCTTAACTACTTTTTGTTTCATATTGTAAAGTAACATTTGTTGTCTTAAAATGTTTCCTTTTCAGTAGCCCCAACTATAGGCTAATACCAAATCAAGTAGTGTGCTCACCCATCCCTGTATCAACTATTGAATTGTATACATCTTTTACCTAAGTTTATTGACCTGCCAAAACCATTTGATCTATATCTGATTGTAGAAGACTTTTAGATATAGTGCATATCAAACATTAATTAAATAGATTTATGAATATAGGTAACAATGAAAATGAACTTGATAATATGATTCATAAAAACACGTTGTATGTTGTAAAGAAATAATTATGTGGTTTGAGTGTTTTTGTTGTCCTACATAAACATATGTCCTAGGCCTATATATGGGACTATGAGAGTTGAAGGATACATTTTTTGAGTGAAACAAGTATTACAATTAGAATTAGAAAGAGTAAAACGTATTTATTAGTGTTCCCCTTGTCCCTAGTTCTGATATCGAAATCTTATTTGAATTTACCAAATGTACCATTCACTTCTTTCCAGTGGTATTTCCAAGTATAGAAATTGCATCTCAACCCTCTAATGGCTGTCAGGTAGTGGTTGCATTTTATGCTGCTCTCATAATTAATGATGATCAATTTTGGCTAGAATGTCTTCCATATTGCCTCAGCCCTGCCCATCAATAATCTCTGTTCTTCATTTGTAAAATAGTTAGTTATTTTCATTATAGTCAGGAGTTGGGTTATAAATAGGCTGAACACAATAAGCCTTAACCAAATTACTGATCTAGTCGATCTAGATAATATCCTAGCCTCTTTTGAGTCTTAAATCTCTTAGTGCCTTCTGGATCTAATTGCCTTTCTTTTTTGTTTTTGTTTTTTATCTGTACGTATTATTTCATCTTGGGATTACGAAGGCTTTTCTGTTAACCCCGTTCTCACGTTTTTTTTAGGCCTGAGTTTAAACATCAAGTTATCTTTAAATATTGTATTGCAACTGTACCAATTAACGTTTACCAAAAATTTTTATGCGATAATAAACCAAAGATATTGTATGTGTTCGGCTTGTAGTTGTTACTAGCGTACGTATTCATTGGAATAAGCTTTATTAAATTCTAAAAGTTAATAAAAAGAGTTCATAGCTGTTTAACCATTATGACGCATAAAACTGCAGCTAAAAACACATGAATTTTGGTGGATCACATAAATTGTTGTTCTTCCGTGAAAGTGGAGCAGGATGAACAAAAGGTAGGCAACCAAGGTAAAAGTAGAATTGGCTTAGAAGCAAAACGTTTTCTGATTTTAACACAAAAGAACTGTTTTAGTGCTACTTTATTATTTTCATCATTGTAGCATGTGCTTCAATTTATAGTACTTTTGTGATATAATTTTTTAATTTTGGAATGAATGAAATGATGAGGACTTTGAAAAGGGTTAAGTAATTAACAAAAACGTTTGGACCGCATTTTTCCGCATTTGTTTTGAGAGATTTTTGCAAAGTTTTGTTTAACCAGGACCACCATTTTGCCGTGTTTGTTTCGATTGGTGCTAAGTTTGAAATAACCGGACAGAAAAACTGATCCAGAACTAATCCAACTACACTTTTCGGGCCATGTGCGTGTCTCGGCGCAAGCCGCGACACGCGCAATTTTTTTTTGTTTTTAGCACGGAAAATTGTTGTGAAACACACAAATTTGGGCAATTTTTGAACTTTATGAACTGACCATGATGGCAGTCTTGTCTTTCAAAGGCTCGGGCTTTTCTTTGTTTGACTTTCTGGCAACCCTACTTCAATTTGTGAATAAACAATTAACAGAATCAGAATTTGGTGCTTAGCTAAAACTACAAATTTAGGTTCAAATTGTCATTTATAGCCAATCAAGAGAGCTTATGCTAACAAAACATTCAAAATTGTAATCCCTATTTATACTGTTACAAGATAGTGGATGAGATAAGCAAAACATTTGCCTTAGTTGGCTTCCCTTTTATGTCTGGTGTTGCATGTTTGCCTAAAATAAAAACAAAACAATTAATGAGAAAGCAAAAATGAAATTTCAGTTTAAAAATGTAAACATAAATGATGAAAAAGTGGAACTTGACACATTCTGATGGGCTGTAATTGAAAATCCTAGACATTGATTTCTAGAGTATAGAAATCCATGTCTAGCCAAGTGCCTTGTCTAGGGTGTCTAGCTAAGCACCAAATTTTACTTGTGAATGGTCATTGCCTAGACATTAAACTCTGGCTAGACATGGGATTCTAGCTAGACATGCTTGTGAATGCGGCTTAAAGCATACTGTTTACCATTACTGTTTTGTCCAATATAATTAATTAATGTTAGGAAGACTAAGTCACTAAGGCTAAGAATAAGTGAAGATGAAAAGGTGACGTTGGGTAATGAAACGATTGATCAGGTGGGCAGCTTCACTTACCTTGGTAGTATTATTAGTAAAGATGGTGGGAGTAGTGAAGATGTTAAAAATTGAATAGCCAAGGCTCAGGGTGTTTTTTCACAGTTAAAAAAATCTGGAAGAATAGGAAGATAAGTCTGCAAACCAAGATTAGAATCTTAGAAGCTACAGTGATGACAGTGGTCAAATATGGCTCTGAAGCATGGACGCTCCGAAAAGGGGATGAAGATTTGCTAGATGTTTTCCAGAGAAATCGCTTAAGGATTCTTCTGGGTACCCGGCTGACTGACCGTATTTCAAACAATAGGCTATATGAAAAATGTGGTTCAATACCGCTTTCTAGGTCTATAATGAAAGAAAGGTTGAGGTGGTTAGGGCATGTTGTGCGGATGAAGGATGACAGATTGCCGAAGATTGTTCTTTTCGGCCAACCATCTGGGGCTAAACGGAAGGCAGGTCGTCCCTGTCTGGGGTGAGAGGACGTCATAAAGAAAGATTTAAAGGAAATGGGAACTTCGTGGGCGGGTGTAAAAAGGGAAGCTTTGAATAGATTGGGGTGGAGGAGGAGCGTGCGCAGCTGTGTTGGCCTCAAGCGGCTTGGTGCTGCGATGAGTTGTTAGTAGTAGTAGTAGTAATATAATTAAAACTGAACTCAACTTTAAGGATAAAGAAAACAAAATGTAAAGGCTTGTGCCTAATTTATGCCCAAAACCTTCGCAAGAGTGTACTCAACAACATCAGTTTCTTTGCAATCAGATAAACAGTAGGACTATAGTTATGCACAAAGGAGAAAAAGAAACACAGACATTAGATTTTTTATATATCTAGATATTTTAATATAGCTAATTTAAAACTATTTTTGAAGTTAAATTCACTTTATTAGTCAAGTTTAAAATTATTAGAAATAAGCAACCAAATCAGAATTTAATATGGAGAATCCTGATGATGTTAACATTGGTGTTGGATGCTTTATTCTTATTAAATAAATAAAAAAAATGTCTTACAGCTGAAAGTAAGCCATAACATTAAAATTTAAAACAAACAGAATTAATTGTGTACATGAGCGGGACTGCCCCCTCCTCAACCCTTGCTCATTTTTCTTATGTCTTAACATCTCTCAAAGTATTTTTTATTCAAATTGTACAGCTCTTGCATTTCAAGACATGTTCCTAAAGAATGGTGAAAAAAAAGTCTAACTTTAGTACAAAATGCAACAGATAATAAAAGGGTACACCCCCTGATATATGAAATAATCTTTGTTAGTTGAAAATTTTAATGCTCCTTACTTTCAGTTGAAAAACTTATTTTAGATATTCAATTTCTGACCATATTTATCATGACAGGACCCCCCCCCCCCCTCTCCCTTTTCTGTATAAATGTACTCCTTGGCAATTCTCCACGGAAACTTTCATCTTCTTGAAAAATTCCCCTATAAAGCTTCTGTATATTTCCAAATAAAATACTATATATAAACAATGTGCAATTTGCATAAATTTCCCCATGGACCATTTTGGGGCTTGCCACAGGGGATACTATTATCCCCAGAGGCATAGTCATTGGAGCTTTCAACTATGAAAAATCAAATAACTATCTCAAATCTTGATTAAATGCCATTGGACAAAAAGCTTGGGCTAAATACCCTTCATCTTTTTCTCACTTAAAAATGGCACTAGAACTTATAATTTTTATTCAAATGAGTGCTCTCCTAATCTTCTAGAACTATGGGTTTGATACAATCACCCCTGGGAAAAAACGAAGAAATTAACATGCATCCATTATCTTTCTTCTGGCAAAAAAACACAAAATTCTACATTTTACAGATAAGAGCTTGAATCATCTACAGTAGAGTTGTCTTATATACTGAATCTGATTGTGCAAATTTTATTGAGATTTCTTTGGTTTTTTAAGGATGTTTCCCCTCTTTTTCAAAAGTTAGACACATGTTCTCAGGCTTGCAGGGTTATTACTTGTCAAAATGTTTGGGGGGGGGGGGGGTGGTGTTATTTTACTGACTAACTAATCATTTTCACACACTATTTATTTTTTATCAGATAATCAGCATAATGTCTTCTTCCAATATGATGCTTGAGAGCACAGATGCAGCCAAAAGCATTGTATAGCCTGAAAAAAATTAGCTTCTTTGTTCAGTTTCTTGTAAGAAGCATATGTACAAATAGCCATTGATCTAGTGGAGAAAGGAGTAAAATAAGAGGAATAAAGTGCTAATATGATTTATATACAAACAAAATACAGAAGTGACAACTTCACAATTCAATTAAAATATACAGATCTAACACAGAATGAAAAATTGCAGCTAGGGTAAGACCCCTGGCAACCAGCCAATGCCTAATCTTGGCCAGATATTCTAATTGAAAACTATCTAATCTTGGCCCTTATATGTAAAGGGTTTGATAGTTATGATTGGCTGATGAATAGGACAAGACCATTTGGGATTGATTGACTACAATCTTAGAAAACATCTGATTTCCAAACATTTGAATTGAGACAAAAGTTGCGTCTACAACCTAGTCTATTTAGATACAATTATTTTGTTTCACAATACTTTTCTTAGATTAATCTACCCAAGGTTGACTGTGACTGTGATTAGGATGTGTTGCTATAACTTCAAGATCTTGTGTCAAAGATTAGACAACATTTTCCAACATTAGATTCAAGCTATAAATGTGTTGTCAAGATTAGGCTCCACTGTTGTCTATCAGTATATTTGAAATTATGAGTGTTGTATAGGCCTATAGTTAAAATATTCAAGCTAAACACATGCTTGTTAAGATGATTTTGACACATTCAATTTTGAAACAATATGCTTTCTAGGTAGTAGGATAGACATTATACAATGAATTAGCTGTTAAAGCATAAATTAGCTTGCCAAGTACTGGGTATCTTACCCTACAATACTTCAATTAAAAAGTCAAACATATTGCTTTGCACTCTCAAAGCACATCATTACACGGTGATCAAAACGGTCATCATCCAATGTTGTGCATAAATATGTCATGACCAGTTTCAGTTGTCAGAAACTTCTTTTCACTTTTGCCAAAGTTGGTGGAACTGTCAAAATCCACTTGTAAATTGACCAAAGAGTTATGAATATCAATTTAAATACATGAATTTCACAGAATAGTGTCTTAAAGATTGTGCAATCAATGAATGTAAAGCCTTTCAACCTCAGTCCTCGCCAATAGGTTTCACATGAGTTTTGCAAGATCTAGGTCTCTTCCCAGAAATATATTTGTGGCTTTGGAAAAGCTTTCATAGCTCTTGTCCATTTTGCAAAGTAGAATTCAGTATACTGGCTCCAGAAAAGAAGAGTTATCATGGATTGTATTCTCCAAGCCATTTATTAGGGCCCTGAGGATACTGCAGGAATTCTTGAAATAGAACAACTTCTAATGATCCAGCAGACTGGCCCTAGGATTAGAAATAGTCTCTGAATAATGAGCAGGTGGATGCCTAGGATGCTTTTTATTCGATTTGAATTTTTTTTAAAGACAAAACGAGAAAAATATCAGTGAATACCAAGATCAATGGTAAATTACCCACAAAAATAATTTCAATATAGTCTCTCCCATACTGCTCTATAGCCAGGAATAAACAGGGGAGAAACAAAACTAAAAAAAAAACAAAAAAAAAACAAATACATTCATCAAACATTTTTAAAATAATAAACTCACATCACCAAACAAAACAATACCCCCCCCCCCCTAAAAAAAAATCCAAGCTAGACAAGGGAGTAATTCATGATTCCACCCACAAAAATAAAGTGCAGAACCAATCCAGAGACATCAACTCATCAGAGAACCAGGAAAAAAATTAATTATTTGCAAGAAAATCTTGAACATACTTTTTGAAGATACCATGTGAGTATCAGCCCTGTGCAGACTCCATGAGATTGTTCCAAATCATGTTACAAGCTATCAGAGGGTTAAAAGTCAGACTGTATTGACAGAGTATAAGGTATATGTAAATTTTTGGAAGTGCAGAAATAATAAGTCAATTGATCAGAAACTAAAAGCATATTATTACTTAGGGCAGCAGGAAGCTGGCCATGTAACCTCAAAAAAATTAAAAGGGGCACATCACAGAAAATAGAGAGATCTCAAGTCAAGCTAGGGTTTAAGTAGGGAATGGTTAGCATAAGAGTCCTTGCTTTATCATATAGTTTTGAAAGTGGCTTCAGTGATGAAGGAAAAGTTGACATCCAAGCAATAGAACAATATGAAATGAGGCTGTTCCTGGCTGTAGAATAGGAATCTAAGAATTAACCCTGGAAAAATGTGTTTAAATTTTTTAAGGATCCCAAGGCTTCTGGAGACTTTTATTTTAATGAGATCAATGGGAGGCTTGAAGAAGAGACTTTGATCAAGCAAAGTGGCGTTCACAAGCGTGTCTAGCTAGAATCCCATGTCTAGACACGTGTCTAGCCGGAATTCAATGTTTAGGCAACGACCGTTCACAAGTAAAATTCGGCGCTTAGCTAGACACTCAGACAAGGCGCTTGGCTAGACACTGAGTTGTAGACTCTAGAACTGAATGTCTAGGATTTTCGATTACAGCCAAATAGAATGTATCAAGTTCCACTATTTTCATCGTTTTGTTTACATTTGTAAACTGAAATTTAATTTTTGCTTTCTCATTAATCATTTTTTTCATTTTAGGCAAATATGCAAGACCAAACATAATAATGAAGCACACTAAGGCTATTGTTTTGCTTTTCTCATCCATTAGCTTGTGACAGTGAAAATAGAGATTACAATTTTGAAAGTTTTGCCCGCATAAGCTCTGTTGATTTGCTAGAAATGACAATTTGAAACTAAATTTGTAGTTTTAGCTAAGCACCGAATTTTACTTCTGAACGGTTGTTGCCTAGACATTGGATTCTGGCTAGACACTTGTCTAGACATGGGATTCTAGCTAGAAACGCTTGTGAACGCTGCTTAAGATGCCTAGGAATCGAATGCAACGTTTTTAGGCCTAATAAGAGAAACTCTGGATACAAGTATTTCATTTAGACAGAACAAGCCCTTGAAATTCTTGAGAAAATAAGAAAACACGACTTTCCAACATGTAAAAGGCAAGATAATTAACATCAAACCACTGAAAAACTTTCAAAAAGGGCAATCATGTTTGAACAGAGATCCGACTCAAATCTACCAGCTGTGCCAAGAGTACGTGTCATATGTAAAAGCTATAAATGTATTGGAGAAGGACAAACTCTTGTCACAAGTAGTGACACATGCAAGTTGACAAAGATAACAGCAAGTAGCAAGTTTTAGATATTTAATCGCATTTATGAGGTGAATTAACATAAATTAAAAAGGGTTTCAGCCCAATTACAGATCCTTTTGGAACACCAAACTCTATTTCAGACGGGTTGGAAAGACAGGATCAACTGAGATAACTTGACCATATAAATATGATAGAAAGCAAGAATAAGTTTTCCTCAAATTCCAATGTGGGATAGTTGTCAAAGAAGAATCTCTGTGCTACTGAATCAAGTGCTTTACATACATCAGAAGAAAGAGTAGCAGGTACCAGACTAGAGTTAAGAAATGTATGTATATAATTCAAAAGATTCACACATGCATGCTCAGTTGAGTGCTTTGCCCTAAAACCAAACTGGGAATCATGAAAAAAAATTTTATTGAGAAAATCAAGAAGTTGAGAAAGCATAGCTCTTTCGAAAATTTTACTAAACACTGATAAGAAAAATATCGGACGATATCTAGCAGGGTCATTCCGTGAACCACCTTTAAAATGTATAATAACACAAGCATGCTTTAAAGTCCCTTAGGAAGACACCATTTTGAAAAGGCATATTGACAAATCTCATAAGAACAGAAACGATTACAGGAAGAATGAACTTGACGACCTTAGTAGAAGTTCTGTCTGGGCTAGAAGATTAAGGACCTTTCAAACCGTTAACAATTCTGGCTATTTCAACTTCATAGGTAGGCTCCAAAACCTTTGATTTAAGATTAAGAGGTCCTAGATAAGATCTAAATCCATTTAGAGAAGAAGAAGGACTTACAGAAGTGGCTGTAGTTTTCCCAATATTAGAAAAGTAAGTGCGTCTTGCACTTTCAGCTCACCCTCTATGATTTTACCATCAATCAAAACATTGAAGAGAAAGAAGGGGGCTGAGAATTTGGCCTGAAAGCAAAATTTATTACTTACCATGTTTTCCTAATGTCTTTACCTCACACAGAGAATTAACTATAGTAAAATAACAATTATAGTTAGTAAATATAGTAAAATAACCGCCTGCTGTGAATTAGAAGAAGAAGAAGAACAATTTAGCCCTCTAGCAAAGTGAATTGTAAACTCTTCTATAAGGCTTAAAAGTTGAAGTTGATAATCACGTGTAGATGACTTAGAGGACCTGTATAGGCCTTCCAAAGACTATTTTTTTCCTACAGCCTTTAAGGAGTCATCCAAGGATTCAAAGGGGTTGTTCTCTTTGATCCTGGATTCAGCTGGGACGCATAACAAGTATCCAATGTATTTTCTTTCAAAGAGTCATAAAAAGAATTCGAAAGTAAATTACATCAGATTTGTTTTCAAAAATACCCGACAAATGACCTGTCCTACTGTGATCTAAGAATAGCCATTTCCTGATTGTTAAATTTTAAAGACAAAAAACCTTTCAACATTCAGTGGATAAAGGTGATCTATTAAAAGTGAAGACTATATTAACTTGAACAACCAAAAAAAGGTCCCAAAACCTCAGGTCTATCACCCCCAACTAAATTTCCCTGGTTAATAAAAAAACTCATGAATTATAAATTAAATGATTTTTTTTATTTTCTAAATTAGCTGCAGTCCGATGACTTTTACCAGCTTTGACCTCATCCTGACTTTTGTTTGCAGGGTTATCACTTGTTCCAGGACAATTATGTAAGTCACCACTGGTTGACAATTTTACCTGCTCCTTAATTAGATTATTATAAATTGAATTTATTCTAAAATCTCCTTCATCTCTATTAATACTTATACCCATATAGATAATTTTTTATCTATGCATTAATTTTTTATCTAGATAATTTTTTATACCCACATACATAATAGATAATTACGTTTTACTATTATAAATTGAATTTATTCTAAAAATTCCCTTCACCTCTATTAATACTAATACCCACATAGATATCTTTTTTTATTCTAATAATTTCTCTAAAACTTTGCAAAAGTCCTATAGACGTATCTACAATGTTTGTTTGATCAAATAAAATATTATCCTGAGGAAAGTCAAATACCTCTACTGCTACAGCTGATTCAAAAGTTTCTGGTTTTTGATTATGTTTTAGTGAGCAATCTATGGCATTTGTGTGTTTATGTGACCTATTTTCTAAATTCTGTTGGGTCCTTCCTACATATAATTTACCACAAGAAAATGAATATTGTATACTCCCGTTTTTATGTTTTTTGGAACCTTTTCTTGTCCATTATTTATCAAAGAGCCTATAGTTTATCCAGATTTAACTGCTGTACTTATATTGTGTTTATTTAGTTTTTTCCTTAATTTCTGTGACAACATAGGGTTATAAGACAAAGTTATGCAATTTGTATGTTGATTTGACCCATCTTCTTCTAATATTACTAGTTCCTTTAACTTTTTTTCTTTTTCAATAATTTTAGAAATCATCTTTTTGGGATATCCATTACCTATTAGAATATCCTTGATAAAAGTTAATTATCTACTCATGTTTTCTGGTGATGCTAGTTTCAATACCCTATCAACTAAAGAAATAACTACACCCCTTTTACTTGGATTGGGTGATTTGATGCAAAAGATAAATAATGGTTAATTTTTGTTGGCTGACAGTTAATTTAAAAAAGCTAGTTCATTATAATTCTTATGGATTCAAATATCCAAAAAATGTAAATTATTCTATGTGTCTTTTTCTATTGTGAAAACTAATTCCCCTCCCCAATTATTTAATTGCTCCAGAAAACCTTCATTTTTTTATTCCCCAAAATTCCAAATAACTAACACATTATGTATCTGCCCCAAAATGTAGGTTTGAAAAAATGTATTTCTGTAGCTAAAGTTTCTACATACTCTACATAGATATTTTCTAACAGCAGACTTAAGGGTCCTCCCATTGCTAATCTTCTAATTTGATGAAATTTTTTTTCTAAACCTGAAATAATTAGTATACCTTCGAGTTATTTTAATTAAATTTAATATAGACATAGTTTCTATTTCAATTCCTGCAGACAATTTTTCTGTCTCATTTTGATGTTTGTCAAATTTTTTGGATAAAACACTTAAATATTTATCAAAATGTAACCTATATATGTATACATGTATTTTATATCAAAACTAAACAGCCTAGATTCATTTGATATTTTGATATTAATAAGTTTATTATTTAAGAATTTTAAGTTTTTTATATAAGAATTTTGGAGATATAATAAAAGTTTAAGTGTCTTTGCTATCTATTTTTTTTTTTATCTTTTCTGTTGGTGAATTAGCTGTTGATACTAAGGGTCTTAGAGGAGACCTATTTTATATATTGTTGGTACACCATATGTTCTTGGGCAGACTGATCCTTTTGGAAAGAACTTGTAATACATCTATGGTGTGATACTTCCATTAGTTTTAAGGCATTCTAAAAGCAGTATCTATTCTATATCTTTGAACGGCACAAGAAACGGGACAAGATAATTGTGTATACAATATGAACGGTACATGAAAAAATACATGGCAAACCCAATCCTTTGATACTATATTTAGACATGGACATTTTAAAAAGCTGGCACGCTATAATGAATGTTATGAAACAATAGTCGAGGTTCTATTGCACAAGAAATTTCACAGGAATGTGCGTCGTAAGTTGTAATTGACATTAATGTCAATTGCACAATGAATTGCACTTCAAGTTCACGTGGACATTTTTTTTTAAAGCTGGCTCGGTATAAAGTAGTCTAACATGGTTTGGGAGTATGGTCGAAATTATATAACTACGGCAGAGGGTTATTTGAGCCAACATCTATTTTTTAAGAGCCAATCGAAGACATTGGTGCTTGCTCAATATACGGTAAGTTGATTGGTGATTGGTTCAAAATAAAAGTACTGGTTTTTTATTCGTCCTTGATATTCTGTATATAATTCTCATATCTTACGATTTAATTTTCATTATGCTTTAACATATCATAGATAGTACACTGAATATTATTAACTTTAAAGCAATGGATACTTCAATTTTCAATCTGAGTAGAGTTTACTAAATTTCTTAATTTATTTCCAAATAAAATCATTTTACCAGTAAATTTAAATTCAGGGGCCTAGGCCCCCCTCCCCTCCAACAATACTAACCTTACAATAGTATGAGTATACTCGTTATAAAACGCAAAGTACGCTTTTTTTTCTATTATGTAAACAAAAACCCTCCCCTACTGCTCTGTTTACGTGGTTAATTCTGTAGTTTTAGTTATTTCCGTCAAAAATGTCAGTTTCCTCATTCATTCTAATTAAAATGCGTTTTCTTTATCTGTTTAAATAGAAGTTTCTGTGTTTACAAGGAAGGGACAGTTTTGGGACCAAATTTCGCACGCTCCTGTTATCGCATTGATTAATGGCACATGTTTTATGGAATAGCAACATGGATTTTGACAAAGAGAGAAATTGCATTCTAGCCTAATTAGACGAAAGATATTCTATTTTTCAATTGTATTCCATGATTAAGAGAGTTTTACGATGTGAAAAAACAAACTATTTCATCGCAAGGAAAGTAAGGGTGAGGGAGGGAAGAGGGGATTCTTTGTGCAGACTAATTTTTCTTCTGTAAGAAAGGGGGGTTTCCAAGGATGAAATTTTCAGGGGGAAATTTTACCAGTTTTTATTTTCCGGAAACGTGAGCTAACTTTCAAATTAAATTTTAGGTCTTTTATCTTAAGAGATTTACTCCTCAAATTTTTAAATTGAAAAATGAGTGTGCTGTTCTATTAGTAAATAGAATTTTTCAAGCTTTTATCATCAAAAATGTGTAATTTTGCAGTTTTGACAGAGTAGAAGGATTTTTTACGGGGATTAATTTTACATGAGGAGGGCGGTTTCCAGGGGTGAAGTTTTCAGGGGGGAAATTTTACCGAAATATTTCTAAAGCACAAACAGTTAGTTTTGGAGAACAGGGTAGCACGCTCGTATTATAATAGATTAATAGCATATGTCTTTGTCTGATTCAAAACACGTTGACTAGCAAAAAACCTGTGTGAATGAGTTGAAATAAAAATTTTTAACAAGAAATCCCTGAATAATTATTTTTTGGGGGTTGGTTGATGGATGCAGGATCTCTTAGAGTACTTATAGTGTGATAGTGGGTGCGTTATTTAATACCCCGGTAAGCATGTGACTAGAAAAGACTGAAGTTGATTTTTTTCCAGGACTTGGATATTCAGATGACAACTTAAAAACGAACAAAGCTTATTCATGAGACACGCAGCACTAACATGAATTCGACGAGAGAAAGTGTTATTCACTATGCACCACAAGCACTTTGTAGCAAGCTAACTGCAACTTCTATGGTAAGCACCATTTATCAGATAGCTAAGGGGGGTTCAGTTAAATGAGGGTTCAGTTAAAGAGGGTTCAGTTGCATGGGGGGATTCAGTTAAAGAATACCTCATCGACAGATATTGTTTTTTTAATGTATTTTATAGCTATTACCAAAACGTTGCGATGTCTTTCTCACACCTACTAGTAAATATTTATCAGGCCTTTATTTTTTCTGTTCAATTATTTTCAGTGTAAGCCAATATACTGTTGGGTAGGGGAATGTCACCTCCTTGACAGTTATTTATTTAATGTATTTTATAGCGATTAACCAAACATTGCATTATGTTTCTCAAACCAACTAGTAAATATTTATCAGGAATTTATTTTTTCTGTTCAATTATTTTCTGTGTAAGATAATAAAATGATAGAAAGGGGGAAATTAAGTTTTGAGTGGATAAAAAAATAAAACAAATTGGCATAGTATTAACTCTATAAAATAATGAATATTTCACATGGAAAATAAAGCCATTTTTACCAGTTCAAGCCTGAAAAGAAAATACAACAGAATAACATAAGAAAACTGGAATT
This sequence comes from Artemia sp. Qi Xiang Cuo, assembly GCF_049724085.1. Lineage (NCBI taxonomy): Eukaryota > Metazoa > Arthropoda > Branchiopoda > Anostraca > Artemiidae > Artemia > Artemia sp. Qi Xiang Cuo. The sequence continues at coordinate 75,410,650 of NC_142803.1, forward strand.
AAAAACAACAACTGACATCTGGAATGCTGTAACATTAAGCATGGAGGAGGAGATGCATCTCGTAGAGTAAACTGCTTCAGTTGAAAGATGGTATAGTTTCGTGAAGAGCTGGGACCATCAAGCACAGTGCTATGAGTTAGACCCCTATTATGCATTTTCATTTTAAATGTTATTACTGATCCGAGTAAAACCAATTCAAATTTACCTCATTCTTTTATTCTAACTTAACTTGTAGGAATAGGATTTCATTCCAACAACTAAATCAGTTTATTTTATATATAATAGTGAAAAAAAAGAAGAAAAAAAGATTATTAATTTTCCCCATTTTTCTTCTTCTCCTGATCTTGCGCCCATGCCTTCTCACTCGGGGTCAGTTTCCGTCTTAATACGCGGTAGAAATTGCATACCCCGCTTGTTCTCCATACCTCATAATATCCGTCATGAGTGATACAGTGAGTGTCATCGATCGTAGGTTCCAGATCTAAACATGAAAATTAAAAGTCTTAAAATATATGGAATATCTATAAGATGAAATGAAAAAAAATTATTACTTCATGATCGATCTAATATAAATAAAGATAATGTATTAAAAAGAACTTCAAAACATTTTTCCCAGGATTGTATTCATGAGAATGTGGATAAAGTATGGTTCTCATTCCCATTGAGCGAAGAAAAAGAATTGGTACTCGGCAATCTAATTGTGGAACCTAGAATTATAAAACCACTGGTACACCAACAAATTCAACCGTTAAGGTGTCGTAGGAAAATACACGTTGAAAATACCCTTTACACATTTACAACGACTCGAGTGATACGAGAAAAAGGATAAGGACACTTGTAAAAATACAGAAAAAGGACAGACATAGCCTTATGTATAATGCTAAAGATGTGAGACGCTTTAGTCAATTAATTCACGCAATGAAATATCGCGTGATATCGTTATGCTAAGCATTCCAAAACAAGAAAATGATTCACCGACCAGAGATTTTTTTTTAAGGTTTCTGTACATTATATTTTAGAAATTAAAGGCTATCGTTATCATGTCAATGTTACAAGTTAAATTATCTAGGATGGCCATGTCACCAAAACAATCATGGGGAGATGTTTTTAAAATCCTCCTTCCCCTCAAACTCAAATTTTCCAAAATTCCACTTTAGAGACCTTCTTAAAATATTTCTAGAGCGCTAAAAACATCAGAATCGTTATTAGAGGACAATTCTGCCAAACGTTTTTCACAAAAGTGTATTTTTATTGCATTCAAAACCCACAAAAATATCCAGCATTTCCGTATACGATAAAAACTAAATAAAAAATATTATTTTTTATTATTGGAATTTTAACGTTAACGCCATGGATTTAAGGAGGATACATTCAATTTTAATAATAAAAATAAAGAAAACAAAATTACACTTCCGTCTCAGGTGACTGACGCTTCTAGAATTTTATTTTTATTTTTATTAAAGCTGACAGCGGGCCATCTAACGGGGAGGGAGACAGTTAAATGTAACTGGTGTCCCTGTATGCACTTTACTGGGGCAAACCCCTTCGATCCCTGGTATCGGCATTTTTTTTAAATCATCCATAACCCCTCTATTCGTTTCAGCACACAAATATCCCGATACCTTAAGCACACACATATCCCAATTCTTTAACAACACGCATATCCCATTACTTAAACGATACACATATCCTATCATACCAACGACACACATATCCCATCATTCCGACAAGACACATACCCCTTCATTCCGACGACATGCAATTTGCTGATTCAAAAACGAGAACTTTAAAATCGATTCGTTTTGCCAAAAACATATTTTTTCGATCAGAAAATGATTAGATATTATATTTATAAATCAAACTTTTTCAAATGAGATTAAGTTTCAACATTAAAGTTTAAAACGAACAGAAACTTGTGACTTCACGAGGGGGCTACCCCTCTCCAGTCCCTCGCTCTTTACGCTAACGTTTTTTCGATTTTTATTTAAGAGAAACAATGAACTTGATTTGTTAATTAATTAAGAAATTAATGAATCAATTAAAAAAATACACCTGATTAGTTGTTTCTGTTCAAGTTTAAGTTCAAGTTCTGTTCACTGTTCATTGTTAAAGGCTCAGTCTCCCCCTTGCTCTAACTACGAGCCGAAACAAAGGAGCAAGCTGGATTTTGTTTTTATTTCTTGAGGTGTATGCAGGAATAACTGAACTATTTAGTACTTTCTTAAGTAATATTTTAAATTTATAACTGCACAATAAAAATTCGCAAAAAAAAGTATTTCAGCAATTTTGAGCATAATTTTCAAAATCAAATGAACTTCACTGAAAAAATGAATGATGATTTGAAACAACTTTGAGGAAAAAGAGTTTCTGAAATTTAAAATTTGGAAGCTTTCTTGCGAGAAGCTTCTTAGAGAATGAAGATAGAAAAGTTCTTCAATAATTAAATATCTGAATATCTGATGGTAGAAAAGCGCAAAATATTAAGAATCTAATTAGTTGAATCTACCAAACTTGTTGCATAAAAAAATATTTTTTATCGTGTTCAGCACACGTGGCGCAATTGGCTATGGCACGAAAAGAGCTGAACTTGATTTCGATCAGAAAACGATTAGATATTATATTTATAAATTAAACTTTTTCAAATGAGACTAAGGAGCAACATTAAAGTTTAAAACGAACAGAAACTTGTGACTACACGAGGGGGCTACCCCTCTCCAGTCCCTCACTCTTTACGCTAACGTTTTTTCGATTTTTATTTAAGAGAAACATTGAACTTGATTGGTTAATTAATTAAAAAATTAATGAATCAATTAAAAAAATGCACCTGATTAGTTGTTTCTGTTCAAGTTTAAGTTCCAGTTCTGTTCACTGTTCACTGTTCAAGGCTCAGTCTCCCCCATTGCTCTAACTACGAGCCGGAACAAAGGAGCAAGCTGCATTTTGTTTTTATTTCTTGAGATGTATGCAGGAATAACTGAACTATTTAGTACTTTCTTAAGTAATACTTTAAATTTATAACTGCTCAATAAAAATTCGCGAAAAAAAACTAAATATCTTTAAATATTAAAAATATAAAAATTAAAAATTAAATATTGTTACAGCTGTAATTTCCAAGATATAACGTATAAAACACGTTAAAAATGGATGATGTACATTCAGTTCCTTCTTACGACTTGGAGCATGAATAGACGAATATATTTTGCGAAACTTGGTGAGCAAATTTATTTTCAGGGTAATAATCTTTGATTGCAAAAAAAAAATCAGTTCCTTCTTACGACTTGGAGCATGAATAGACGAATTTATTTCACGAAACTTGGTGAGCAAATTTATTTTCAGGGGAATAATCTTTGGCTGCAAAAAAAAAAAATGTTTGTGCCTCGTAGGGTGCTGTTCCGTTTTTAAGGGTAGTTTCTGCTCTTTTCGTGCCATAGCCAATTGCGCCACGTGTGCTGAACGCAATAAAAAAATATTTTTTATGCAACAAGTTAGGTAGATTTGACTAATTAGATTCTTAATATTTTGCGCTTTTCTACTACCAAATATTCAGATATTTAATTATTGAAGAACTTTTCTATCTTTATTCTCTAAGAAGCTTCTCGCAAGAAAGCTTCCAAATTTTAAATTTCAGACTCTTTTTCCTCAAAGTTGTTTCAAATCATCATTCATTTTTTCATTGAAATTCATTTAATTTTGAAAATCATGCTCAAAATTGCTTAAATACTTTTTTTGCGAATTTTTACTGAGCAGTTATAAATTTAAAATATTACTAGAATAGTTCAGTTATTCCTGCATACATCTCAAGAAATAAAACAAAATTCAGCTTGCTCCTTTGTTTCAGCTCGTAGTTAGAGCAAGGGGGAGACTGAGCCTTGAACAATGAACAGTGAACAAAACTTGAACTTAAACTTGAACAGAAACAACTAATCAGGTGTATTTTTTCAATTGATTCATTAATTTCTTAATTAAGTAATTAACCAATCAAGTTCAGCTCGTTTCGTGCCATAGCCAATTGCGCCACGTGTGCTGAACGCAATAAAAAATATTCTTTTTATGCAACAAGTTTGGTAGATTCGACTAATTAGATTCTTAATATTTTGCGCTTTTCTACCACCAAATATTCAGATATTTAATTTTTTTTCGCGAAATTTTATTGAGCAGTTATAAATTTAAAATATTACTTAAGAAAGTACTAAATAGTTCAGTTATTCCTGCATACATCTCAAGAAATAAAAACAGAATCCAGCTTGCTCCTTTATTTCGGCTCGTAGTTAGAGCAATGGAGGAGACTGAGCCTTGAACAATGAACAGTGAACAGAACTTGAACTTAAACTTGAACAGAAACAACGAATCAGGTGAATTTTTTAAATTGATTCATTAATTTCTTAATGAATAAACCAATCAAGTTCATTGTTTCTCTTAAATAAGAATCGAGAAAAAGTTAGCGTAAAGAGCGAGGGACTAGAGAGGGGTAGCCCCCTTGTGTAGTCACAAGTTTCTGTTCGTTTTCAACTTTAATGTTGCTCCTTAATCTCATTTAAAAAAGTTTGATTTATAAATATAATATCTAATCGTTTTCTGATCGAAATCAAGTTCAGCTCTTTTCGTGCCATAGCCAATTGCGCTCCGTGTGCTGAACACAATAAAAAATATTTTTTTTATGCAACAAGTTTGGTAGATTCAACTAATTAGATTCTAAATATTTTGCGCTTTTCTACTATCAAATATTCAGATATTTAAGTATTGAAGAACTTTTCTATCTTCATTCTCTAAGAAGCTTCTCGCAAGAAAGCTTCCAAATTTTAAATTTCAGAAACTCTTTTTCCTCAAAGTTGTTTCAAATCATCATTCATTTTTTCATTGAAGTTCATTTGATTTTGAAATATTATGCTCAAAATTGCTGAAATACTTTTTTTTGCGAATTTTTATTGAGCAGTTATAAATTTAAAATATTACTTAAGAAAGTACTAAATAGTTCAGTTATTCCTTTATACACCTCAAGAAATAAAAACAAAATCCAGAAGGCTCCTTTGTTTCGGCTCGTAGTTACAGAAAGGGGGAGACTGAGCCTTGAACAATAAACAGTGAACAGAACTTAAACTTGAACAGAAACAACTAATCAGGTGTATTTTTTAATTGATTCATTAATTTCTTTAGTAATTAACCAATCAAGTACATTGTTTCTCTTAAATAAAAATCGAAAAAATGTTAGCGTAAAAAGCGAGGGACTGGAGAGGGGTAGCCCCCTCGTGTAGTCACAAGTTTCTGTTCGTTTTAAACTTTAATGTTGCTCCTTAATCTCATTTGAAAAAGTTTGATTTATAAATATAATATCTAATCGTTTTCTGATCGAAAAAACATGTTTTTGACAAAACGAATCGATTTTAAAGTTCTCGTTTTTGAATCAGCAAATTGCCTGTCGTCGGAATAAAGGGGTATGTGTGTTGTCTGAATGATGGGATATGTGTGTAGTTGGTATGATAGGATATGTGTATCGTTTAAGAAATGGAATATGCGTGTTGTTAAAGAATTGGGATATGTGTGTGCTTAAGGTATCGGGATATTTTGGGGCTTAAACGAATAGAGGGGTTATGGAGGATTTAATAAAATGCCGATAGCAGGGATCGAAGGGGGTTGGCCCCGGTAAAGTGCATACAGGGACACCAGTTACATTTAACTGTCTCCCTTCCTGTTAGATGGCCCGCTGTCAGCTTTAATAAAAATAAAAATAAAACTAGATACGTCAGTCACCTGAGACGGAAGTGTAATTTTGTTTTCTTTATTTTTATTAATAAAGTCGAATTTATCCTCCTTAAATCCATGGCGTTAATTTTAAAATTCCAGTAATAAAAAATAATCTTTTTTATTTAGTTTTTATCGTATACTGAAATGCTGAATATTTTTGTGTTTTGAATGCAATAAAAATATACTTTTGTGAAAAAAGTTTGGCGGATTTGTCCTCTAATAACGATTCTTATGTTGGTAGCGCTCTAGAAATAATTTAAGAAAGGTCTCTAAAGTGGAATTTTTGAAAATTTGAGTTTGAGGGGAATGGGGATTTTAAAAACATCTGCCCATGATTGTTTTGGTGACATGGCCATCCTAGAGGATTTAACTTGTGACAGTGTCATGATAACGATAGCCTTTAATTTCCAAAATATAATGTGCAGAAACATTGAAAAAAAAATCTCTGGTCGGTGAATTATTTTCTTGTATTGAAATGCTTAGCATAACGATATCACGCGATATTTCATTGCGTGATTTAATTGACTAAAGCGTCTAACATCTCTAGCATTATACAGAAGACTTTGTCTGTTCTTTTTCTGTGTTTTTACAAGTGTCCGTATCCTTTTTCTTGTATCACTCGAGTCGTTGTAAATGTGTAAAGGGGTATTTTCACCGTGTATTTTCCTATGACACCTTAATGGTAGAATTTTTTGATTTACCAGTGGTTTTATAATGCTAGATTCCACAATTAGATTGCAGAGTGCCACTTCTTCTTCTTCACTCAATGGGAATGAGAACCATACGTTATCCACATTCTCATCAATAAAATCCTGAAATTTTTTTTTTTTGACGTTCTTTTTAATACATTATCCTTATTAAAATCAGATTGATTACGAAGTAATAATTTTTTTCATTTCATCTTATAGATAGTCCATATATTTTGAGCATTTTAATTTTCATGTTTATATCAGGAACATAGGATTAATGACACTCACTGTATCTTTCATGATGGATATTATGAGGTATGGAGAACAAGCGGGGTATGCAATTTCTACCGCATATTAAGACAGAAACTGACCCCGAGTGAGAAGGAGGCATGGGTACAAGATCAGAAGAAGAAGAAGAATGGGGAAAGTAAATAATCTTTTTTTTCATTATTATATATAAATAAACTGATTTAGTTGTTGGAATAAAATCCTATTCCTACAAGTTAAGTTAGAATAAAAGAATGATGTAAATTTAAATTGGTTTTACTTGGATCAGTAATAACATTTAAAATGAAAATGCATAATAGGGGTCTAACTCATAGCACTGTGCTTGATGGTCCCAGCTCTTCACGAAACTATACCATCTTTCAACTGAAGCAGTTTGCTCTACGAGATGCATCTCCTCCTCCATGCTTAGTGGTAGAGTATTCCAGATGTCAGTCGTTGTTTGTAACTCCAGTATTCTTATTTTATTCTGTCGTATTTTATTATCAGGCTTGAAATGGTAAAAATGACTTAATTTTACATGTTAAATATTAATTATTTTATAGAGTTAAGACTATGCCATTTATTTTTTTACTTTTTTTTACCCACTCAAAACTTAATTTCCTCCCTTTCTATCATTTTATTGTCTTACACGGAAAATAATTGAACAGAAAAAATAAATTCCTGATAAATATTTACTAGTTGGTGTGAGAAACATAATGCAAGGTTTGGTTAATCGCTATAAAATACATTAAATAAATAACTGTCGAGGAGGTGACATTCCCCCACCCAACATTATATTGGCTTACACTGAAAATAATTGAACAGAAAAAATAAAGACCTGATAAATATTTACTAGTTGGTGTGAGAAGGACATCACAACGTTTTGGTAATAGCTATAAAATACATTTAGAAAAGTATCTGTCGAGGAGGTATTCTTTAACTGAATCCCTCCATGCAACTGAACCCTTTTTAACTGAACCCTCATGTAACTGAACCCCCCTTAGCTATCTGATAAATGGCGCTTACCATAGAAGTTGCAGTTAGCTCGTTACAAAGTGCTCGTGGTGCATAGTGAACAAAGCTCTCTCTCGTCGAATTCATGTTAGTGCTGCGTGTCTCATGAATAAGCTTTGTTCGTTTTTGAGTTGTCATCCGAAAATCCAAGTCCTGAAAAAAAATCAACTTCAGTCTTTTCTAGTTACATGCTTACCGGGGTATTAAATAACGCACCCACTATCACGCTATAAGTACTCTAAAAGATCCTGCATCCATCAACCCACCCTCCCAAAAATAATTATTCAGGGATTTCTTGTTAAAATTTTTTATTTCAACTCATTCACACAGGTTTTTCGCTAGTCAACGTGTCTTGAATCAGACAAAGACATGTGCTATTAATCTATCATAATACGAGCGTGCTACCCTGTTCTCCAAAACTAACCGTTTGTGCTTTAGAAATATTTCGGTAAAATTTCCCCCCTGAAAATTTCACCCCTGGAAACCCCCCTCCTCATGTAAAAATAATCCCCGTACAAAATCCTTCTACTCTGTCAAAACTGCAAAATTCCACATTTTTGATGATAAAAGCTTGAAAAATTATCTTTACTAATAGAACAGCACACTCATTTTTCAATTTAAAAATTTGAGGAGCAAATCCCTAAGACAAAAGACCTAAAATTTAATTTAAAAGTTAGCTCACGTTTGCGGAAAAAAACTGGTAAAATTTCCCCCTGAAAATTTCATCCCTGGAAACCCTCCTTTTTTACAGAAGAAAAAATTAGTCTGCACAACGAATCGCCTCCTCCCGCCCTCCCCCATACTTTCCTCGCGATGAAATAGTTTGTTTTTTCACATCGTAAAACACTCTTAATCATGGAATACAATTGAAAAATAGAATATCTTTCGTCTAATTAGGCTAGAATGCAATTTCTCTCTTTGTCAAAACCCATGTTGCTATTCCATAAAACATGTGACATTAATCGATGCGATAACAGAAGTGTGCAAAATTTGATCTCAAAACTGATCCTTCCTTGTAAACACAGAAACTTCTATTTAAACAGACAAAGAAAACGCATTTTAATTAGACTGAATGAGGAAACTTACATTTTTGAAGGAAATAACTAAAACTACAGAATTAACCACGTAAGCAGAGCAGTGGGGAAGGGTTTTTGTTTACATAATAGAAAAAAGAGCGTACTTTGCGTTTTCTAACGAGTATACTCGTACTATTGTAAGGTTTGTATTGTTGGAGGGGAGGGGGCCTTTGCCACTGAATTTGAATTTACTGGTAAAATGATTTTATTTGGAAATAAATTAAGAAATTTAGTAAACTCTACTCACATTGAAAATTGAAGTATCCATTGCGTTAAAGTTAATAATATTCAGTGTACTATCTATGATACGTTAAATCACAACGAAAATTAAATCGTAAGGTATTAGCATTTTATACAAAATCTCAAGGACGAATAAAAAACCAGTCTTTTTATTTTTAACCAATCACCAATCAACTTACCGTATTTTGAGCAAGCACCAATGTCTCTGATCGGCTTTTAAAAATGGATGTTGGCTCGAAAAACAGTTCGCTTGAGTTATATAATTTTGACCATACTCCTAAAACATGTTGGACTACTTTATACCATGCCAGCTTTTAAAAAAAAGTGTCCACGTGAACTTGAAGTGCAATTCATTGTGCAATTGAAAACAATGTCCACGTGAACTTACGACGCACATTCCTGTGAAATTTCTTGTGCAATAGAACCTTGACTATTGTTTCATAACATACATTATAGCGTGCCAGCTTTTTAAAATGTCCATGTCTAAATATAGTGTCAAAGGCGTGGGTTTTCCGTGTATTTTTTCATGTACCGTTCATATTGTATACACTATTATCTTGTCCCGTTTCTTGTGCCGTTCAAATATATAGAATAGATACTACTTCTAAACCCTTTCTTAATTTTGCAACATACGATTCAGTTGGGTTTGAGTTAAGTTTTTATATATTGAAATATCTTTTAGAATTGTTTATATTTTACTATCGTAATCATCTTTTTCTAGGATTACTACCGTATTGCTTTTATCAGCTTTTGTTATTATTAGAGAATTATCTTTTTTTAAATCTTTAAAAAAATATTTATCTTTGTTCTCAAGGTTTTATGGAAAATTATCAAAATATTCACGATCCGCAGTCTTAAATCATCTTTATTATTAACGTGTTTTGAAAACTTATGAATCCTTTTCTCAACCTTTGAAATTATTTCTTCTATTGGTAATATTTTAGGATTTAATCTGAATTTTACACCTTTCTCAAGCATTTATTTTTATTCTTTGGTTATCTTCCTTTTGCTTAAGTTAATCACACTTGGGCCCGGGAAATGTTTAGGTTTATACACTGATATTTTTTTATGTTCCCATTTCAATTGCAAAAATCTCTGGTTTAATTATTCTCTAGATAATCATAAAACATGTTCAAAAGAATTTTTGAAAATTGATATAATTTAATTGAAATCATAGGCATTACGAAAACCGCAAAGGATATTTAAAATATGTTTTTGGGGAGAAATATCCCCCACATCCAACAAGGCAAGGATTTTAAGGTTTTTAAAGACGGTGTTGTCGTAGAAACTTCAATAAAAGCTCATTCGACTGGAATTTCAAAGGGCTAGGGCCCTTTTTAATAGTTGAAAGTGATTGGGGGGCAAGTAGCCCCCCCCACCTATCTTTCCTCCTAATACATCCAATAAAAATTTTGAGATTGCTATTTTGTTCAGGGTTTTTGATTTCCAGATATAAAACACATTTTTGAGGAGGACACTCCCCCCCAACCCTCAGGGCAAGGATTATAAGTTATATTATGGGGGCATATAAGGTTTTTATCGAAATCTTTGTCGTAGAAACTTGCAAAAGAGCTCTTTCGATTGTAAATTCAAAGGACTAGCACCTTTTTTAGTAGTCGAAAGTGATTTGAGGGCAACTATCCCCCCTCCCACGCCCCCCTTGTCCCCAGACACATCCAATCAAAATTTCTAGATAGCCATTTTATTCAACATAGATGAAAGTTTTAAAAAAATAGGTCTCTAAAAATGACAGCCCCTCCCCCAACAGCCCTCAGGGCAAGGGTTTTAAGTTATGCTATGGGAGCATATAAAGTTGTTATTGCAAGAGTTGTCGTAAAAATTTCAAAAGGGCTTATTCTATAGATAATTTAATGGGCCAGTGTCTTTTTCAATAGTTGAAAGTGATTGGATAGCGACTAATGCCCCTCTCACGCCCACCATTTTCCCAAACACATCGAATTAAAATTTTGAGATACCCATTTTGTTCAACGTAGTTCAAAGTTCTGGAAATTTTGTCTTTTAGGATGATTATCCCCTCAGAGCCCTCCGGGCAAGGGCTGTAAGTTATGCCCTGGGGGCATATAAAGTTTTTATTGAAAGCATTGTCGTAGAAACTCCAAAAGGGCTCATTCAATTGAAAATTGGAGTGGCTAGTGCCCTTTTTAATAGTTGAAAGTGATTGGAGGGCAACTAGCCTCCCCCCCCACGCACATCATTCTCCCAAACACATCCAATCAAAATTTTAAGATAGCCATTTTGTCCAGCGTAGTTGATTCCCAGATAGAAAATATATTTTTTAGGAGGACACTCCCCCAAAACCCTCAAGGCAAGGATTTTAAGTTTTGCCCAGGGGGCATATAAGGTTCTTATAAAAGGCGTTGTCGTAAAAACTTCAAAACAGGCTCATTTGATTGGGAAATAAAAGGGATAGTGTCATTTTTAATAGTCGAAAGTGATTGGAGGGCAACTAGCCCCCCCCTCCACGCCCATCATTTCCCCAAACAGATCCAATAAAAATTTTAAGGTAGCCATTTTGTTCAGCGTAGTTGATTTCCAGATAGAAAATATGTTTTTGAGGAGGACACCCCCACAACCCTAGCCTCCCCCCCCATAGCGTAGTCTAAAGTAGTGTAATTTACTTAATTAACTCAAGTTTGCGTTAATTAAACTTGCTACTAACGCAAGTTTATCAGATCAATCTATTTTGCGCCCCCCCCTAAAAAAATTTCTATCGGATCAACATATTTTGCCCCCCCCCCTAAAAAATTATGGATCCGCCCGTGTGTTATTTAGCTGAAAATTAGAGAGATGCTTGACAATATTCATCAGTAATTTCATATGTACATCGTAATCAATAGTGAACAAAGATATACTTACATTTGAGTATGACATTTTGGCCAATTAATATATGTTAGCTTTCTGTGAACTAAAATTTGACTGGAGAGATTACATTATAGATCAATAATTCAAGTTTTATAACAGAATAAAATGAATTTTTCATTAGCTGTGAAAGAATTGTCTTTCAAAAATTTTCTGATCTTTTTGTTGTTAGCATAAAAACTCGGATCAAGGAACTAATTACTTTTGTTTTACTAATTAAAAATTCATGGCTTATTTAGACATCAGCTGATATTAGATATCAGATATCAGCATGTCCTAGGATGAAAGGATTAGAATGACTTTTCAGTCTTTGACGGAAAGTTAATACAAAACAGAATGTAAAAACAGGGGTTAACGCTAAACCCTATGTTTTCTAAAAGCAAAATGACTGTAAGTTATGCCCAGGGGGCATTTAAGGTTTTTATGGAAGGGATAGTTGTTTAAGTTTAGAAGAGGCTTTGTCTTTTTCCCTGAAGAAGACTTTGTCAATATAAACGAACAAAAATTAATTAAAAAAACTTTTTCCACAAAATAAGTTTTTCAAAAAAAGGAAAGAACTCCATTAAACCAAAAACGAGCAAAAATAGAATCAAGTTATATACCAAACATACAACTACCACAAATCAGTATCAATAAACAAATATAACCCGAAACAAACAGAAATTAAAATAAGTCAATCTCTAAACAAGCAGAAATTAACATGAGTAGGGTTCTAAACCCCATGCGTTCTAAAAGCTAGAATATAATTTGTATTTTACTGAAAAAATTTTTAATGAATTTAGTGAAAAAAATGTGTATGGTCAGTTTAATGAATAAAATAGAATCAAATAATCTACCAAGCATAAAACTACCACAAATCAGTATCAATAAAAAAAATGTAACCCAAAACAAACAGAAATTAAAATATGTCAAACTCAAAACGAGCAGAAATTAATCTGAGTAGGGTTCTAAACCCTATGTTTTCTAAAAGCTAAAATATAATTTTGTACTTTATTCAAAATTTTTTTTTAATGTTTTTACTTTTATAACCTTAAGAAACCAAAAATTAATTAAGATTTATGGAATAAATATAAGCATATGTACATTAAACTGACAATGCATATTTTTTCAGTAAATTTGTTTGAATTTTCTTCAGTTCTTTACTGAAAACGTTTGACACTAAGAGTTCAAAATCCTATTCTATGGCCAAAAAAATTATTCATAATTAATTATATTTCTAAAAACAACCTTAATAGCAGTTGCGTTGTTTAAAGCGGGCAATGATTTGGAGAAAAATGATTCTATAGCCCATGCTCTTGACTTTTTGAATGGCAGGGGTGGATCCAGTATTTTTTTAGGAGGGGGGACTACAAAATAGGTTGATCCTATAAAAACAATTTAGGGGGTGCAAAATAGGTCGATCCGATAAACTTGCGTTAAAAGCAAGTTTAATTAACGCAAACTTGGGTTATTTAAGTATATTACACTACTTTAGACTACGCTAGGGGGGCGCTTGCCCCCCTCGCCCCCACCCCTTTGGATCCACTACTGTCAGATGAAGATCCATCTTGCCCCCTCCCCAATAAAGTGTTGTAGCTACATCCCTGCTTGAGAGCTCCGATTCAATTTTGTAATTCCCAGTAATTTTAACATGACTGTTAATAAGGTAATTTTTAACATGAGAAGAATTGTTATTGTAAGTTAGTCATCATTCGAGCTTAAATTATTACTAGACGCCCACCTATGTGTGTATTTATAATTAGTCAAGAAAATGTGTCAAAAACGGTATTAATTTTTTTTTTTCATTTTAATTTTTCAATTGTGTTTTTATTTTGCATTCACAGAATTTTCATTCCAAATTTTCAAGGGAAATGCTACATTTTAGTCTAAATTACTACGATGCAAAAAAAATAAGCAAAGCTATTTCATTAGATTCGTAGCGTTTTTCGTCCATAAAAGCTTAGACATTAATAATTTGATGAGTCCAAAGACAATCTATCCTTCAAAAATAGTTCAATTACATAGGCTATTATCTATAGGTTTAGGTGTTTTCTATTGAAAAATTCTCAAATTCTATTAAGAATACTTCCTGAGGAATATTACCCCCTCTCCCAGTCATAGTTGAAAACTTTTTTTTAATTTAATTTCGATTTTTTTTTTTTTAATTCATGCCAAGGCTTAACCAGGACATGATGTAACCGAGACTTAATCTCAATAGGGTTCTAAACACTATGCTTTCTAAAAGCCAGAATATAATTTGTACTTTACTGAAAAAAAATTCAAATGAATTTACTAAAAAAAAATCTGCATTGTCAGTTTAATATACATATGCTGATATTTATTCATTAAAATCTTAATTAATTTTTTATTTTCTAAAATTATAGAAGTGACAACATTGAAAAGAATTTTTCTAAAGAATTGCTATGTAAGAATTAAAAAGAAAAAGAACACATTGTTTTGGCCATAGAATAGGATTTAGAACTCTTAGTGTCAAACGTTTTCAGTAAAGAACTGAAAAAAATTCAAATGAATTTACTGAAAAAAATATGCATTGTCAGTTTAATGTACATATGCTGATATTTATTCCCTAAAATCTTAATTAATTTTTGATTTTTTAAGGTTATAAAAATGAAAACATTAAAAAAAAATTTTGAATAAAGTACAAAATTATATTCTAGTTTCTAGAAAGCATAGGGTTGAGAACCCTACTCAGATTAATGTCTGTTCGTTTGAGTTTGACATATTTTAGTTTCTGTTTGTTTTGGGTTTATTTTTTTTATTGATACTGATTTGTGGTAGTTGTATGCTTGGTAGATTATTTGATTCTATTTTGTTCATTAAACTGACCATACACATTTTTTTCACTAATTCATTTGAATTTTTTCAGTAAAATAGAAATTATATTCTAGCTTTTAGAACGCATGGGGTTTAGAACCCTACTTATATTAATTTCAACTTGTTTTGAGTTTGACTTATTTTAATTTCTGTTTGTTTCGGGTTATATTTATTTATTGATACTGATTTGTGGTAGTTTTATATTTGGTACATAATTTGATTCTATTTTTGTTCATTTTTGGTTTAATGGAGTTCTTTACTTTTTTTGAAAAACCTATTTTGTTGAAAAAAGTTATTTTAGTTAATTTAATATAAAACCCAGGTCACAACCTGTAAACAAAAACATATATAAGAACAGAAAAACCCTTAATTCTAGAGAATGTGACAATTGCCATTAGCCATTTTCGAGTATTTGCTGATTCACCCTTTGCACTTAGTATCTTGTGATTTAATTTAACAGTCTGTCTTCTAATATTCTCTGAAAGTTTCTACTTAACTTACGTTGTCAGCTAAGTACTTATGTAATCGATACATGTATTTGATACCGTCACTAATGTATTTAATGTATTACATATCCTCCTTTTTCACAACTTGGATGTACATGCTGTCCTTAGATTTATTGGAGCATCTCCTAAAAGTTTTAAATAATACACTTTGCTGTTCCTAAGATATTGAAAATACCCCCTTTGACAACCTCATTGCATATTATGATTTTATTATACATGCCATGAAAGTTTCAACTTCATACCCCTAACTCTTCTTGGATACTGCAGAAATGCCGTTTTGAAAACATCAAAGTATACAGTGTCGTCTGGTTTAGTTCAACATCATCCTCAACATGCCTAGGTAGTTTTCACTTAGTACTCCTATTCGTTCTCTATATATAGTAATCAGGTGTTTTTCGCGACCAGGATGCATACAGTGTCTTTTGAGTTACATGAACATCCCTCTTATCATTTCCTGAAACCTTCAACTTACGCCCTTTTAACAACCTGGATGCAGATGTTTCATTCAATTTATTTCAGCATCCTTCTCAACACTCCATGAAAGTTTTGACAAGGTAACCTTGGCCAATCTTCAGTACTGAAAGTACGCCCTTTTGACAATTTGCTAGAACATGGCGTCTTTTGAATTACTTGTCTACCCTCCTGAACGTTCCCTGGAATTTAAAATATATACCGTCAGCCGTTCATGAGATATGGCAGATACGCCCTTCTGGTAACCATGATACACATGGAATCTCTTGATCTAGTTCAATATTTTTGTCAACTTGTTCTAGATTTCAACTTAATACCCTAAGCCGTTCCCGAGAGATTGCAAATATACCTTTTCGGCAATTCGACTGAACGTCGTGTTCTTTGATTTAGTTTTAGGTCCTAAGCATGTCTTGCAAGATGTAACTCAATAAACGTAGCCGTTCCTGAAATATAGCCAATTATTTTGATAATTAACATCCTTAAGACTTTTCCTTCTGTTACCTCTCCTATGCCCCCGTTAAATGTTAGCTACCACTATGAAACCAAACCGTGTTTAGGAATTTGAATTTTTGAACGTTTTTGAATTAATGGAGGTTTTAATTTTGGCCCACCGTACATGAAAAATTGCATATTAAGTTTACTTTTATTTGGTTGAATGGCTTTCTCAAAAGTTGTTTTATTTACGGACGTTTTCATTAGTAATAAATATACGTATCTTACAAATTAACTTACGTAACGAACTTCTATATCCATATATTTTTAATACGTATATTAGGGGGTTCGCCGCCTAGTCAATACCTCGTTCTTTATGCTAAAGTTCGAATTTTCTTCCAATTCTTTAAAAATTATTTGAAAAAAACTACGTTTTCTAAACAGTTAAAGAGGCTGAGTTACAAGGTCCAACCTTAAAACGTACAGGGATTAGGAGGCACAGTTGGGGGACTGCCGCCCCCCAAACCCCCCGCTTTCGCAGCCTTTAAATAAAAAAAATTCTTTAAACTGAAAGTAAGGAGCGACATTAAATCTTAAAACGAACAGAAATTATTCCGTATATGAAAAGAGCTGTGCCCTCCTCAACGCCTCGCTCTTTACGCTAAAGTTTGACTTTCTCACAACTCTTTTTTTTAAACAATAAAAACTTTAGCGTAAAGAGCGAGGCGTTGAGGAGGGCACAGCCCCTTTCATATACGGAATAATTTCTGTTCGTTTTAAGATTTAATGTCGCTCCTTACTTTCAGTTTAAAGAATTTTTTTTATTTAAAGGCTGCGATAGCGGGGGGTTTGGGGGGCGGCAGTCCCCCAACTATGCCTCCTAATCCCTGTACGTTTTAAGGTTCGACCTTGTAACTCAGCCTCTTTAACTCTTTAGAAAACGTAGTTTTTTTCAAATAATTTCTGCACGTTTTTGTACAGTTTATTACTTATTATTGCTTGACTAACTGTTAGCTGATCGTGTCAGGAGTTAAAGTTGGGAGGCTGCGCCCCCCAAACCCCCCGCTCTTGAACATTTTTGTGTTAAGGCTTTTAATTCCTGAATACTCAAATCACGTCGTAAAGGGTGCCTCCTAATCCCTGTACGTTTTAAGGTTCGAACTTGTGAGTCAGCCTCTTTAACAGCCCCCCAACTCTGCCTCCTAATCCCTGTACGTTTTAAGGGTCGACCTTGTAACTCAGCCTCTTTAACTCTTTAGAAAACGTAATTTTTTTCAAATAATTTAAAAAAGAAACTGAGTTTCTTTCTAAAGTTTAAATTCAGTATATAAAAAATTTGCTCTGACGGTGAATCAAACCCGGGTTTCCCGCCTGACAGTCTGAAGTATCAAGCGCTGGAGTAAACAGACACAATTGTAATTGTTTTTTAATAAATGGAAGCTATTTTCGACGCAAGCATATTCCCACGAAACTTGATATTTGGTTTTTGGAAAACAGGGAAGGAGTGATCAAATTGAGCTGAAATTTCGAGGATAAGCTACCACGCCCCAGGAAAGCTTATTATCTAAATTTCAGCCCGATCAGAAAACGTTAAAGGGGGGTTGGGGTGGGAAAAATTAACAGGGGCTATTATAGGAAGACGAGGTTTTTCGTAAATGTAAATTCGGGGGATAATTTTTTCGGTCTGAAAATATCAAAAGGCCCTAACAGATCAAATTCTGCTTCGAATGAGTCCTCATTCACCCGGATCAGTCGCCAACTGTGGCCTGTAGGCGTGGCTAAGAAAAAAAAGGCATGATGAATTTTAAGTGGCTAGATTTGTTTTTTTGAAAACAGGGAAAGAGTAATTGGATTGAGCTGAAATTTCGAGGATAAGCTCCCGGGCCCTAGGAAAGCTTAACCTCTAAATTTTAGCTCAATCGGACAACGTTAAAGGGGGGCTGTGGTGGGAGGGTCGAAACTTCTGGCCCAGTTTACCCCATGAAGATAAAGTCGGAGGAGGATGAAATTTTGCAAGTTTCTTAGTTTGAGCTTGGGCTACAAAATGCAATTACCGCCGTCTCTCTGCGACCTCTAGGACCTGAAATCGTTTAACATTGTGGTGGGTCGCCTCTTTATAGAGGCACAAGTGTGCCTCCTTGATGACCCCTTAATCACAAAGGCCGTTAACTAGAATAAATTGCTCTTATGAAAGCACTAAAAAATCTTTGGCTTAAAGAGTGAGGTATTGACTTGGGGGCGAACCCAATCATATACTTAATAATTTTTTTTGTTTTAAGTTTTGATGTTGCTCCTTACTTTCAGTTTGAAAACATGTTTATTTTTTTACTTTCTGATCGTTTTTTTAAGTAATACTGAGAAATCCGGTGCCCCCTAATAG
The DNA here is from genome assembly GCF_049724085.1 of Artemia sp. Qi Xiang Cuo. NCBI lineage: Eukaryota > Metazoa > Arthropoda > Branchiopoda > Anostraca > Artemiidae > Artemia > Artemia sp. Qi Xiang Cuo. The sequence goes on from NC_142803.1 coordinate 75,429,161, forward strand.
CCATGTCCCTTCCCCCATGAAAACTTCCTCCATGGAAAGATCCACCCACATAACCCCCGACCTCCCCCCCACTACCTGAAAAAAATCCCCCTTGAAAACGTCTTTATGCTTCTCAATAACCAATGCTATATGTAAACATTGGGTAAAGTTCATAACTTTCAGCCCTCTTCCCGGGGACTTTGGGGGATTAAGTCATCCTAAAAGACATATTTATTATATTTTCGACCATGTTGAAAAAATGGCTATCTGATAATCTTGATCGGGTGACTTTGGAAAAAAAATGAGTGTGAGATGGGGCCTAGTTACCCTCCATTTTTTTGGTCACTTAAAAAGGGCACTAGACCTTTTAATTTTCATTTGAATGAGCCCTCCCACGATATTCTAGGACCACTTGTTCGATATGATCACCCCTGGGGAAAAAATAAACACACATCCGTGATCTTTCTTCTGGCAAAAAATAAAAAATTCCACATTTTTGCAGATAGGAGCTTTAAACCTCTACAGTAGGGTTCTCTAATACGCTGAATCCGATGGTGTGATTTTCATTAAGGTTCTATAGCTTTTAGGGGGTCTTTCCCCCTTTTGTTCCAAAATCAGCCAAATTTTCTCAGGCGCATAACTTTTAATGGGTAGGACTAAACTTGATGAAACTTATATATTTGAAATCAGGATTAAAATCTGATTCTTTTGATGTATCTAATGGTATCAAAATCCCTTTTTAGAGTTTCTTTTACTATTGAGCCGGGTCGCTCCTTACTAATAGTTCGTTACCACGAACTGTTTGATTTGCTTTAAATGTTACTGTTTTTTTTCTTTGTAAAAATTAGATTTTTAAAAGCGATTTGAGAAAATAACCTGCATATACATCTGATTTTATGAACACATATAATGTCTGTCAGATTTGCTTAGTAAGCTTTACTGTCAAATTTTTCTATGTCTTTTTAATTTCAATTTTGTTTTAGAAGTTGAAGAAGCTTTACTAGGTGACAGCGAGAAGCCCTTTCATTTTTCAAACCATCTTTTCTCACCAAAACGTGGTGATGTTCCTTTGCTTAATTTACCTAGCATATCAGGACCATGTAAATTTGAACACGACACCCAGGAATCAAAATGTTCTAACAATGAAGGTAAATCTGAAACATTGTGTTTTTGTTGATTGAAAGGTATTGGGTAATATTTTTCTGGACAAAAATAGGACAAAGGGACTTAATCTTAAGATGGAACTGTTGTTTTATTTTATTCCAATGTGCAGGTGTTTGCCAAACCGTTTTGTAGTCTTTCATGAAAGTTTTTAAATTTTCACTTGAAAGAAGTTCAGTAGGTTTTATTACCAAACGGTTCTTGGTAACGAACTGTAAGTAAGGAGTGACCCGGCTCAATAGTAACCAAAACTCTCAAAAATGGAATTTTGTTACCAATAGATACAGCAAAAAGATCGGATTTTATGGTGATTTCAAATATATAAGTTTCATTAAGTCTTACACATCGAAGGTTACGAGCCTGAGAAAATTTTCTTTATTTTCGAAAAAAGGGCGAAACATTCCTTGAAAGTCATACTAATGAAAATCACACCATCAGATTCAGCGTATCAGAGAACCCTATTGTTGACGTTTCAAGCTTATATCTGCAAAAATGTGGAATTCGGTATTTTTTCCCAGAAGAAAGATCACGGAAGCGTGTTTTATTTTGTTTTTCCAGGGATGATCTTACTGATCCAGTGGTCCTAGAATATAGTGAGAGGTATCATTCAAACGAAAATTAAAAGCTCTAGTGCCCTTTTTAAGTGACCAAAAGATGGGAGGGCAACTAGGCCCCGCTCCACCCCTTTTCCCCATAAGAATTTTTAGATGGCCATTTTGTTCATCATAGTTGAAAGGCCCAATAACTATGCCTTTTAATGTAACCTGACCCCCCCCCCCCCACACATACTCACAGCCCCAGGAAAATGGTCTTTAAGTTATAAAAGTTGTCCATCGTTTACGTATAGTATTTGTTATTGGGAAGCATGCATACATTTTAGGTAGGAAAGATGAATTTTCTTCTGTTTTTTTTTCACGGGGGAACTCAATGGGGTGGGAAAAATCTAGGGGGTGAACATGTCACAGAAAATTATACACTGTTGGAATTTTCCAGAATTCCTATACAAATAATTTTTTATATTTCTTACTTTCTCTTTTCCGTCTCAATTTTCCGCGTGGAGTTGTGAAGGGTAATTGCCTTGGTAAGTTTCCACCGGGATTGAATTGTTTAGATAATATATTTGTGGAGAGGGTACTTTTCATGGAGGTTGTGCCAGATATCATGGGACTATTTAAAACGCGATCAGAATTTAAATTTTAAAAACAAGTTTTTTCAACTGGAAGTAAGGAGCAACATTAAAACTTAAATCAGAAATTATTACGTATATGAAGGTAGTTGCCCCCTCATGGGCGTAGGCAGCATTAGGCAGCATTTTGTCTAGGGGGGGCAGTCGATAGTGTGATGGAATTTTATCAACTGTTTTTTCCAAACCATTTGCTTTTTAGCCATATCTAATGTAAATTTGAAGGTCTAGGGGGGGGGCAGCTGCCCCCCTGCCCCCTGTCTATGCCCATTTGCCCCCTCCTCAACACTTCGATCTTTACGCTAAAGTTTTAATTTTGTCCCAATGCTTTAAGAAGGGTTTCTGAAGCACTATGTTCGTTTAATTGGAACAATAAGAAGCTTTTTTCTAAAGTTTTCCTTCAGCGGAAAGAGTGAGGCGTTGAAGAGGATATATACACTGTAAAAAAATTGTTTGAGATTCAGCAAAAATTGTTTGTTATGTTTATCAACAAAAATCACACAAGAGTTCTCTTTATTAATTAGAAAAATTAAATTCAGAGGGTAACATATGTTGAGCATTGGTATTTTTAAGAATAGGGTAGTAGTTTCACAAATTTTCTAGCTAAGGAAAATCACAAAAGAAATGTATTGCTAAACAAAATTGCCTATTAAAGTTTTATACAAATATAATATTTATACATAATTTTTGTATTAGCACTTAGTAGACGTATAAATTCAATTTCATTCAACTCAAACAACCCAAAATTTCAACTCAATACCCTCGGCTGTTCTTAGGCCATTGCTGATAGTAATTTTTAGCAACCCTCGTGCAAATAAAAGGCTCTGATGTTGATCAATAACACCCTCAAAATTACATGAAAGCAGTCGCAATTAGAAATGGTCATAGTCGTAAGTAGTTAATGTCAAATTAATGAATGGTCGCAACCGTTGTTGAAGTAGCTTCAGTAAGTGGCCTGAAAGTTTCAAGTTAAAACCCTTAGCTGTTCCTAAAGTATTACAGATACACCTTTTTTATAAGTCATTTGTACATAGTGTCCTTTGAATTAGTTGAAAATGCCCCTCAGCATTCGCTTAAGTTTCACAATGATACCCTAACTCTTTTGGAACACAACTGGGTTGAAACATACCTCCCTTTCTTAATGATAAATCTTGTGTATAAACAATCGAAAATTGCGCAATTTTTAAATTGCCCAATAATTTGCCTCAAAATAAGCGTATTCTTCATTGTTAATATTTTACAGTTTTTCCTTGCTTTTTTCGGTAAATAAGTATTTTTCGAATTTTACTCTTCCTTTCATATAACTAGGGTGCATTATCTATAATTGTCAAATAATTTACCCTAAATAAGCTGAGTCACCTTCTCAGTAGGGGCCCTCTCCAGGCCACTCAGCGCGTCCCCAGGTGGCGGATAGGGGTGCGCCCTACAGATATGTAGGGTACCTCCATTGAGTAGGAGGCGCGGACCAAGAGGGGACCCAGTCCCTGGGGGTCCTTAATTGAAACTGGGGCACCCTCGCCCGGGGGCCGTAAATACATGTGGAGGAGGAAGAAAGTCTCTCGGATTTACACTTAGCAGGGTCCACCAGCGTGTGGACACGTCCCGTCAGTTGTAAACCTTCTCCCAGCAATAGTTTAAATTGCATGTTGAAGCGGAACACCATCGTGGGAGGATCCCCTATAGGAGGACAACTGTGAAAGGGCGGAGGATCCAGATTTACGGACAACAGCCTCTGCAAGGTGGTGGAGAGTGGCTTGCCACCACCACTCATTTAGCCACCATTGGGGTAGGTCTGGGGGGTACCGGCCCCACGGTCAGGGATCGGCGACCCTGCCCCTAGTCGAGCCGAAGACACCGGTTGGGCAGTGGCCTAGCACGTCGCTCCCGTAGAAAAAGAATGTGCTAAAGAAACGTCAGTGAAAAGCCTCGGATCAAATCCCAATATGATGACGACCCATGCATGCCCCTTGACCAGATTTCTGAACGCGAATAAACCAGTACGAATCGGATTTTGGAACGTACTATGGAGGATCCTGATCTTCTACGGTATTCCTGAAAAGCTGGTTCGCCTTATCATAGCAATGTATGAAGACACGGAATGCTGCGTGAGAACATCCGAAGGAAATACAAGATATTTCAAAGTGATGACAGGTGTCAAACAAGGATGCATATTGTCTCCATTCCTCTTTATTCTCATAGTGGGCTACATATTCAGGCAAACTTATGGACGCAGGATCAAAATTGCAGGCAGAATATTCTAAGATATTGATATTACAGACAATGCTAGATTCATGGAGAAAGACAAAATCAAACTTCAGGACTTTTTTCGCAAACTAGCCGAAAGAGACGGGCAGTTTGGGTTACATATCAATACCCCAAAACCAAAGCGATGTCAACCACTAACTCACCGATGAATATCCAGCTGGGGACTGAAAGCATAGAGCAAGTCACTGACTTCCGATATATTGGCACCACCGTCTCGTTTAGTGGCGACTCCGAAAAAGAACTGCTAACGCGAATAGTCCTGGCAAGCTCGGCATTTCAACGACTTCGACCAGTCTGGAGATCAGCGAAGTACTCACTTCAGCTAAAACTTCGCCTTTTCAGAAGTAACGTCCCTTCTATCTTGACATACGCGATGGAATGTTTAAAACTCACAGCTGAGCAGGAAAAACGACTCACTGCATATGAAAACAACTATCTTCGACGTATCCTAAACATTAACTAGAAGGATAGGATAACAAACATGGAAATTCGCCACTACACAAACCAGACTGATGTCGCTGATGTAGTCAGGTAACAAAGATGGCGCTATCTTGGCCATGTTATCCGTATGCCAAGATTGAGACTACCGAATATGATCCTCCAGTGGCAACCAGACGGCACGCGTCGGCGAGGAAGGCCCAAAAACACGCTTCACATGACATATGAGCGGGACAGGAGAGCCCTTCACGCATCCTTAATCCCAGAGTGGGAGGACATTTACGCCGCAGCTCATTTGCGGGATGATTGGAGGCTGTTAACGGACGCCCTGTGTGCCTCTGGAGGTACAGGAGGAGCTAAGGTCTAAGGTAAGGAAATAAGCGTATTCTTTCTTGTCAGTGCTCTATCAATGCCCCTCAAATTTTTCTTTAATTGATTTTTTTTACTCCTTCCTCAACGTGACTATAAGGGGTATTGCTGTGAGTGAAACAAAATTCTTCTTATCTGTTTGATTTTTACCTTTTTTTTATATGTCTTTTAAAATCAGTTGATAACTTGAAACCCTGCTATTAAAATTTCGCTTACTCATAGAAGGAAGGCTTTTTAAACCTGTTTGCATTCGTCAAAAGATAACCGTCCCTTTTTTGTACAGTAAGATCTCTTCTACATAGATAATATCTGGTAGTTTTGTGAATTTCTATCACTGTTATCAGCATCACCGTCTATTAAAAGGATTTTATCCCTATTTGAACTGAAATTTATCCTATTCTGAAAGATAATTTTCGGTAATCACACAGTCCAGCCTTTAAAAGATTTATCCCTATTTGAATTGGTATTTGTAAGATCTGAGGAAAACGTGACTTTCGTCGTTTATTTTTAATCCACAGCTTTGCGGCTACCCCAAAAGTTTACCTTCAACATATGATGTGTATTCTATTAGCTCTTCCTATTTTAGTTACAATAATTCCTAATATTTGTTTTAATATTTCCTCTTCTTCACTTATGGTTTGATTTACACGACGGTATACTTTTTGATCGCTTAAGGTTTCATTTTCGCTCTTCCATTACATTAGAAAAACTAATTTTAAAAAATCATATCAGTATCACCACGAGAGAGAGAAGAGGGATCGGAAATAAAGTTTGTTGTCAAAACATATCGAAAGACATACTTTTTTTTGTAGATTTTTAAAGCAAATTGAAAGATTCATTTTTTGTTTTCGGTTTATTGAGCTTTGATATTTTGTTTTATTTTTTTTTTTACCCTGTAGTCTTTTAAAACATATTGAAAGATGTGTTTTAGTTTTCGTTTTTTTTTAGTTTTTATTTTTGTTTTATTCTTTTTTCTTTTTTTTTAAGTCTATAAATTTTTAAATTTTAGGTCACTTTTCACCACACGTGTCTTGAGTACACTTACAGGGAGATACGTCACTAGTCGTTTCAAAGAGTCCATCTACGAGTGGTTTCTCAAATGCATGTGCATCGGAATCTGAAGGAAAAGGCTTAAAAAATAAGAAAACTGGTTTGAAAAGTTGCCTGAAAAGTAAAAAGGATAGAAAATTGGAAAGCTTTCAAAGAACTCCTAAAGAGAAAACAACATATAAATGTGAGGTATGTGACAAGATATTTTCTCGAATGCAGGATTTGAACGAGCACCAAAGAGTGCATACAGGTGAGAAACCTTTCAAATGCAATGTATTAAAAAATGCTTTTCTGAACGAGGCTGTTTGAACAGGCACCTAAGAGCTCATACCGGTGAGAAACCGTTTAAATGTGATGTATGTAACAAGACATTTTCTCTGCCTGCAAATTTGAAAACACATCAAAGAATACAGATGGGTGAAAAACCGTTTAAGTGAAATATTTGTGACAAAACCTTTTCTCATTCGTCATATTTGAACTGGTGCCAAAGAGTGCATAAAGGCGAAAAACCGTTTAAATGTGATGTATGTGACAAGACCTTTTCTCAACCTGCAAGCTTGAACAAACATCACAGAATTCATACTGGTGAGAAACTGCTTATGTGTGATGTTTCTGAGAAGTGTTTTTCGCAACCTTACAGTTTAACAGTTACTAGTTTAAGCTTAAGTTACAGTTTAACAGTTTACAATTACAAGCTTACATTAAAGATATAGTTACAGGTGAGAAACCTTTCATATGTTATGTTTGTAGAAAAACTTTGCTATTTATTGCTACTATTGCTATTATTTGCTATTTATGAAAGTAAGAAAAGTAAAATCATTTCAAATGTATTTTGTTTTCAGTACCACAAAGCACAAATTGTGTTCTGGTCTTGGGAAGACATGGGGATTATCAGCCCTACTTGAATCAATTTTTGCTCGTTTTGAGTTTGACTCGACTATTTATTGTAATATCTTTTCCTATTGAGTTTCATTTATTTATTGATGGTGATTTGTGGTAGTTTTACCCTTGAAAGACTGTTTTACTTTATTTTTGCTTAGTGTTTGCTTAATGGAGCTCTTTATTTTTCTGTGAAAAACTTGTTTTTAGTGGTAAAAGTTTTAAAATTAATTTATGTTAGTTTTTACTGACATAGTCTTTTTCATAGAAAAAATAATATTTTATATCTTTTCAGTGTTTTTCTACAAGAATCCATAGTATGGATTGCTATTTTTATGTTGGAGAAACTTTTTCAACAATTTTTAATCCTGACAAAAATAATATTTTTTAATTTTATTTTTTAGCTTCTGAAATTGATCTAAAAAATAAAACTTAATATCATTCCCAAAATAGTAATAGTAGTATCCCCAAAAGTTTCAACCTACTACCCCAGTCGTTCTTGATATATTACTGAGGTGTCTTATTGGCAATCATAATCACAATGCCTTTTGATTTATTTTAAAGCAACAATTAGTTTTAAAGCATAATGGACCAATTGCAATTGTACTTATTGTTGTAATCTTTTTTGAAGCCAGGTATTATGTTGGGCAATTTAATTTAAAACCCAGGTTGCAACCTGTAAACAAAAACATATAAAAGAAAAGAGAAACACTTAATACTAGAGAATGTGACATCCTCTTTCTTTCACAAAAAGGAACAATATACTCAGAGGTTGCGTTTTAAGGGTGGCTTGACTTGGCGTCCACTTCTGGTGGTTGGGACACGCTGTTGTTCTGTTGCGTCTCTAGCCTCTTGGACCTGGACGACGGCTGGTGCATCTTCTAGCTCCATTGGTGGGACATGACGTTGTATTGGTTCAGGTGAGTTCGCTTGCTGCGGATGGCAACAGAGGGTCGTATGGAAGGCTGACTTTCTCGTCTTTCTGCTCTTGTATCTGTTGGACTAGACAGAGTGGTATAGTCTTCAATAGTCTCTCGTAAATGCCTTCTGTTGCGGTGGTATCTTTTCTTGCTCGACGTTTCGATTGTAAACGACCTTGGTTGTTCTGGCTTCTTGATAACAGTCGCCTTTTCCCAGGTACCGTTTTCAACCTGGAGTCTCACAGACTGGCCGACTTGCAAGTCTTTTTGGGTTTTGGTGCGACTGTCATAATTGAATTTCTGGCTTGCCCTTTCTTTTTCTCTTGAGCACTGGAATTCCGCATAGGGGATGATTGTTGGTCTGAGGTGATCGACGGTGCATGGTAGGGTAGACCTCAGATTCCTACTCATAAGAAGCTGAGCTGGAGACGCCATGCCGTCTATCGGCGTATTCCTATATTCGAGCAAGCCAAGCAGCAATTCTTCTTTAGACTTGCGAGTTTTCTTAATTAGGGCTTTTGCGATTCCGACAGCTGTTTTTGCGAGGCCGTTTGACTGTGGGTGGTATGGGCTAGAAGTCAGTATCTTTATGCCCTAGTCCTCTCCAAATTTCTTAAATGTTTCGGCGCTAAATTGGGGTCCATTATTTGTCGTCATAAGGTGTGGAATGCCATGTCTCGCAAAGTGGCACTTCAGGCAATCTATTACATGGACAGATAGTGCGATTAGGCCCAGATAGTCGATTTCGATGAATTTACTGTAGTAGTCGACTGTTGCCATGTGAAACTCGTTTTTATCGTAGAAGAGGTCGACTCCCACGTATTCCCAAGGGTACGTAGGGATCTCATGCTGCAAAAGTGGCTCTTTTGGGTTGGATCTTTGGTAGGTACAGAAGGCGTCACATTTTTTGATGAATCCCTCAACAGAACGGTTCATGCCAGGCCAGTATACTATGGAGCGGGCTCTTTGCTTTGTTTTATCCATGCCGGGGTGTGAGGCATGGAGATTGGTCAAGATTGATTTCTGCAGTGTCTGTGGTATGACCAACCGATCATCTTTCATTATGATGTCTTCTACCACAGTTAGTTGGTCTCTGACGAACCAGAATTTGGCTGCTGCAGCTGGAACCTGGCTCCTGGTTGCTGGACAGCTGTTTTCAATGCATTCCCGCACGGCGGTAAGCTCTGGATCAAGGTATGTTTCTTGTTTTAACTGTGAAAGCTTTTCACTGCTGATTGGAAGTAATCGCATCCCTGAGTGGACGTAGCATTCGAGGTTGGTCTGCATATCTTGGTCTTTTGTAAGCGGGAGAGAGTGTCAGCTAGGGTAATGACTTTGCCTGGTCGGAATTTGATGTTGTAGTCGTACGGCTGGATCTGGAGGAGCATCCTTTGTAACCTTGGGGATGATTTGCTGATGGGTCTGTTTAGGAGTGTTTCTAGTGGCTTGTGATCGGTGATGATGGTAATTGGACGTCCATACAGGTATTGATGGAAATGGTGACAGCCAAACACTATCGCGTAGAGCTCCTTCTCAATTTGGGAGTTTTTTTTCTCGGTATCAGTCAGAGATTTAGATGCGAGTGATACTACTGAGAACTTCTGAATCAGCGCCGCTCCCAAATTGGACATCGAAGTGTCTACTTGCATCTCGACGGACTGTTCAGCAGGGTCAAAGAATGCAACATTTTGGCAAATGGAATCTTTAATCTTTTTGAGAATGGTTACATGTATCGCCGTCCACTCAAACAGTTTTTGTTTGCCAAGTGTTCTAAGAGGCTCGTACTGGCTGGATAGGTTGGGTATGTAGCGAGACAGATAATTCATCATACCCAGGAGCATTTGTAGCTGCTCGTGACTAGTTGGGGAAGGCATTTCTCGGATGGCTCGGATCTTGTTCGGGTCCGGGTGTATTCCCTTGTCAGACAATGTGTGACCGAAGTAAGGGATAGCAGTGGCCTTTAGGATGCACTTGTCTTTATTGAATTTAACAACTTTTTTCTGGCTCGAATTAGGGTGTTTCTGAGGTTTTTGTAGTGCTCAGCATCAGATGTTCCTGATATGATCATATCATCTTCAATGACTGAAAATCTTTCAAGTGCTTCGAAAGCCTCTTCTATCCGCCTCTAAAATTCGTCTTGTGCCGAGACTAGACCGAAAGGCATTGTTTTGAACTTATAACGGCCATATGGCGTGTTGAATGTGGTGAGTTCGGCTGATTTGGATTCAAGGCACAGTCATCAGTACCCATGCCTTGCATCAAGCTTTGAGAATGATGTAGCACCAGTGTGTTTCTGCACGGCTTCTTCAAATGTGGGCATGGGGTGGTGAGGTCGTTTTATGGGCTTGTTTAAGTCGTGGGGGTCGATACACACTCGAAGTGTACCATTCGCTTTTTGCACCGCTACTGCAAAGTTTACCCACTCCGTGGGCTCGGCCACTTTTTCTATAATTCCCAGCATTTCCATTCTACCGAGTTTATTTTTGAACTGCGATTGGATCGCTAGGGGCATCCGCTTTACGGGCTGGATAGAGGGATGTGCTTCTTCTTTTGGTTGTATTTTGCATTCTCCTTCTAGCTTTCCAACCCCTTCAAACAGATCATGGAATTCTTCAAACAGTTCATTAGATTCATCTTTCTGTTTGCAACAAATCCAAGTATTGGTGTGGGCGCTGTCTCGACAACATTGAAGTCTATGGATTGTTCTTTACAGCCCTTGTAGGAGCATTGGAGCTGGATTGTTCCCAGTATTAGAATCTTTTGTCCACAGAAACTTGTAAGGATGTGCTTTGTGGGTTGAATCTTGACAGATGGTGTGAGTTTTGCTGCATGCTGTCGAGTGATAATGCTTGCTTGAGCTCCAGTGTCGATTTTGAAACGCACGTGGAGTTGGTTCTGGAGACACACAGTAGCATATGGCTGATTGTCACTGTTATTCATCTGAACTTCATGGATGAACAGTTCGTCATTGCCTGTGTTGCTGCCTTGGGATTCGATGTTGTTTATGTTTTTTGTAACAGTCCGACAAACACGGGTAAAGTGGTTGGATTTCCAACATTTGCTGCAAACTTTGCCTTTTACCGGGCAATTATGACTTGGACTGTTTTCGTCCCCACAAAAACAGGACTCTGAATTTAAAGGCCTTGACTGCATCCACCTGCTAGGGCGTCTTGAGTGTCTCCTGATGGCATCGATTTCTTGCTTTATTGTTACACTGTGGTTAGTAGATTCTGCCAACATTGTTCCAAGTTGTGCCTGGGTCTCTGTATATGCACGTGCTATTTGTACCGATTCAGATAAGGTAAGGTCTGGTCCTGAGTGCAGAAGCTTTTCTCGTATTTTTTCAGATTTAGTTCCACAGATTAGTCTATCTCGCACTATTTCATCACTGATTGTCACTGGGTATGCACAGTCACGCACCAAGATCTTTAACTGAGTCACATACTGTTGAATTGTCTCTCCGTTCAACTGGTCACGCTTGTGAAAGACAAAGCGAGAAAACATAGCATTTGCCTTTGGATTAAAATGTTCGTCAAACTTTGTCAGATAGGTTTTGATTTTGTCTTTTTCTTCTTCTGCGAGTATCCAAGTACTTAAAGTGTCTCTTCCCTTCTACCTCAGCCAGATGAGGAGATAGGCACATTGCACTTTTCCAATCTTTCCGCTCAAAGGGCCATTGAACATCAGTTGGGCGTGGTTTTTGAACCTCGGCCATGCTTCCTTGAGGTTGGGAGCCTCCCAATTCAGCTCAGGATAGGGAGTTCCAGCATCCATCATGACACCATGTAATCTTTTTTGATGCCAGGTATAATGTTGGGCAATCATAGGCAGTGCGCTAGCGCTGCCTAAGTAAAGAACGATGTGGGCACAATGTGTTGTTTTTTGGGTTTTTTTTCTCCATACCTGGGCACTTCGTATCGAAGGAGTTGTCGTAGAAACTTCGAAAAGGGCTCATTCGATTGAAAATGGGAGTGGCTAGTGCCCTTTTTAATAGCTAGAAATGATTGGAGGGCAACTAGACCCCCATACCAATCATTTCCCCAAACAAATCCAATCCAAATTTTGAGATAGCCATTTTCTTCAGCGTAGTTGATTTCCGGACGGAAAATATGTTTTTGAGGAGAGAACTCCCCCACAACCCTCAGGGCAAGGGTTTTAAGTTATGCCCTGGGGGCATATAAGGCTTTTATAGAATGCGTTGTCGTAGAAACTTCAAAACAGGCTCATTCGATTGGAAATTCAGAGGGCTAGTACTCTTTTTGATATTCGAAAGTTATTGGAGGGCAACCAGCCCCCCCCCCCCCAAGCCCATCATTCCCCCAAAAACATCCAATCAAAATTTTTAGATTGCTATTTTGTTCAGCGTAGTTGATTTTCAGATAGAAAATATATTTTTGAGGAGGACACTCCACCACAACCCTCAGTGCAAGGGTTTTAAGTTATGCCCTGGGGTCATATAAGGTTTTTATAGAAGACGTTGTCTTAGAAACTTCAAAACAAGCTCATTTGATTGGAAATTCAAAGGGCTAGTACTTTTTTTAATAGTCGAAAATGATTGGAGGGCAACTCCCCCCCCCCTCACGCCCATCATTCCCCCAAACACATCCAATCAAAATTTTGAGATAGCCATTTTTCAGCGTAGTTGATTTTCAGATAGAAAATATATTTTTGAGGAGGACACTCCACCACAACCCTCAGTGCAAGGGTTTTAAGTTATGCCCTGGGGTCATATAAGGTTTTTATAGAAGGCGTTGTCTTAGAAACTTCAAAACAGAGCTCATTTGATTGGAAATTCAAAGGGCAAATGCCCTTTTTAATAGTCGAAAGTGATTGGAGGGCAACTAGCCCCCCACCCACGCCCCTCATTCCAAAAAATACATCAAATCAAAATTTTGAGATAGCCATTTTGTTCAGCGTAGTTGTTTTCCAGATAGAAAATATGTTTTGAGGAGAACACTCCCTCACAATTCTCGGGGCAAGGGTTTCAAGTTATGGCCTGGGGGTATATAAGGTTTTTATAGAAAGAGTTGTCATAGAAACTTCAAAACAGGCTCATTTCATTGGAAATTCAAAGGGCTAGTGCCCTTTTTAGTAGTCGAAAGCGATTAGAGGGCAACTAGCCCCCCCACGCCCATCATTCCCCCAAATACATCCAAACAAAATTTTGAGATAGCTATTTTGTTCAGCGTAGTTGTTTTCCAGATAGAAAATATGTTTTTGAGGAGGACACTCCCTCACAAACCGTAGGGCAAGGGTTTTAAGTTATGGCCTGGGGGCATAAAAGGTTTTTATAGAAAGTGTTGTCGTAGAAACTTCAAAACAGGCTCATTCGATTGGAAATTCAAAGGGCTAGTACCCTTTTTAATAGTCGAAAGTGATTGGAGGGCAACTAGCCCCCCCACGCCCTTCATTCCCCCAAACATATCCAATCAAAATTTTGAGATGGCCATTTTGTTCAGCGTACTTGATTTCCAAATAGAAAATATGTTTTTGAGGAGGAGACTTCCCCACAACCATCAGGGCAAGGGTTTTAAGTTATGCCCTGGGGGCATATAAGGTTTTTACAGAAGTATTTGTCATAGAAACTTCAAAACAGGCTCATTCGATTTGAAATTCAAAGTGCTAGCACCCTTTTTAATAGTCGAACGTGATTGGAGGGCAACTAGCCCCCCCCCCCACGCCCTTCATTCCCCGAAACACATCCAATCAACATTTCGAGATAGTTGTTTTGTTCAGCGTAGTTGATTTTCAGATAGAAAATATATTTTTGAGGAGGACACTCCACCACAACCCTCAGTGCAAGGGTTTTAAGTTATGCAAGGGTTTTAAGTTATGCCCTTGGGGCATATAAGGTTTTTATAGAAGACGTTGTCTTAGAAACTTCAAAACAGGCTCATTTGATTGGAAATTCAAAGGGCTAATGCTTTTTTTAATACTCGAAAGTGATTGGAGGGCAACTAGCCCCCCCCCCCACGCCCGTCATTCCCAAAAATACATCCAATCAATATTTTGAGATAGCCATTTTGTTCAGCGTAGTTGTTTTCCAGATAAAAATATGTTTTTAGGAGGACACTCCCTCACAACCCTCGGGGCAAGGGTTTCAATTTATAGCCTGGGGGTATATAAGGTTTTTATAGAAGGCGTTGTCGTAGAAACTTCAAAACAGGCTCATTCGATTGGAAATTCAAAGGGCTAGTACCCTTTTTAATTGTAGAAATTGATTGGCGGGCAACTAGCCCCCCCCCCCCCAAACGCCCATCATTCCCCCAAACACATCCAATCAAAAATTTTGAGATAGCCATTTTGTTCAGCGTACTTGATTTCTAGATAGAAAATAAATTTTTGAGGACGACACTCCCCCAAAACTCTCAGGGCAAGGGTTTTAAGTTATACCCTGGGGGCATACAAGTTTTTTTTAGAAAGCGTTGTTGTAGAAACTTCAAGAAAGGCTCATTCGGTTGGAAGTTCAAAGGGCTACTGCCCTTTTTAATAGTCGAAAGTGAGTGAAGGGCACCTAGCCCCCCCACACCCATCATTCCCCTAAATACATTCAATCAAAATTTTGAGATAGCCATTTTGTTCAGCGTAGTTGTTTTCCAGATAGAAAATATGTTTTTGATAAGGACACTCCCTTACAAACATCAGGGCCAGGGTTTTAAGTTCTGGCCTTGGGGCATATAAAGTTTTTTTAGGAGGAGTTGTTGCAGAAACTTCAAAACCGGCTTATTCGATTGTAAATTCAAAGTACTAGTGCACTTTTCAACTGTCAAAAGGGATTAGAGGGCAACTAGCCCCCCCACACCCTTCATTCCCTCAAACATAAACCATCAAAATTTGAAGATAGCCATTTTGTTCAGCGTACTTGATTTCCAAATAGAAAATATGTTTTTGAGGAGGAGACTTCCCCACAACCATCAGGGCAAGGGTTTTAAGTTATGCCCTGGGGGCATATAAGGTTTTTACAGAAGAATTTGTCGTAGAAACTTCAAAACAGGCTCATTCGATTTGAAATTCAAAGTGCTAGCACCCTTTTTAATAGTCGAACGTGATTGGAGGGCAACTAGCCCCCCCACACGCCCTTCATTCCCCGAAACACATCCAATCAAAATTTCGAGATAGTTATTTTGTTCAGCGTAGTCGATTTCCGGATAGAAAATATGTTTTTGAGGATAAATCTCCCCCACATCCCACAAGGCAAGGATTTTAAGGTTTTTAAAGAAGGCGTTGTCGTAGGAACTTCAAGAAAGCTCATTCGACTGGAAATTCAAAGGGCTAGTGCCCTTTTTAATAGTCGAAAGTGATTGGGGGGCAAGTAGCCCCCCCCCCCCACCTATCTTTCCCCTAATACATTCAATAAAAAATTTTGAGATTGCTATTTTGTTCAGGGTATTTGATTTCCAGATAGAAAACATATTTTTGAGGAGGACACTCCCCCCCAACCCTCAGGGCAAGGATTATAAGTTATGTTATGGGGGCATATAAGGTT
The DNA here is from genome assembly GCF_049724085.1 of Artemia sp. Qi Xiang Cuo. Classification (NCBI taxonomy): domain Eukaryota; kingdom Metazoa; phylum Arthropoda; class Branchiopoda; order Anostraca; family Artemiidae; genus Artemia; species Artemia sp. Qi Xiang Cuo. The sequence goes on from NC_142803.1 coordinate 75,444,891, forward strand.
TTTATTGAAATCTTTGTCGTAGAAACTTGCAAAAGAGCTCTTTCGATTGTAAATTCAAAGGACTAGCACCTTTTTTAGTAGTCGAAAGTGATTTGAGGGCAACTATCCCCCCTCCCACGCCCACCTTTTCCCCAAACACATCCAATCAAAATTTCTAGATAGCCATTTTATTCAACGTAGATGAAAGTTTTAAAAAATTAGGTCTTTAAGGATGACAAACCCTCCCCCCACAGCCCTCAGGGCAAGGGTTGTAAGTTATATCCTGGGGGCATATAAATTTTTTATTGAAAGCGTTGTCATAAAAACTTCAAAAGCGCTCATTCAATTGGAAATTGAAAGGGCTAGTGCCTTTTTTAATTGTTGAAAGTGATTGGATAGCGACTAATGCCCTTCTCACGCCCACCATTTTCCTAAACACATCGAATTAAAATTTTGAGATACCCATTTTGTTCAACGTAGTTGAAAGTTCTGGAAATTTTGTCTTTTGGGATGATTATCCCCTCGGAGCCCTCAGTGCAACGGTTGTAAGTTATGCCATTGGGGCATATAAAGTGCTTATAGAAAGCATTGTCATAGAAACTCCAAAAGGGCTCATTCGATTGGAAATTGGAGTGGCTAGTGCCCTTTTTAATAGTTGAAAGTGATTGGTGGGCAACTAGCCCCCCCCCCCCACGCACATCATTCTCCCAAACACATCCAATCAAAATTTTAAGATAGCCATTTTGTTCAGCGTAGTTGATTTCCAGATAGAAAATATGTTTTTGAGGAGGACACTCCCCCACAACCCTCAGGGCAATGGTTTAAAATTATGACCTGGGGGCAGATAAGGTTTTTATAGAAGGCGTTGTCGTAAAAACTTCAAAACAGCCTCATTCGATTGGAAATTCAAAGGGCTAGTACCCTTTTTAATAGTCGAAAGTGATTGGAGGGCAACTAGCCCCCCCTCCACGCCCATTATTCCCCCAAACACATCCAATCAAAATTTTGAGATTTTGTTCAGTGTAGTTGATTTCCAGATAGAAAATCTTTTTTTGAGGAGGACACCCCACAACCCTAGCCTCCCCCCCCCATAGCGTAGTCTAAATTAGTGTAATTTAGTTAATTAACTCAAGTTTGCGTTAATTAAACTTGCTACTAACGCAAGTTTATCAGATCAATCTATTTTGCCCCCCCCCCCTAAAAAAATTTCTATCGGATCAACATATTTTGCCCCCCCCCCCTAAAAAATTATGGATCCGCCCGTGTGTTATTTAGCTGAAAATTAGAGAGATACGTGACAATATTCATCAGTAATTTCATATGTACATCGTAATCAATAGTGAACAAAGATATACTTACATTTGAGTATGACATTTTGGCCAATTAATATATGTTAGCTTTCTGTGAACTAAAATTTGACGGGAGAGATTACATTATAGATCAATAATTCAAGTTTTATAACAGAATAAAATGAATTTTTCATTAGCTGTGAAAGAATTTTCTTTCAAAAATTTTCTGATCTTTTTGTTGTTGGCATAAAAACTCGGATCAAGGAACTAATTTAAAATTCTAGGCCAATTCAAATATCGATTTTAAATAATTTACTTTAATTTTCAATTTGTTTCATTTAATTTTTTTTTTTTTTTACCAGAATGAATAAAAATCGAACATAAATTAGATAAACATGATATTAGATATGGCTGTGCTAGAAAAATTCAGAAATAAATATGTTAATTATGATTTTAAAACTTACTTTTGTTTTACTAATTAAAAATTCATGGCTTATTTAGACATCAGCTGATATTAGATATCAGATATCAGCATGTCCTAGGATGAAAGGATTAGAATGACTTTTCAGTCTTTGACGGAAAGTTAATACAAAACAGAATGTAAAAACAGGGGTTAACGCTAAACCCTATGTTTTCTAAAAGCAAAATGACTGTAAGTTATGCCCAGGGGGCATTTAAGGTTTTTATGGAAGGGATAGTTGTTTAAGTTTAGAAGAGGCTTTGTCTTTCTCCCTGAAGAAGACTTTGTCAATATAAAACGAACAAAAATTAATTAAAAAAACTTTTTCCACAAAATAAGTTTTTCAAAAAAAGGAAAGAACTCCATTAAACCAAAAATGAACAAAAATAGAATCAAGTTATATACCAAACATACAACTACCACAAATCAGTATCAATAAACAAATATAACCCGAAACAAACAGAAATTAAAATAAGTCAATCTCTAAACAAGCAGAAATTAATATGAGTAGGGTTCTAAACCCCATGCGTTCTAAAAGCTAGAATATAATTTGTATTTTACTGAAAAAAATTTAGATGAATTTAGTGAAAAAAATGTGTATGGTCAGTTTAATGAATAAAATAGAATCAAATAATTTACCAAGCATAAAACTACCACAAATCAGTATCAATAAAAAAATGAAACCCAAAACAAACAGAAATTAAAATATGTCAAACTCAAAACGAGCAGAAATTAATCTGAGTAGGGTTCTAAACCCTATGCTTTCTAAAAGCTAAAACATAATTTTGTACTTTATTCAAATTTTTTTTTTTAATGTTTTCACTTTTATAACCTTAAGAAATCAAAATTAATTAAGATTTTATGGAATAAATATAATCATATGTACATTAAACTGACAATGCATATTTTTTCAGTAAATTTGTTTGAATTTTCTTCAGTTCTTTACTGACAACGTTTGACACTAAGAGTTCAAAATCCTATTCTATGGCCAAAAAAATTATTCATAATTAATTATATTTCTAAAAACAACCTTAATAGCAGTTGCGTTGTTTAAAGCGGGCTATGATTTGGAGAAAAATGATTCTATAGCCCATGCTCTTGACTTTTCGGATGGCAGGGGCGGATCCATGATTTTTTTAGGAGGGGGGACTGCAAAATAGGTTGATCCTAGAAAAACAATTTAGGGGGTGCAAAATAGGTTGATACGATAAACTTGCGTTAAAAGCAAGTTTAATTAACGCAAACTTGGGTTATTTAAGTATATTACACTACTTTAGACTACGCTAGGGGGGCGCTTGCCCCCCTTGCCCCCTCCCCTTTGGATCCACTACTGTCAGATGAAGATCCATCTTGTCCCCCCCCCAATAAAGATTTGTAGCTACATCCCTGCTTGAGAGCTCCGATTCAACTTTGTAATTCCCAGTAATTTTAACATGACTGTTAATAAGGTAATTTTTAACATGAGAAGAATTGTTATTGTAAGTTAGTCATCAATCGAGCTTAAATAATTAGTAGACGCCCACCTATGTATGTATTTATAATTAGTCAAGAAAATGTGTCAAAAACGGTATTAATTTTTTCTTTTTCATTTTAATTTTTCAATTGAGTTTTATTCCGCATTCACAGAATTTTCTTTCCATATTTTCAAGGGAAATCCTACATTATCGTCTAATTTACTACGGTGCAAAAAAAATAAGCAAAGCTAGTTCATTAGATTCGGCGCGTTTTTCGTTTTTAACAGCTTGGACATTGATAATTTGATGAGTCCAAAGACAATCTATCCTTCAAAAATACTTTAATTGCTTAGGCTATTATCTATAGGTTTAGGTGTTTTCTCTTGGAAAATTCTCCAATTCCATTAAGAATACTTCCTGAGGAAAATTACCCCCTCTTCCAGTCATAGTTGAAAACTTTTTTTTAAATTTAATTTCGATTTTTTTTTTTTTTTATTAATGCCAAGGCTTAACCAGGACATGATGTAACCGAGACTTAATCTGAATAGGGTTCTAAACACTATGCTTTCTAAAAGCCAGAATATAATTTGTACTTTACTGAAAAAAAATTCAATTGAATTTACTGAAAAAAAAATCTGCATTGTCAGTTTAATATACATATGCTGATATTTATTCCTTAAAATCTTAATTAATTTTGATTTTCTAAAATTATAAAAGTGACAACATTAAAAAGAATTTTTCTAAAGAATTGCTATGTAAGAATTAAAAAGAAAAAGAACACATTGTTTTGGCCATAGAATAGGATTTTGAACTCTTAGTGTCAAACGTTTTCAGTAAAGAACTGAAAAAAATTCAAATGAATTTAATGAAAAAAATATGCATTGTCAGTTTAATGTACATATGCTTATATTTATTCCATAAAATCTTAATTAATTTTTGATTTCTTAAGGTTATAAAAGTGAAAACATTAAAAAAAAAATTTGAATAAAGTACACAATTGTATTCTGGCTTTTAGAAAGCAGAGTTTTTAGAACCCTACTCAGATTAATTTCTGCTCGTTTTGAGTTTGACTTATTTTAATTTCTGTTTGTTTTGTGTTTCATTTTTTTGATGATACTGATTTGTGGTAGTTGTATGCTTGGTAGATTATTTGATTCTATTTTGTTCATTAAACTGACCATACACATTTTTTTCACTAGATTCATTTGAATTTTTTTCAGTAAAATACAAATTATATTCTAGCTTTAGAAGGCATGGGGTTTAGAACCCTTCTCATATTAATTTCTGCTTGTTTTGAGTTTGACTTATTTTAATTTCTGTTTGTTTCGGGTTATATTTATTTATTGATACTGATTTGTGGTAGTTGTATATGTGGTACATAAATTGATTCTATTTTTGTTCATTTTTGGTTTAATGGAGTTCTTTACTTTTTTTTGAAAAACCTATTTTTTGGAAAAAGTTATTTTAGTTAATTTAATATAAAACCCAGGTCACAACCTGTAAACAAAAATATATATAAGAAAAGAAAAACACTTAATTCTAGAGAATGTGACAATTGCCATTAGCCATTTTCGAGTATTTGCTGATTCACCCTTTGCACTTAGTATCTTGTGATTTAATTTAACAGTCTGTCTTCTAATATTCTCTGAAAGTTTCTACTTAACTTGCGTAGTCAGCTAAGTACTTATGAAATCGATACATGTATTTGATACCGTCACTGATGTATTTAATGTATTACATATCCTCCTTTTTCACAACTTGGATGTATATGCTGTCCTTAGATTTATTTGAGCATCTCCTAAAAGTTTTAAATAATACACTTTGCTGTTCCTAAGATATTGAAAATACCCGCTTTGACAACCTCAATGCACATTTTGATTTTATTATACATGCCATGAAAGTTTGAACTTCATACCCCTAACTGTTCTTGGATACTGCAGAAATTCCGTTTTGACAACATCAAAGTACATAGTGTCGTCTGGTTTGGTTCAACATCATCCTCAACATGCCTAGGAAGTTTTCACTTAGTACTCCTATTCGTTCTCTATATATAGTAATCAGGTGTTTTTCGCGACCAGGATGCATGCAGTGTCTTTTGAGTTACATGAACATCCCTCTTATCATTTCCTGAAACCTTCAACTTACGCCCTTTTAACAACCTGGATGCAGATTTTTCATTCAATTTATTTCAGCATCCTTCTCAACACTCCATGAAAGTTTTAACAAGGTAACCTTGGCCAATCTTCCGTACTGAAAGTACGCCCTTTTGACAATTTGCTAGAACATGGCGTCTTTTGAATTACTTTTCTACCCTCCTGAACGTTCCCTGGAATTCTAAAATATATACCGTCAGCCGTTCATGAGATATGTCAGATACACCCTTCTGGTAACCATAATACACATAGAATCTCTTGGTCTACTTCAATATCTTTCTCAACTTGTTCTAGATTTCAACTTAATACCCTAAGACGTTCCCGAGATATTACAAGTATGCCTTTTTGGCAACCCGTTTGAACGTCGTGTTCTTTGATTTAGTTTTAGGTTCTAAGCATGTCTTGCAAGTTGTAACTCAATAAACGCAGCCGTTCCTAAAATATAGCCAATTATTTTGACAATTAACATCCTTAAGACTTTTCCTTCTGTTACCTCTCCTATGCCCCCGTTAAATGTTAGCTACCACTATGAAACTACTGGGTGTTACCATCTCAATTTACTTAAAATGGGATTATCATATTAACCATATTTTAAAACGCGAATGAATGTTTGTCGCGTCACATGCTGTCACGAAAACATGAGCAAGAATGTTTTGTCTTGCAATAGTTTTAGCTCGTCTGCAATTTCAGAGGTACTTAAATTGCAGACGAGAAAAATTGCAGACGAGAAAAATTGCAGACAAGCTAAAACTATTGCAAGGCCAAACATTTTTGCCCAATCTCATTGGTAAATCCTTTTGTCATTGTTTTTGGCTTGGTCTTTAATTCAGTGTTTGTTCTCTTTTTGTCGAGTAAACTCCAAAAGGTTAGATTTTTTTTTTCACTGAGGACGACTTGGCCGAGGTCCTTGTCGAAATATTTGCTTGTTCTTTGACTACATGTTTTGCCACTGGCTGACAAAATCCTCGTTCTTTCACCCTTTTTTTATTTTATTTTTCATTTATTATTTCCTTTCCTCTCTTAGCTTCATATAAAAAGTAATTTTAGCTAATGCTTGATGTCAGAAAGACTGGCTAAATTTATTTTACCGAGTTGTATCTTCTTGGAGCCGGAATAATTTTTAAATCAGTACTGTGCATTTTAAGCTACGTGACCATTCTAATATGAGACCACATCAAAATAATATACGACCACGTCAAAATATGCTCTTAGAATAATAAAATCTTAAAAGAAAAATTCTTAGGATAATGAATAAAAAAATTGAGTCTGAAAAAAAAGTATTTCTCTACTGGTTTACTGATTTACCACTTTTTACGAGCTATTTTTGTTATAAATTTTGGTTAAGTTTGCTGTTTCATTTTCTCCCTTCATAGCTAAGGCACAGGAATCGTATCAAAAGCAATTCTTAAACAGTGAAAGTTGAAGCAAAGCTACAAAATTGGAGCTTTCATTTTGTTTCTATTTTTCACAGTTAAAAAGAAATTTCCCCTATGTAAGAGCACCAAACTTTTAATTTTAGAAATATTTTGTAACAAAAATACTATTAGTGCTAAGAATGCTTTGGCCTTTTGAAGACATAACGGTTAAATTTGACAACAATAATTCGTAGTAGTTAGTGTCTGAAATTTGACTCCTTTAAGTTTGGCTAATTTCTGCTCCTTTAAGATTTTGCTACTACTTTATTTTCATTTCATGAATTCTTTCTTGGAAAGTGTTTTTAATTAAATTTTATTTCTTTTAAATTGACATGTTGTTGCCGTTACTCCTAATATTCCTATCTGGAAATTCAAAACTTATGAAATAATTGCCAAAAACCTTTTGCTGAACGAGATTCAATAAAATGATCAAATGGGAAAAATCGGTTCAGTTAAACTTCGATTCTCCTGAAATACATTTTTTTCCCCCTTTTTTTTGCTCATATTATCTTCGAAAACATTGTATCAAACCGTGTTTAGGATTGGTCCTATAGGTCTAATGGTTACAAAATATGTGAAATACGTTAGTGTACTATTATACATAGTTCAGTTAAACTCGGTTTAACTGAACTATGCATAACTGTGTATTTGTTGGCTAATTTCTCTAGCTCTGACGTCCTTGTTTACCACAATCCAAGGCCATACTCGGGGAGGGGGTTCAAACCCTCCTAACTTTTTTGAAAGTTAAATGATCAAATGGGAAAAATCCGTTCAGTTAAACTTTGATCCTCCTGATGTTTTTTCTGATCTTGTCTTCGGGAACAGTGTAAGCCTAAGGGTGACAAAATATGGTGACGAATATGGTAGCCTAATGGTGACGAAATCTGTTAGTGCACTCTGACTATCGCTATCATATAATTGTAAAACTAGTTGCCACGTTGATCTGATGGTAAGTGGAGAAATATAAGTGACATGGAATGTTGAGGAGCAGTTTGAGAAATATAAAGCAGTTGAGAAAGCCTAAGTGACATTCAGCTAATGAAGATATCTTTTGAAAACATGCAGGGAAAGTTCTAAGGCTAGAACGGGGGTGTCGGCTAAAAAAGTGAGGTTTTTCTTAGAAAGACGGAAGATCTAGAAAAGAAACTGTCATATATCAAAGTACTTATCTTTCTATTTCATTCTCTTTATATTTAGTAGGAAAAAGTATAAAGGGATTTACTCTACTTAGAGGCAAAGTTAAATAAAGAGAACCAACATAAGATAGAATAAATAACATTTGTTATCGGAACATTTTTACAATTTGGTAATAAGATAAACATTGATAATGGTGTTCTTGAAGTTTTTATATTCCTCAAATTTGAAGGGAAGAGTAGAAAGATTCATTTCTTTCTTTAGTTTTTTAGAAAAAATCTGGTTTTGAGGGTGAAGGTTTCGTATTTTTTTTTGAAACTTCTCTCCTAGCAAATTTTCGCTAGAAAGATGCTTTACCACCAGTTCTAGTGATTTTTTTATATTGCCTGAAGAAAAAATCACTAAATTAGCATGTAAATCACTAGATTGTTGAAGATAATCACTAAATAAACCAAAAAATCAGTAAAATATAGTCATTTTTATTTGAACAGGTTGCAACCTTACACATCATATTTAAAAGCTTAACACGCGGAAATATTTTGAACTGAATTTGCTTTGAACAGCCTTTGGTTTGTTTTTCGTGTACATTATTGGATTCAAGTATAGCCTATTGAAAATCAAAAGGTGCAATGGTGTCTTATCAATAGCCATGATATAGCCCCATTAGTGAATTTATAGTATATCCTAGGAAGAAAAAACGACCCTAGCCCAACATCAGATATATCTCTAAACATAAAAATCACCATTTGTGGTTGTATCCGAGCCCCCGGTCCAAACAGGGTCAGGGCCAATATTTACCAAGTCATATTATTGAGTTAGGAATAAAGTGAATACGCCATTTGATGCCTTTTTTATGCTGATTATGAATATAATGAGCATTTCTATTGGAAATGAATTTTGGTAAAGTTCTAAATGAAAATCATATCATATCATATAATTAAGACTAAAGTGAATACACCATTTGATGCCTTTTTTATGCTGATTACGAATATAATAAGCATTTCTATTGTAAATGAATTTCAGCCCCCCTATATAGGCTATACCTAACCCAACCTAACCTAACCCTGAATTGGCATATATAGGGGGGGGGCTGAAATTCATTTCCAATAGAAATGCTTAGGCTATTATATTTGTAATCAGCATAAAAAAAGGGGTCAATATCTACAAAATCATATTATTGAGTTAGGAATAAAGTGAATACACCATTTGATGCCTTTTTTTATGCTTATTACAAATATGATAATCCTCTATAATGGAAATTAATTTCAGCCCCCCCACCCCTATATTGGATATACCTAACCTAACCCTGAATATATAGGGGGGGGGCTGAAATTCATTTCAGATATAAATTCTAATTATATTTATAATCAGCATAGAAAAAGGCATCGCATGGTGTATTCACTTTTGTCCTAACTCAATAATATGATTTCGTAGATATTGACCAAAAAAGGCATTAAATGGTGTATTCACTTTAATCCTAACTCAATAATATGATTTTGTAGAACTTTACCTGAATTTCAGCCCCCCCTATATAGGCTATAACTAACCCCCTAACCTAACCCTGAATTGGCATATATAGGAGGGGGCTGAAATTCATTTCTGATAGAAATGCTTATTATATTTGTAATCAGCATAAAAAAAGGCATCAGATGGTGTATTTACTTTAGTCCTAACTCAATAATATGATTTGGTAGATATTGAGCAGGGTCAGATGTCAGTTAATTTTTTGTTGTTTATATTATTGACTTATAAATAAAGTAAACATAGCCTACCATTTGACACCTTTTTTATGCTCTTTCCAAATATAATAATCATTTTTGCTGGAAATGAATTTTACCCCCACCCCTATGGATACAAATTCAGGGTATATATTTGCACATTAGGGGGGGATAAATTTGATTTCTGATGTAAATGATTGGTAATTTTAACCCCCCTCCCACTAATGTGCAAATATATACCCTGAATTGGTATATATAGGGGTTGGGGTAAAATTCATTTCCAACAAAAATGATTAGGCCAATTATATCTGGAAATAGCATAAAAAAGGCATTGAGTAGTATGTTTACTTTATTCATAAGCCTAAGTCAATAATATGAACAATGAAAAATTTACCCTGATGTCTCTGAACTAAACTGTACTACAATTTTGTAGGGTTGCAATATTTGGTAAATTTTCCGCTGTTCATTTTATTGTCTTATGAATAAATTCAACATACCATTTGATGCCTTTTTTTATTCTCTTTATAAATATAAAAAATGCTTCTATTTGAAATGTAAGCCCTTTTTGAGCTCTTGAAAGTGACCAAAATAGTTCTAGTTTTTGGGTGTAAAATGGTTTAAAACATCTGTTTTAAACGTACTGTTTCATTATAAATCTATCTTTTAATGTTATATAATCTACAAGCACTGATTATCCACAATTAAGTTGGATAAATGAAGGTTCAGTAAATAAATTTTGCAATATTATGCTTTTTTCTTCTTCCTTGAAGCCAAATGTTCAAGAATATATTTTCAACAAAATATCAAAAATATTAAAGCCAATGGAACAAGGTTTAGCCACAGAAAAGTCATACATCCTTCTTCACTGTTTTGTTGCTTTCTTGACATAACACTATCATGGGAGATTAGCCCCTCTTTTTGAAAGTCCCTTGTTTCTGTTCTGTCAATAAATTGTGGATTTCTTCCACAATAAAAAAGTGAACTTTTCATTGCAGGAAGAAAGCCAAACAAATCATCTTATGACTGGTATTTTTGGCCAGGAATGTCTTAATCATAATGGACATATAAATTGTGGCTATTATTGACTTGGAAACAAAAGAATGCTTTTGTGTCTAGATAGCCAAATTGTTCAAAGTAGACTGAAGGTTAAATAACTATAATTCCTGCTTTGGAAATGCCCCCCCCACATTTTTGGGTAAGGGCTATAAGTTATGCTAACTGCTCATTGGCATTATATAAGGTATTATGGGCCTCTAAAATAGAAATCCACAATTTTGTCAGAACATAAACCAGAGAGTTTTTAAAAGAGGGGCTAATCCTCCATGTTAATGCCATCTCAAGAAAGCAACAAAAACAAAAAAAGAAGGCTGTACCACTTTTCTGTGGCTCAGCTTCTTCTCCTGGCTTTAACATTTTTGATAGCATAAAAAGGCATTGAATGGTATGTTCACTTTATTTGTAAGAATAATATTAACTGCAAAAAATTTACCCAATATTTGATGCCTTTTTCCATCTTCAATTTGTTCTTACTTCAAATAAAGACTGTTAAAAACAATAATAGGCTAATATTTCTTATGTAATCTAGGACTAAATTACTAGACATTTGACTGGTGAAATTTTATCTAAGGGGCTTTTGTCTGTCTAAGTAAGTAGGCCTAGTTGTGTTAGGTAGGCTAGATGAAATTATCAGGAATGAATCTAGAGCCTCAATGACACATATGAAGTTATTTTGAAGTTCAGAAATAGGTAAATATTTAGCTTTTTGTATTATTGACTTATGAATAAAGCAAATATAACACTCAATGCCTTTTTTTATCCTCTTTACAAATATGATAATTGCTTCTCTTGCAAATTCAAATTTAAGCCTTTTTTGAAACCTTGAAAATGACAGAAAAAAATCCTAGTTTTGGGGGAATACAAAGGCTTAAACCTAAAAAAATCCTAGTTTTGGGGGAATACAAAGCCTTAAACCTTGGATTTCAAACATACTATTTGATTATAAATCTAATTTTTTAAGTTATATAATTCAAAAGCTTTGATCTATCATGTTTAAGTTGAATAAAATATTCAAAACAATTTCTCCACTTTTCTATCTATCATGTTTTTTCTGTTGGCTTTGATATTTTCCAACAAATATGTGAAATAGCAGTTTTTATGCAGCCTAACAGAACAAGAAGACAACATGGCTGATTTGTTTTGATTGTTTATTCAACTTAATTTTGACAAATCAATGCTTATGAATTATACAACTTTAACAGAATGGAAATAGTAAGTGTGAAAAAAAAAATGTTATAGCCCATTTTTTATAAAATAATAAAAACAAATATAGAATGACATTATTATTTTCAAGGATCCTAAAAAGGCTTAAAATTGGATTTGCAAAAATTTCTCCATTTGTTAATAAACAATTAAGAAAACACCGAAAATTAAATTTGATACTGTTTTTAATTTTTTTAATCATTAGTGTTAAGCAATTCTGTGAAACAAATTATAACAAGTTTTATAAAGCATACTGTTTGCTATACTTAGGTCTTTACCAATAGAAGTAAAATTTAACTGAACTGTAAGGATAAAAAAAACCAAAAAGGTAATGGCTTGTACCTAAGTTATGCCCTAAACCTTTGCAAGATTGCAAATCAACAACTTCAGTTTCTTTGCAATCAGATAAATAGTAGGGCTATAGCAATACATATTGGAGAGAAAGACACACATAGGAGTACATTAGGTTTTACATATCTGGATATTTTAATATAACTTGTTTAAAATTAATTTTAAGTTAAATGCACTTTATTAGTCAAGTTTAAAACTTGACTAATGTCAAGTTTTACCCCCCCCCTCTACCCAGGGGGGGGGGTGACTCCCCACACCTCAAAAAATGTTTGTCTGACTTGTAAAAATGTAACAAAAATGGATATAAACAGATTTTTAATATGCTTTTTTAGTTTTTTCTGTGTACCCAACCCCCCCCCTCCCCCCAAAAAAATCTTTGAGTAAACCCTCTACTCTCCAAAAAAAAAAATCCTGGGTATGGCCTTGATCTCAATGAACCAGAAAATGTATGGTATGTGAAAATGAAGACTTCTCTGATATGAAGGATTGTGATGATGTTAACATTGATGCTGGATTCTTAATTCTTATTGAATTAAAAAAAAATTATTTATTTTTTCAACTGAAAGTAAGCCATAACATTAAAATTTTAAACAAACGTAGTTAATTCTGTACAGGAGTGGGGATGGCCCTCATCCACCCTTGCTCATTTTTCTTAAGTCTTAACATCTTTCGAAGTAGTTTCTATTCAAATTCAAGAGCCCTTGTATTTCAGGACATGTTCTTAAAGAATGGCAGGAAAAAGTATAACTTTAGCATAAAGAGCAATGGATAAGGAAAAGGTAGCCCCCCTCATATATGGAATAACTTTTGTTGGGTTAAAGTATTAATGCTTTTTACTTTCAGTTGAAAAGCTTGTTTTTTTTAAATTTATATTTATGACCATTTTTCAAATCATGACAAGAGCCCCCCCTCTCCCTTTTATTTATAAAATTTCTCCTGGAAAATTTCCCATGGAAACTTTCAACCTCATGAAAAATTCCCCCCCCCCAAAAAAATGCTTTATATTTCCAAATAGCAAATACTACATGTAAACTTTGGGCAGATTGCATATTTTACAGCTATTTCCCCATGGCCTATTTTGGGTCTTGCCTCAGGGACCATGGGGGATCACAGGGGTCAGTGACAGAGTAGTTGGACCTTTCATTTATGGCAAATCAAATAACAATCACAAATTTTTATTAGACTTTTTATTGGGGGTAAAGCATGGGCTAACATCCAATCTTTTTGGTCATTTAAAAATGGCACTAGGACTTATAATTTTCATTCAAATGAGTACTCTTCTAATCCTTTAGAACTATTGGTTTCATACAATCACCTCTGGGAGAAAAAAAAATAAACATACATCCATGATCTTTATTCTGGGATATAAGCACAAAATTCCACATTTTGTAGAAACACGCCTTAGCCTGGACATGTATTCTGCCAAGATTTGCCATGCCCTTCGTTTTGCCGAGAGCCATGCAGTTCCTTTTCAAAGAAATTGCAAAGGTATTATCACGGGTTGGTCATCAAATCCTGATCTAGTTAGATCATGGAGAAAAGCAAAATTTTGGTTCAATCTATGGAAAGATTGCAATAAACCGCGATCTGGTATCGTGAATGATCTACGCCTCAGTATGAAAAGACTATTTGTGAAGGCTCTTGCTTTTCATCCGAAGTTGCTTGTCAATCGGAACTCTGCTAGAGCCAGACATGACCGTACACTACTCTTCAAATTGGCTTTCCAGTCACGTAACCACGCCCCCTCTGTGCATCCCTCTGATATTCCTGATGATAAATGGTATGCTCACTTTGAATCGGAGTTTTTGTTTCCTGATCCCCATCTTCAGGATCAGTATGATAAAGATTTAGATGCCTTCTTAGCTTCTTTACCAAAAACACATTACACTGTGACAACTCAATCAATAGAAAAAGCAACCCAAAAATTAAAGTGGAAACCTTCCAGCGGCTGTGATTGTGTGGGAGCTATGCCTCTAAGGAACGGAGGCCCTATTTTTGATCGTTTTCTTTCTTTTTGATACTGGCAATAATCCACAAATTTTACTGCAATATTTATAATTCGTTCACGTAAATGTTTATGTTTATTGATTAATCCTATGAATTATCATAAAATACATTTGTGTTAAAATTTTTGATCACGTTATTATATACCCAACATCTCACACTGCTAATGCAGATGATATTCACTCAATGCCATGTGCCCTCAACATTCTGTATTGGTGACCTTACTCTGATCCCTAAGAAGGGAAAAGTAATACCCCAGTGTACCTTGTTTTGGCCCATAACTGTTGCAACCTCTCTTTGTAAGCTCTTAGAGCTTCTCTTTAGGGACGAACTCGAAGTAACTTGTTATACACCCCCACACCAATTTGGCTTCAAATGAGGAACTGGCTGTGCTGACGCTCTTACTGTAGTGGCAAACACTCTAATTGATGTCGATTCTGCGGGAGAAAGTCTAGTATTGCTGGCCACGACGTAAGACGCGCATTTGACTCACTCATTCACTCCACAATGTTTCTTAGTGCTGGTAGGTGTGGACTGCACCCGGATATAATTTGTACACTTAAGGATATGTATACATGGTTATCCATTGAACTGAAACTTCCGCCAGTGAAGAATTTGCCTCCGATTCCTAAGAAAAGGCTCATACCAGTCTTAAAGGGCACTTGACAAGGTGCAGTTTCTTTCCCCAAATTCTTGAATAATTATGTCCTTGAGGCTCAAGACCAATGCCCCCCTCTTTAATTTTGGCATCTACTAATCTGTCGTTTGTGTGCTATGCAGATGATATTCTGAATCTCAGTTGTACAATACCGCGAATCAGTGAAATTTTTGCTATCCTTCAAGATGAATACCTCAAGGTTGGGCTTCAGTTCGATTCGGCGAAGTCCGATATAGTTCTATTCAACTGAAAGAGTCCTGCACCTCCTTCAATAGCACTTGGGAACTCAACGGTTCAGCCTGCTGATCATATAGTATACTTAGGTCTCCCCATCAGTTTCTCTTTACGTCACACTAGATCTCTTCTCATTGAGTATCTTAACCATCGAATTTCAGCATCTTACGCTTCTATTGTCACTTGCAACTTCCACTTCAATCGTCATCTCTTAGCTAGCCTGTTCAATGCAGCAGCCCTCCCCCATATTTTGTACATTTCCCCCTTTTGGAAAATATTTACAAAATCTGAAAAGTCAAAAATCCATTTGCTGTTTTTCTGTTTTGTAAAATACTTATTACGTCTACCACCTTGGCACAGAAATTCATCTATAGTTAAAATATACAAAATTGCAGACCCAGAAATATCTATCTCTTGAGTTATTGGAGAGCATAATAGAAAAGTAGCTGGTCATGAGCTATGCCCACTTCTAGTGCAATAACTTTGTCTGTTGTTGATTTTTCTTTTTTTTCTTATTTTTTTCTTATTTTTATATATATATAATTATATTTGAATATGTTGATGTTGTATGTCTGAATATGCTTTTTCTTTTTTTTGATTTTATTCCTATTTTATCCTTGATTTATTTATAATTAACGTTCTTATTTGATCTTATTGGTTTTGTTGATATTTGTCTTGTACTATTTTTTTTTTCTTTATTTTTTCTTATATTTTGCTGTCCTTTTCATGTTTTTGTAGACGGGTTTTTGGTTAATAAATAAATAAAAAATTTCTGTTGCTTTGCACTTGAAATCAATCATCCAACACATGTAATTTGTAAATTTTGGAATTGAAATATTGTTACCTTGGATAGGCATTACTCTCCTTACCACCCACAGCTCTTAACCTATCAATCACCTAGCCTTTCAGAAAGCGTAACCATAAACTTAACACTGAATTTAACTGGTACTAATTTCTACCAAATGAGGGTTTCACCTATTCCTTTGAGTCATTAAAACCCTTGCATTTAACAACTTAGATCAGAATTTTTGGAGATGTCATGTCAGTATTTATGTGTTCCTTATTCAACCAAATGAAAAGTTGGGATGCTGTCTGTAAAATCACTAAAATGTTGGTAGAACTACTATATTTACCAACCAAGATCAAGATTACATTACATGTCCTGTTATTATTTTCATATTCTTTATTTAACCAAATAAAAATTTTGGCACTATCCTTGAAGTCACAAAAAAAAACCTGAATTTACCGACCTAGATTGAGAATTAATTAGATTTCAATTCAGTATTTTCATGTTTTTATTCAACCAAATGTAAAACTGTGGTGCTATCTATAAAATCTTGAAGGGAGTCAGTAAAACTGTTGTGTTCACCAACCAAGTTCAAGATTTCTGTAAATGACATGTCAGTATTTATATGGTTTTTATTTAACCAAACAAAAAATTTTGGCAGCATTGGAAAAATCACAATTTTACCAACTCATTTTGTTTTTACCAATTTTCCAACACCATTAAGGAGGGAATCCCCCTGTATATACGACCCTGCAGGCTTGTAGCTTTTAATGGGTGACATTGGACATATGGTAATTGATTTTATATATTTGAAGTCAAGTCAGCACCAAAAATCAATACTTTTTATGTAATAATTGTTATCAATTCCACTTTTTAGACTTATGGTTAATATTGTGCCAAGTTGCTCCTTACTTAGCTGATCCTCATTTATGTGCTTTGCTGTGGACAGCCTTTGGATATCGGGCCAAGATATTCATTAATGGTTAAGCAAAAAAATAAAAAAATAAAAATACCCTCTTAGATTAGAGAGACAACACTCCTTGTCTGGTACTGGGCCATGAATAATTTTCTTTGACCTTGTAATTCCTGCTTGACATAAAAATACCCAAGGGACAATGATGAAATTTTCTTGTGAGGAGAGCCTGTGTTGCATCACTCTTCATTAAACTCTTAATCATTCTGCATTGCTTTCCAGGTAGCTATTTCTGTGCCTTCTTTGACTGCCCATTGATGTAAGACCGGCTTGCTTATTTTCTCAGCTAGTTCTCTTGGCGTGTTGCTTGCTGGCAAAAATGTAGTGCTCAATATTTGAAAAGATACATTCAGCAATCAAGTTTTCCCAAATTTTTTTTAGCAAATTATCCCCCCCTCCGTTCTTAGCAGGCATGTAGATACGATTTTTGTCATTCTTCGTTTTAATTCTTTTTCTGCAATATTCATTATATAATCAAGGTTCTGATCTAGCTGTGATAAAGAGTAGAGGATTAGTAATTCAAGCTAGTGGCCTTTCAATGTTGTTTTGGAAAGGATTTGTGGTAAATGGATAGCAGTTTTTACAGTAGCATAGACAATGTTTTGATATACGTAAAATTTTTCACATTTTATTGTTTAAAATTTAAAATGATTGTGGAATAGAAAAATAAAGAGCTAAATTAGTACAACAGAAACTAAAATGAAAAGTTACTCAAGTTTGAGAGTATTCAGAAGAATTTTTCTATGTTTTAATTTTAGTTAGTCTAGTTTGAATTTTTCCAATTTTAACAAGTTTTTTTCTCAAACTATAACAGATTGACGCAAATATACATGGTCCTGTAATGCCAGGCAAATTGAGCAAAGGAGTATCTTCACATTTTGTTGACAAAAGATGGTTCAGAAAATGAAAGGGGTTCTCGCTGTAACCTGGTAAAGCATCTTCAACTTCTAAAACAAAATTTAGATTAAACGGACATAGGAAAATTTAACAGTAAAGCTTGCTAAGCAAATCGGACAATTTTTTTTCTCTTTAGTTATGTGTAAAAAATGTAAATATACAGACATTATATGTACACATAAAATCATATATTTGCAGGTTTGTTCACAAATCTTTTTTAAAAATCCACCTTTTGTGAAAGAAAAGAAACCCAGAAACATTCAACGAAATTCACAAACATAAAAGGAATTTAAACTTGAAATTCATAACATAGAACGAGTTGCTGGATTAAATTGACCAAAAATCACATAATAAAAGTTCCAGGGATGACACAGCCCCCCCCCCCAGAACCTAGGGACAAGTTTTGTAAGTTATGCCCCAAGGACACATAAGGTTCTTATGGAAAGGATGGTAGCAAAAACTTCAGAGGAGGCTCATTCGAATCTAAATCGGAATTTCTAGTTCTCTTTTTGAGAGTCAAAAGTAATCTGATTGCAACTAGTCCCCCCCCCGTCATACAACCAACCGTCTTTTCCCAAAATGCGTCCGATCAAATTTTTGAGATGTCTAATTTTTACAAAATAGACTTAAGAAGAAAAGACTAGAGAAAAGACTAATAGACTAAATAGACAAAATATAGTAAAAACTCCAGGGTTTACACAGCCCCTTGGAACACGGGCATATAAGGTGTTTTATGGAAGGAACGATTTTATAACTTCGTCGGGGGCTCATTCTATTGGAAATTAAAGGTTCTAGTTCCCTTTTTTAAAATCAAAAGTGACCGGAGGGCTTTCTTTACCTCAAATCCATCCGATCGAGTTTTTTAGATAGCAATTTTGGTAAAATAAGTCAAAAGATTGGATAACAAAAACTCCAGTGTCAACACAAACCCCCAGAGCCATGGGGCAAGTGTTGTATGTTATGTTCAAGAGACATATAAGGTTCTTATGTGAGGGTTTTGAAAATATTTCAAAGATCAGATAAGCCAAACCTCTACCCCAACTAAAAGAAACGAAATTTTATTCTAAAACACAAGCGATCTGACCCCAGGCCTTCTCTGCATGGCCCGACCCCTCCCCCCAAAAAACTTGTTAACGATATTTTAAAAATTATGGCAACTCACCATTGGCCCTCCATGGCCCGACCCCCCCCCATAAAAAACGACTTATTAACAATATTTCATTCCAAGACTTATGGGATTTGACCTCTAATCCCCCATGGCCCGATACCCCTCCCTCCCCAAAAATTATTAATAATAAATCATGGGAAATGAACCCTGGCCCTCCTTTCCTCTGGTCAATTTATTCAAGTCAACAGAATAAAAAAATAATAAAATTAACATTTTATAGAGAGAGACGAATAACTTATTAACAATAATAACGCTTACATCTTCTTTCGACAATCATCCACCACCTCTAGAACTGGCTATAATTACCTGCCCCTTTCATAACCTCACGAAGAGAATTCCACAGCTTTGGTCCTGCAAAACGCGGAAATAAAGATCCTCGTTGAGTACTCCGGGCCTTAGACACTATCCCAGAAGAATATCTAGTTTCATAACAATGATTAAACGAGTAAGACTTAAAAATTTCCCAAAAGCACTCCGGCGAATAAAGATTAAAACATTAATAAACAAAAACAGTTACTTGATAATCTCTTAACTTATAAACGTTTAGAATTTTCATTTTAGTGAAGCAACTCAAAGTGCAATTTTCGAATCTCACATATTCTCCTAAGACACAAACAACTTTATGTTGTAAAATTTTGAATCCTTTAAAACTTGACACAAAAGAACTAGTCCACAGCAAACAACCATAAGAAAGATACGGATTGATAAGAGAATGATAGAGAATCATTAGAAATCTTGGTGGAAACTCATTCCTTAGCCTTCTTATAAGACCCAATCCTATTGCCAGGTTTTGCTGCTATTGCATCATAGTGTTGTTTCCAACTCAAATTGTAATCAAGATAAATTCTAAATATTTAACACCATAAGCTGGATTTAAGAATACACCATAAAGACAAATTTAATCTTTTAAAGTAATGGGAATACCAATTCTACAAAAAGTCATGAAATTCATCTTAAAAACATAAACAGATAGACAGCTAAATCTCATATGACTTGTCAGTTCATTTAGGGATTTATTAGCCTTTTCAATAAAACATTTTTTGCAAGATGATGTTACTGTAAACACAGTGTCATCAAAATTTAACTACAGCTTAAAAATCACAAAAAATTGACAGTCAAAACTAAAAAATGCCAATCATTAGGAGTTTTCTACATTAGTTCCCATAACATAATATACAAAATATTGTCTCCCAAAGTTTAGCAGCTGAATTAAACTAACCTTGTTCATCTCTTAATGACCTTAAACTGACTAATATTTGAATTAATCCAACAAAATAGGTTATTTAAAATTTACTTTAAATTAAGCTTTAAAGCTGGAATCAAACAAATGTACTTGCAACTAAATTCCATGGCTAGTTTATAAAACCTCGATGGAATGTGAAGTTTATGTCTTACTTCATGTCTGAATTTCCTGGTCTTGCAACCTGCATTCCACTTCTTTGACTACCCAACCCCCTAGCCCATCACTCTCTACGCTACAGAAGCTATTATTTCTCATTGCCTCAAGATTGAATCCTCTCACTTAAGAATGGTATAAGCTAATAAAGGTTTTAAAATTAAACGTTTCAATGGACTTCTATGAGAATGAGAGATTATTTATCCTGCTTCCCATCTCGACAATTAAGGAACCGCGTTTATGGACGTATTTCGACATGGTGGGTAAGCATCTCAAACGATCAAAATTTTACTTTAGCATCTAGGATTTAATACTTGATTTTTTTTTTTTTTTTTTTTTTTTTTTTTTTTTTTTTTTTTTTACATAGCCAATTTTCAGGAAACGCAGCTTGTCGTTCTTTAAGAACAGTTTGTTCTCAGGTGTTAGAAGAAAAATAGGAAGCATTTTGTAAAGAAAATGTTTTATATAAAAAGAGGCAACATCTTACAAAGAAAAGCATTACTTATCATTAAAATTTTAATTCTAGCTTTAAATTTCAGACTTTAATTTGAATTAAGTTTTAAATTCCATTTTGTCAATTCCCATGCAGTTTAAGGAGCCAGAATAAAAAAATTCAAAACAATTAGAAATAAACTATCACTTTCCTTTAAAGCTTTGACAAACTTGTAGTTATCATGAATAAAAATAAGCTTTTTTACACGGTGTGGGACCAACATAGAACTTAGCAGCAACGATTAGTCCTTCATTCCTGAAAATCCTTTCTGCTACGGCACTTGTTACCGCCAACAATAGAACTTTTCTTGCCAACGCTGCAATCCATGGCGGCTGAGTAAAATATATTTTTCAGAAAGCAGTGATTGTATTGATTGCATCAACTAGGGGAGGATCGTTTGAACTCCTGGTATGGGCTGACAGGCCTCGATATAAATCTACTTGACGCCAAACTACATCTTCATTTTCATCCTATTCTGCATTGTCGTTCTGACACATTATTTGCTTGAGGAGCGTCGTTTCTATCATGTATGATCATGAAAATATTTATAGTTTCTGCTCTTATGAGAAACCCCACTAGTCACATTCACACAACTGTTTGGGGTAGCTAATCCACTGACAGTACCAGAGATAACATCCTCCTCGTCAGGCTTTTCGAGTGCCCTCTCCTCTTTGTACGAAAGAATTTCTACTGAACTAAAACGCTCACCACAAATTGAAATGCAGGGACCTAAAGTTGATTGGACAAATACGGTTCAAAGGAGATGTGATAAAGTACCTTATGTCAGCCGCCAGCACTAGAGGCTCAACCATTTTGAACAAGAATTCCCTTCTTGTCAGTGAACCATCCAGAAGGTTAGACGCTCATCAGTTTCATTTATCTTGAATGTTTCAAAGACCAAAAGTGCAGCTGTTACCATGAGATCATCCCTTGGGAAGCAAAGTCAAACTTGTTTTTCGCATTTTCTTTCAGAAGCAAAATACAGCTACTATCAATAGGCCGCTCCTCAAGGTGACCTTTTAGGAAGTCCCGCCAGAGCAGAGTAACATTTTGGGTGGGAAGGAATTCCCCCTCAATAACCTCGACTGTAGCAGAAACATTTTGTAGTAGAGAGAAAAGGTAACGCAAAAGTTCATATTCCTCATCATCGAGAACATGATCAGTTTCCCAATTTTACACAAAAACTTGTTTGAGGGCCTTTGTGTTGAATAATACTTTGCATCATACTATGTTGCATTCCATCTTGTGGGCAAACGCCCTTCCAGGGACCTGCATTGTTCATATCTTGATAACATAGGAGGTATATCATCAGCAACCTGCACAATGTGCAACTGAGTATCAACATCAATAACCTCATCTAAATCACAAAATATTTGAAGGAATTCATTGCTATTTTAAAATTGATTTTTTTTAGATGGATGTCAGGAGGACAAAAAATCGTATATAACTTTAGTTCTTCCACTTTGTGCATGCTTCAATGTAGGCTACATAAGTATGAATACATTTTGGGTGGGGAAGTGGGGGGCTAATCATAAATTTTTTCCATCTAGCTTTCAGGCCTAAGTATTTTTGCATATGGTAATTTGGCATTATGGTAATATGGCATTTTTGCATATGGTAAGAAATCAATAAATAAGGTAGTCAAGGAATACCAAGGCTAGTCAAAACTAATTTTAGTTAGAAAATATTCCATTGTAGTAGAGGACAGAAACAAGTGAATGATAATCTAAAGTCCATGGTTGACGAGCGCCATCTCAACACTCTTTAATCTAAGTCACTTCGTAAAATCTAGGGAATCTGATGGACAGATTTTGTCAGCAACGACCGACTATGAAGTATGATTTCCCAGTCACCTTTGTCAAATCTAGTTGCTGAGCAGACAGTTTGTTGGTTTCGACATCTTTTGCGATTAACTGCCGATACTCCAGCTCGGATTCTTTGCGACTTTGAACCAACCAGTGGTGGCTGGAAGCGTCTAAGTGGAAGACCCAAGTTCCAGTGAAGTGATAGTCTTGGGATTTTCCTGGATCAAGCTGGAATTTTTCTGTCTAATGCAGACGTCCTAGCTGCAGACCGTCCCACGTGGAGAAGGCTGGCGATGCTCTAAACGCCACCCAGACATTAGGATTAACAACGTAACATAGTCGAAGAGTAGATCCAAAAACACTTTGAGAGGATCCAACATTTTTGCATGTACTGTTAGATAGTAGATTTTGCATTATATTTGCCTCTCTTTAATATCAAAAAATAATTTGGCACAAAAAATTTCCTGCAGCACGCCACCACCGACCGTATCGGCGGCGACATCGACGCGCTGAAGTCTTTTCAGCGGGGGCGCGCTATAAGCTTTTCGGTGGCGCGCCGCCGGTTTTCGGCACGGCTTCGGAAATTAACTGAATATTGGAGATGTCTACCTAATGGAGATATATTTGCAAATCCAATCTAAAATTTAATCAAGAATATTAAACTGATGGAGTCCTGCTACACTGTATCAACTGATAGGGGGGGGGGGTCATCCCCAAAATTTCTCACTCTTGCTCCTCCCTCTGATTTAAAAAAAATACCTTTTTTGGTAATTTTAGCAGAAAAAGTTGCCCCCTAGATTTTGAAGCATGTATTTTGCCCCCCTTCGTGAACTACTTTAACTTATGAAGGTTAACTTTATTGAAATAAATTAAGTTCAATAATTTCAACCAAGTTACTGTATAAACATTTACATAAGAAATACCAATTACTTAAATTGACATTTCTCAACAAAACTATTTAAATTGATTATACTGTTAATCCTTATGCGTCAATCTGTCATAGTTTGAGAACAAAACTTGTTAAAATTGGAAAAACTCAAACTAAACTAACTAAAACTAAAACATAGAAAAGTTCTTCTGAATACTCTCAAACTTGAGTAACTTTTCATTTTAGTTTCTGTTATGCTAATCTAGCTCTTTATTTTTCTATTCCAAAATCATTTTAAATTTTAAACAATAGAATGTGAACAATTTTACTTATATCAAAACGTTGTCTATAATACTGTAAAAACTGCTATCCATTTACCGCAAATGCTTTCCACAACAACACAGAAAGACCACTAGCTTGAATTACTAATCCTCTACTGTTTATCACAGCAAGATCAGAACCTTGATTAGATAATGAATATTGCAGAAAAAGAAATACAACAAAGAATGACAAAAATCGTATCTACATGCCTGATAAGAACGGGGGGGGGATAATTTGCTAAAAAATTATTGGGAAAATTTGATTTCTGAATGTGTCCTTTCAAATATTGAGCACTAAATATTTGCCAGCAAGCAACACGCCAAGACACCTAGCTGAGGAAAATCAGCAAGCCGGTCTTACGTCAATGGGCAGTCAAAGAAGGCACAGAAATAGCAACCTGGAAAGCAATGTAGAATGATGAAAAGTTTTATGAAGAGTGATGCAACACACGCTCTTCTCACAAGAAAATTTCATCATAGTCCCTTGGATATTTTTACGTCAAGCAGGAATTACAAGGTCAAAGAAAATTATTCATGGCCCAGTACCAGACAAGGAATGCTGTCTCTCTAATCTAAGAAGGTAATTATTTTTTTTGCCAACACTCTAAAAGGTGGAATTGATAACAATTATTACATAAAAGTATTGATTTTTGGTGCTGACTTGACTTCAAATATATAAAATGAATTACCATATGTCCAATGTCACCCATCCAAAGCTACAAGTCTGCAGGGTCGTATGCACAGGGTGGGGTTCCCTCCTTAATGGTGTTGGCCAATTGGTGAAAACATATGAGTTAGTAAAATTGTGATTTTTCCAATGCTGCCAAAAATTTTTGTTTGGTTAAATAAAAACCACAAAAATACTGACATGTCATTTACAGACATCTTGAACTTGGTTGGTGAACACAACAGTTTTGCTGACTCCTTTCTTGATTTGATAGATAGCACCACAGTTTTACATTTGGATGAATAAAAACATGAAAATACTGAATTGAAATCTATTTAATTCTCAATCTAGGTCGGTAAATTCAGTGTTTTTTTGTGACTTCATGGATAGTGCCAAACTTTTTATTTGGTTAAATAAAGAATATGAAAACAATGACAATACATGTAGGGGAGAGGGGGGCCATATCGAACGATTTTTGCTTTTCCTGCTGCTGTAAGCTTATTTTTCAACCAAAAGACCCGGTTTTCACGGAGACTTGAAAGCAGATACTAAGCGTTCTATAGTGATTTTATGAAAATTTTAGGAATCAAGGTAAAGCTTTCACCACCCTAAAACCAGTAGCTTCTCACTCGTTCAGAATAGCCTCCACCACAGGACAAAAGCGGATAGCGTAGTGGCTAGTCCGGAAGGGATAAATATTTCAGCTATTTATTTGAAAAACAACGTAAAAAACAAAAAATGACCAGATTTTCAACTATACAAGCATAAATGGACAACTCGTCACTTAACATTGTAGGCAGAGAGGTCGTATCCAAATACTAGGCCTCTCACTTACCTTCCAGTTCCTCCTGTGAACTGAGGGACTCGGAGTCTAAGCTCAAGATCAGTTTGGTCTAACTCTGCTCTCTCAATTCGCTTAGGGAATATAAATTTCTCGCCACTTCGTGCAGAAAATTCACCGTAGCGCATTCTTTCCTTATTTCTGCGATCTCTCCTCTATAGAAAATTGCAGAATTTCCTTTTTTTCAACAGAGAACTTTACTAAAACAAAATCTCCGAGACTGTATTCCATTGTTCCGTTTTCCTGCTCACTCCTGATGTGAAGTGACTCATCTGAGCCTTCATTCGTACCAGTAAACTCCTCTGCGTCCTCGCTACTAACCGTCTCTGTTTGCTTCTGAGGCTTCTTTACTTTCTTGACTTGTGCTGGGACCTTTGCCTTTTTCGAAGCTTTTGCCTGAGCTTCAAGCTGGTTATTCTCTGGAGTGTCTGTCAGCATCCTGGTCCTTCCGCTCCTCCTAGCACCGCACACCTGCCGCACAATGGTGGTTTTGGGATACGGCCTCACCGCTTCTGGTGTCTTTGAACTTGACCTTGACAGTGCTCGCGTCCTTCGTTGAGCCAGCTGCTTCCTCTTGTGCTGCTAGCCTTTCAGCTTGCCGCAAACTTTCCTCCTGTGGTTCAGCTCTGTCAGTTACACTTGCCGGGAGAAAATCAGACTCTCTAAACACGTCCGGGTTTAATGGTCATATGCCAGTCTTGACAAACCCAGCAGTTATGTTCTGAGGATTAAGCTTTTGAGTAAATGGCACTTTAAAAAGTTGTGCGGCTTCATGCACCGATATCCTTTGGCCTGGGTTTTGCTGAAGCCACAAATCATAGGACTCTTTGACAGCGTGTTTCAAAGGACTATAAATCGACACGTCTAGTGGTTGAAGGTGATGTGAACAGTGGGGCGGTTTTTCCCAAAACCACAATGGTGGTTTTGGGATACAGCCTCACCGCTTCTGGTGTCTTTGAACTTGACAGTGCTCGCCTCCGTCGCTGAGTCAGCTGTGTCCTCTTGTGATGCGAGCCTTTAAGCTTACAGAAAACTTTCCTCCTGGGTGTCAGCTCTGTCTGTTACACTATCTGGGATAAAATCAGACTCTCTAAACACGTCCGGGGTTAATGGCCATATGCCAGTCTTGACAAACCCAGCAGTTATGTTCTGAGGATTCAGCTTTTGAATAAATGGCACTAAAAAGTTGTGCGGCTTCATGCACCGATATCCTTTGGCCTGGGTTTTGCTGAAGCCACAAATCATAGGATTCTTTGACAGCGTGTTTCAAAGGACAATAAATCGACACGTCTAGTGGTTGAAGGTGATGTGAACAGTGGGGCGGGAATATGAGAAGATGGATCCCTTTCTCCTTGCAGAAATTAACGACTTGAATTGAAATGTGGCTATCATGATTGTCGAGCAACAAAAGAACCGGATTTTCAGGAGTTGCTATACCGCTATAACTGAAAACCCGTCTACAAAAACTTGAAAAGGACGGAGCAAAATATAAGAAAAAAAAGAAAAGAAAACAATAGTACGAGCAACAATTTTCCGATGAAAAGCAAGAGCCTTCGAAAATAGTCTTTTCATACTGAGGCGTAGATCATTCACGATACCAGATCGCGGTTTATCGCAATCTTTCCACAGATTGAACCAAAATTTTGCTATTCTCCGTGATCTAACTAGATCAGAATTTGATGACCGACCCGGGATAATACCTTTCCGATTTCTTCGGAGAGGAACTGCTTGGCTCTCGGCAAAACAAATCGCATGGCAAATCTTGGCAGAATACATGTCCAGGACAGGCTAAGGCCAGGCTAAATCAACAAAATGTGAAATTTTGTGCTTATATGCCAGAAGAACGATCATGGATGTATGTTTATTTGTTTTTTTTCCCAGGGGTGATTGTATGAAACTAATGAATCAAAAAAATTAGAAGAGTACTCATTTGAACGACATTTAGGACGACATTCTTTAGGAAGCATTTTGTATAGAAAAGGTTTTATATAAAAAGAGGCAACATCATATAAAGAAAAGCATTAATCATCATTAAAATTTTAATTCTAGCTTTAAATTTCAGAGTTTAATTTGAATTAAGTCTTAAATTCACCATTTTGTCAATTCTCAGGCAGTTTAAGGAGCCAGAATATAAAATTTCAAAACACTTAGCTAGAAATAAACTATCACTTTCCTTTAAAGCTTTGACAAACTTGTAGTTATCATGAATAAAAATAAGCTTTTTTACACGGTGTGGGACCAACATAGAACTTGGCAGCAACAATTAGTCCTGCATTCCTGAGAATCCTTTCTGCTACGGCACTTGTTACCGCCAACGGTAAAACTTTTCTTGCCAAAGCTGCAATCCATGGTGGCTGATTAAAATATCTTTTCCAGAAAGCAGTGGTTGTATTGATTGCATCAACTTGGGCAGGATCGTTTGAACTCGCGGTATGGGCTGACAAGCCTCGATATAAATCTACTTGACGCCAAACCACATCATCATTTTCATCCTGTTCTGCATTGTCGTTATGACACATTATTTGCTTGAGGAGCCTCATTTTTATCATGTATGATCATGAAAAGATTTAGAGTTGCTGCTCTTCTGAGAAACCCCACTAGCCACATTCACACAACTGTTTGGGGTAGCTAATCCACTGAAAGCACCAGAGATTACAGCCTCCTCTTCAGGCTTTTTGTGGGCCCTCTCCTCTTTTTACAAAAGAATTTCTACTGCACTAAAACGCTCACCACAAGTTGAAGTGCAGGGACCTAACGTTGATTGGACAAATACGGTTCAAAGGAGATGTGATAAAGTTCCTTATGTCAGCCGCCAGTACTAGAGGCTCAACCATTTTGAACAAAAATTCCCTTCTTGTCAGTGAGCCATCAAGAAGGTTAGACGCTCATCAGTTTCATTTATCTTGAATGTTTCAAGGTCCAAAAGTTCAGCTGTTACCATGAGATCATTTCTTGGGAAGCAAAGTCAAACTTGTTTTTCGCATTTTCTTTCAGAAGCAAAATACAGCTACTATCAGTAGGTCGCTCCTCATGGTGACCTTTTAGGAAGTCCTGCCAGAGCAGAGCAACATTCTGGGTGGGAAGGAATTCCCCCTCAATAACCTCGACTGTAGCAGAAAAACTTTGTAGTAGAGAGAAAAGGTAACGCAAAAGTTCATATTCCTCATCATCGAGAACGTGATCAGTTTCCCAATTTTACAGAAAAACTTGTTTGAGGGCCTTTGTGTTTAATAATACTTTGCATCGTACTATTTTGCATTCCATCTTGTGGGCAAACGCCGTTCCAGGGACCTGCTTTGTTCATATCTTCATAACATAGGAGGTAGATCATCAGCAACCTCCACAATGTGCAACTGAGTATCAAAATCAATAACCTCATCTAAATCACAAAATGCTTTAAAGAATTCACTGCTATTTTAAAATTGAATTTTTTTCTTAGATGGATGTTAGGAGGACAAGGATATTGTATATAACTTCTTCCACTTTGTACATGCTTCAATGTAGGCTACATATGTATGAATATATTTTGGGTGGGGAAGTGGGGGGCTAATCATAATTTTTTTCCGTCTTGCTTTCACGCCTTAGTATTTTTGCATATGGTAATTTGGCATTATGGTAATATGGCATTTTTGCATATGGTAAGAAATCAATAAATAAGGTAGTCAAGGAAAATCAAGGCTAATCAAAACTAATTTTAGTTAGAAAATATTATATTGTAGTATTCAAGTGATATATTTGCAAATCCAAGGAATCCAAGTGTTCTATCAATGAAGGTACATCAGAAACATTCTGTTTTGTTGACTGAAGTGAATTGAATGATATCCTATTGGACAATAATAGGAAAAAGGGGCTTAATCTTAAGATAGAACTTTTTTTTCTTATTCCAATGTGCAGGTATTTGCCAAACCGTTTTTGTAGTCTTTCATGAACATTTTTAAATTATCACTTGAAAATGGTTTGATAGGTTTTATTGCCAAACAATTCGTAGTAACGAACTGTAAGTAAGAAGCAGCCCTGCTCAATAGTAGCCGAAACTCTAAAAACGGAATTTTGATACCAATAGATACAGCAAAAGGATTGAATTTTTATGCTGATTTCAAATATAAAAGTTTCATTTTGTTTAGTATTACGCATCAAAGGTTACGAAACTGAGAAAATTTTCCTTATTTTCGAAAAAAGAGTGAAACATCCTTAAGTCATTGAATCTTAATGAAAATCACACCATCAGATTCAGCGTATCAGAAAACCCTGACGTTGAGTTTTCAAGCTTCTATCTGCTTCTCTGCTGCCTGAAGAAAGTTTCTTTTCAAGCTTCTATCAAACTTCTTTGCCTGAAGAAAGATCACAGATGCGTGTTGATTTCTTTTTTTAGTTGATGGTTTTTTTCCCAGGGGTAATCGTATCGACCCAGTGGTCCTATAATATTGTGAAAAGGCTCATTCAAATTGAAATCAAAAGTTCCCGTGCCCT
Organism: Artemia sp. Qi Xiang Cuo; assembly: GCF_049724085.1. Taxonomy (NCBI): domain Eukaryota; kingdom Metazoa; phylum Arthropoda; class Branchiopoda; order Anostraca; family Artemiidae; genus Artemia; species Artemia sp. Qi Xiang Cuo. The sequence continues at coordinate 75,474,684 of NC_142803.1, forward strand.
TCTTAAGTGACCAGAAAGATTGGAGGGCAACTAGGCCTCCTCCTCACCCCTTTTCCCCCAAAATCGTCCGAAAAAATTGCAGATAGCCATTTTGTTTACTCTAGTTGAAAAGTCCAACAAATATGCCTTTGGATATAACTTGACCCACTCCTCCCATAGCCCCATGGGAAAGGTCGTAAAGTTATAAAAATTGCCCATTGTTTACGCATAGTATGTATTGTTGGGAAGCATGCATGCATTTTAGGGTGGAAAGACAAATTTTCTGCTGAGGGTTTTTCCAGAGGGGAACTATCAACGAGGAAGAAAGGTTGCTGGGGGCGAATTTGTCATAGAAAATTGTACACCGGGGAAATTTGCCAGAATTCCTATACATATTTTTTTCTTCTTGCTTTCTCTTGTCCGTCCCAATTTTACGCGTGAAGTTGTTAAGGGTAATTGCCTGGGTAAATTTTCACCAGGATTGAATTATCTAGAGGATATATTCGTGGGTAGGGCATTTTTCCGTGGAGGTGAGGCCAGATTTCCTGGGATTATACAAAAAACTATCAGAAATTAAACATAAAAAAAACAAGTTATTTCAATGGGAAGTAAGAAGCAACATTAAAACTTAAAACGAACAGAAACTATTATTTATATGAAAAGGGTTGCCTCCTCTTCAACACCTCGCTCTATATGCTAAAATTTTAATTTTTTCCCAATTCTTGAAGATAGACTTCTGTAAACATTTTGATTACTAAATATCAGTATATGTATATTAAACTGACAATGCACATTCATTTGTATTTTTTCAGTAAAGTGCAAATTATGGTCTGGTCTTGGGAAGGCATAAGGTTATGAGCCCTATTCAGGTCAATTTCTGCTCATTTTCAGTTTGACTCGGTTATTTATTGTAATTTCTGTTCCTTTTGGGTTTCATTTATTTATTGATGCTTATTTGAGGTAGTTTCACGCTTGGTAGATCATTCACTTTTATTTTAGCTCATTTTTGGTTTAATGGAGTTCTATACTTTTTTTTGAAAAACTTGTTGAATGGAAAAAGTTTTTTTAATTAATTTGTGTTCGTTTTATATTGACATAGTCTTTTTAAGGAAACAGAAAGTAATACTTTAAATCTTTTCGTTTTTTAAGACTTTATAGTTTGGCCTGCTATTTGTATGCTGGAGAAAAATTTTCAGAAATTTTTAACAACATACACCCTTTTAAAAATCTGGACGCAAATAGGTGTGTTTAATTTAGTTTCATGCCTCCTCTAGTTGACCTGAAATAGAAAACTTGATACCATTCACAAAACAAAACTGTTTACTTTCCTTGATTGCTTTGATACACTTACACTATTTTGATTTGGTTAAATTTTAAGAGCAGAAGTAGCCCCGAAAGTTTGAACATAATATCCTCAGTCGTTCTTGGGATTACTTTCGACTATTAAAACGTGCATAAGCCATTCCAATTACCAATCAAATTAACCGTTTTCGAAGTTTCTACGACAATTCTTTCGATACGAAGTGCCCTGGTCTAAAGAAAAAATAATAATACATTGTGCCAACATCGTTCTTTACTTATGCAGCGCGAGTCTGCTGCTTATGATAGATGGAAAAGTTGTCTCTGGTCCCATGAGTTTATAATTACAATGAGAGGTCCCATTCAAACGGAAATTAAAAGTTCTAGTGGCCTTTTAAGTGACCGAAAGATTGGAGGGCAACTAAGCCCTGTCCCACCCCTTTCCCCCCGAAATCGTACTATAATTTTTTTAGATATCCATTTTGTTCATCATAGTTGAAAGGCCCAATAACTATGGCTTTAGATATAACTTGAACCCCCCCCCCCCACAACCCCAGGGGAATGGTATTTAAGTGATAAAAGTTGTACATTGTTTACGTATAGTGTTTGTTGTTGGGAAGCATGCATACATTTAATTTTTATTAGACTTTTTATTGGGGGAAAAGCATGGGCTAACCTCCAATTATTTTGGTCGTATAAAAATGGCACTAGAACTTATAATTTTCATTCAAATGAGTACTCTTCTAATCTTTTAGGTTCATTAGTTTCATACAATCACCCCTGGGAGAAAAAAACAAATAAACATACATCCATGATCTTTCTTCTGGCATATAAGCACAAAATTTCACATTTTGTTGATTTAGCCTGGCCTTAGCGTGTCCTGGACTTGTATTCTGCCGAGATTTGCCATGCGCTTTGTTTTGCCGAGAGCCACACCGTGTGAAAAAGCTTATTTTTATTCATGATAACTACAAGTTTGTCAAAGCTTTAAAGGAAAGTGATAGTTTATTTCTAGCTAAGTGTTTTGAAATTTTATATTCTGGCTCCTTAAACTGCCTGAGAATTGACAAAATGGTGAATTTAAGACTCAATTCAAATTAAACTCTGAAATTTAAAGCTAGAATTAAAATTTTAATGATGATTAATGCTTTTCTTTATATGATGTTGCCTCTTTTTATATAAAACCTTTTCTATACAAAATGCTTCCTAAAGAATGTCGTCCTAAATGTCGTTCAAATGAGTACTCTTCTAATTTTTTAGATTCATTAGTTTCATACAATCACCCCTGGGAAAAAAACAAATAAACATACATCCATGATCGTTCTTCTGGCATATAAGCACAAAATTTCACATTTTGTTGATTTAGCCTGGCCTTAGCCTGTCCTGGACATGTATTCTGCCAAGATTTGCCATGCGATTTGTTTTGCCGAGAGCCAAGCAGTTCCTTTCCGAAGAAATCGCAAAGGTATTATCACGGGTCGGTCATCAAATTCTGATCTAGTTAAATCATGGAGAAAAGCAAAATTTTGGTTCAATCTGTGGAAAGATTGCGATAAACCGCGATCTGGTATCGTGAATGATCTACGCCTCAGTATGAAAAGACTATTTTCGAAGGCTCTTGCTTTTCATCGGAAAATTGTTGCTCGTACTATTGTTTTCTTTTCTTTTTTTTCTTATATTTTGCTCCGTCCTTTTCAAGTTTTTGTAGACGAAAATTCAGTTATAGCGGTATAGCAAGTTTTTGTAGACTCGTACTATTGTTTTCTTTTCTTTTTTTCTTATATTTTGCTCCGTGCTTTTCAAGTTTTTGTAGACGGAGTTCAGTTATAGCGGTATCGCAACTCCTGAAAATCTTGCTCTTTTGTAGCTATGCAATCATGATAGACCCATTTCAATGCAAGTATCCAATTTCTGCACTGACAAATTCATACCTCTTTTCACATCCACGATTAAACGTTCATATCGCACACACACACACGACTTGTCGGTTTATAGTCCTGTGAAACACGCTGTTAAAGAGTCCTATGATTTGAGACTTCAGCAAAACCCAGGCCAAAGGATATCGGTGCATGAAGTCGCACAACTTTTTAAAGTGTCATTTACTCAAAAGCTTAATCCTCAGAACATAACTGCTGGGTTTGTCAAGACTGGCATATGACCATTAAACCCGGACGTGTTTAGAGAGTCTGATTTTCTCCCGGCAAGTGTAACAGACAGAGCTGACCCACAGGAGGACCGTTTGCGGCAAGCTGAAAGGCCAGCAGCACACAAGGAAACAGCTGACTCAACGAAGGACGCGAGCACTGTCAAGTTCAAAGACACCGGAAGCGGTGAGGCTGTATCCCAAAACCACCATTGTGCGGCAGGTTTGCGGCGCTAGAAGGCGCGGAAGGACCAGGATCCTGACAGTTACTCCAGAGAAAAACCAGCTTGAAGCTCAGGCAACCGAGTCGAAAAGGCAAAGGTCACAGAAAACGTGAATACCGCCCCTACTAATCATAAACACACCGTGACGGGTAGACGAGATGACAGTGAGGAGTTTTCTCGGGCGAATGAAGACTCCGATGAGTCACTTCACATCGGGAGTGAGCAGGAAAACGAAACAATGGAATACAGTCTCGGAGATTTTGTTTTAGTGAGGTTCTCTGTTGAAAAAAAAGGAAATTCTGCAATTTTCTATACAGGAGAGATCGCAAAAATAAGGAAAGAATGCGCTACTGTGAATTTTCTGCGCAGAAGTGGCGAGAAATTTATATTACCTGAGCAAATTGATAGAGCAGAGATAGATCAAACTGATATTGAGCTTGGACTCCCAGTCCCTCAGTACACAGGAGGACCATGCATGTAAAATAGAGACCGAGGATTGGGCTACAACCTCACGTACGACTCGAAGCAGTGACGAATTTGTACCTGGATTCTGGGCTCTGTTACCCTATCGTCATTTTGTGTTTTTCACGTGGATTTTCAAATACATCTATGTAATATTCCGAAATGCAAAGCTATAATATCATATCTATAAGTTCACCATGGTTGTTGTGACCTTCCTAACGAGTGACAAGCTACTGGTGGTCGGGTGGTGAAAGCTTTACCTTGATTCTTTAGATTTTCATAAAATCACTCTAGAACCCGTAGTATATTTTTTCCAGTCTCAGTGAAGACCGGGTCTTTTGGTTGAAAAATAAGCTTAGAGCAGCAGGAAAAGCAAAAATCGTTCGATATGGCCCCCCTCTCCCCTACATGTCTTGTCATTGTTTTCATATTCTTTATTTAACCAAATAAAAAGTTTGGCACTATCCATGAAGTCACAAAAAAACACTGAAATTACCGACCTAGATTGAGAATTAAATAGATTTCAATTCAGTATTTTCATGTTTTTATTCATCCAAATGTAAAACTGTGGTGCTATCTATAAAATCAAGAAAGGAGTCAGCAAAACTGTTGTGTTCACCCACCAAGTTCAAGATGTCTGTAAATGACATGTCAGTATTTTTGTGGTTTTTATTTAACCAAACAAAAATTTTTGGCAGCATTGGAAAAATCACAATTTTACTAACTCATATGTTTTCACCAATTGGCCAACACCATTAAGGAGGGAACCCCCCCCCCCCCCTGTACATACGACCCTGCAGCCTTGTAGCTTTGGATGGGTGACATTGGACGTATGGTAATTGATTTTATATATTTGAAGTCAAGTCAGCACCAAAAATCAATACTTTTTATGTAATAATTGTTATCAATTCCACCTTTTAGAGTATTGGCAAAAAAAAAATTACCTTCTTAGATTAGAGAGACAGCATTCCTTGTCTGGTACTGGGCCATGAATAATTTTCTTTGACCTTGTAATTCCTGCTTGACGTAAAAATATCCAAGGGACTATGATGAAATTTTCTTGTGAGAAGAGCGTGTGTTGCATCACTCTTCATAAAACTTTTCATCATTCTACATTGCTTTCCAGGTTGCTATTTCTGTGCCTTCTTTGACTGCCCATTGACGTAAGACCGGCTTGCTGATTTTCCTCAGCTAGGTGTCTTGGCGTGTTGCTTGCTGGCAAATATTTAGTGCTCAATATTTGAAAAGATACATTCAGAAATAAAATTTTCCCAATAATGTTTTAGCAAATTATCCCCCCCCCGTTCTTAGCAGGCATGTAGATAAGATTTTTGTAATTCTTTGGTTTATTTCTTTTTCTGCAATATTCATTATCTAATCAAGGTTCTGATCTTGCTGTGATAAACAGTAGAGGATTAGTAATTCAAGCTAGTGGTCTTTCTGTGTTGTTGTGGAAAGCATTTGTGGTAAATGGATAGCAGTTTTTACAGTATTATAGACAACGTTTTGATATAAGTAAAATTGTTCACATTCTATTGTTTAAAATTTAAAATGATTTTGAAATAGAAAAATAAAGAGCTAGATAAGCATAACAGAAACTAAAATGAAAAGTTACTCAAGTCTGAGAGTATTCAGAAGAACTTTTCTATGTTTTAGTTTTAGTTAGTTTAGTTAGAGTTTTTCCAATTTTAACAAGTTTTGTTCTCAAACTATGACAGATTGACGCATAAGGATTAACAATATAATCAATTTAAATAGTTTTGTTGAGAAATGTCAATTTAAGTAATTGGTATTTCTTATGTAAATGTTTATAAAGTAACTTGGTTGAAATTATTGAACTTAGTTTATTTCAATAAAGTTAACATTCATAAGTTAAAGTAGTTCACGAAGGGGGGCAAAATACATGCTTCAAAATCTAGGGGGCAACTTTTTTCTGCTAAAATTACCAAAAAAGGTATTTTTTTAAATCAGAGGGAGGAGCAAGAGTGAGAAATTTTGGGGATGACCCCCCCCCCCCCCTATCAGTTGATACAGTGTAGCAGAACTCCATCAGTTTAATATTCTTGATTAAATTTTAGATTGGATTTGCAAATATATCTCCATTAGGTAGACATCTCCAATATTCAGTTAATTTCCGAAGCCGTGCCGAAAATTTTTTGTGCCAAATTAATTTCTGATATTAAAGAGAGGCGAATATAATGCAAAATCTACTATCTAACAGTACATGCAAAAATATTGGTTCCTCTCCAAGTGTTTTAGGATCTACTCTTCGATAATGTTAAGTTGTTAATCCAAATGCCGGGGTAGCGTTTAGAGCTTCGTCAGCCCTCTGCAAGTGAGACGGTCTGCAGCTAGGACGTCAGCATGAGACAGCAAAATTCCAGCTTGATCCAGGAAAATCCCAAGACCATCACTTCACCGGAACTTGGGTTTTCCGCTTGGACGCTTCCAGCCACTACTGGTTGGTTCAAAGTCGCAAAGAATCCGAACTGGAATATCGGCAGTTAATCGTAAAAGATATCGAAACCAACAAACTGTCTGCTCGGCTACTAGATTTGACAAAGGTGCCTGGGAAATCATACTTCATAGTCGGTCGTTGCTGACAAAATCTGTCCATCAGATTCCCTAGATTGTACGAAGTGACTTAGATTAAAGAGTGTTGAGATGGCGCTCGTCAACTATGGACTTTAGATTATCATTCACTTGTTTCTGTCCTCTACTACAATGGAACATTTTCTAACTAAAATTAGTTTTGACTAGCCTTGGTATTCCTTGACTACCTTATTTATTGATTTCTTACCATATGCAAAAATGCCATATTACCATAATGCCAAATTACCATATGCAAAAATACTAAGGCCTGAAAACTAGATGGAAAAAATTTATGATCAGCCCCCCACTTCCCCACCCAAAATGTATTCATACTTATGTAGCCTACATTGAAGCATGCACAAAGTGGAAGAACTAAAGTTATATACGATTTTTTTGTCCTCCTGACATCCATCTAAAAAAAATCAATTTTAAAATAGCAATGAATTCCTTAAAATATTTTGTGATTTAGATGAGGTTATTGATGTTGATACTCAGTTGCACATTGTGCAGGTTGCTGATGATCTACCTCCTATGTTATCAAGATATGAACAATGCAGGTCCCTGTAACGGCGTTTCCCCAAAATATGGAACGCAACATGTAGTTTGACGCAAAGTATTATTAAACAAAAAGGCCCTCAAACAAGTTTTTGTGTAAAATTGGGAAACTGATCATGTTCTCGATGTTTTGGAATGTGAACTGATGCGTTACCTTTTCTCTCTACTACAAATTTTTCTGCTACAGTCGAGGCTATTGAGTGAGAACTCCTTCCCACCCAGAATGTTGTCTTGCTCTGGCGGGACCTCCTAAAAGTTCATCTTGAGGAGTGACCTATTGATAGTAGCTGTATTTTGCTTCTGAAAGAAAATAAGAAAAATAAGTTTGACTTTCGCTTCCCAAGGGATGATCTCATGGTGACAGCTGCACTTTTGGTCTTTGAAACATTCAAGAAAAATGAAACTGATGAGCGTCTAACCTTTTGGATGGTTCACTGACAAGAAGGGAATTCTTGTTCAAAATGGTTGAGCCTCTAGTGCTGGCTGCTGACATAAGGTACTTTATCACATCTCCTTTGAACCGTATTTGTCCAATCAACTTTAGGTCCCTGCATTTCAATTTGTGGTGAGCGTTTTAGTTCAGTAGAAATTCTTTCGTACAAAGAGGAGAGGGCCCTCGAAAAGCCTGACGAGGAGGATGTTATCTCTGGTACTGTCAGTGGATTAGCTACCCCAAACAGTTGTGTTAATGTGACTAGTGGGGTTTCTCAGAAGAGCAGCAACTCTAAATATTTTCATGATCATACATGATAGAAACGACGCTCCTCAAGCAAATAATGTGTCAGAACGACAATGCAGAATAGGATGAAAATGAAGATGTAGTTTGGCGTCAAGTAGATTTATATCGAGGCCTGTCAGCCCATACCAGGAGTTCAAACGATCCTCCCCTAGTTGATGCAATCAATACAATCACTGCTTTCTGAAAAATATATTTTACTCAGCCGCCATGGATTGCAGCGTTGGCAAGAAAAGTTCTATTGTTGGCGGTAACAAGTGCCGTAGCAGAAAGGATTTTCAGGAATGAAGGACTAATCGTTGCTGCTAAGTTCTATGTTGGTCCCACACCGTGTAAAAAAGCTTATTTTTATTCATGATAACTACAAGTTTGTCAAAGCTTTAAAGGAAAGTGATAGTTTATTTCTAATTGTTTTGAATTTTTTTATTCTGGCTCCTTAAACTGCATGGGAATTGACAAAATGGTGAATTTAAAACTTAATTCAAATTAAACTCTGAAATTTAAAGCTAGAATTGAAATTTTAATGATAAGTAATGCTTTTCTTTGTAAGATGTTGCCTCTTTTTATATAAAACATTTTCTTTACAAAATGCTTCCTATTTTTCTTCTAACACCTGAGAACAAACTGTTCTTAAAGAACGACAAGCTACGTTTCTTAAAAATTGGCTATGTAACAAAACAAAAAAAATAATAATAAAATATTAAATCCTAGTTGCTAAAGTAAAACTTTGATCGTTGATATGCTTACCCACCATGTCCAAATACGTCCACAACCGTGGTTCCTTAATTGCTGAGATGGGAAGGAGGATAAATAATCTCTCATTCTCAAAGGAGTCCATCGAAACGTTTAATTTTAAAAACTCTATTAGCCTATATCACTCTTAAGTGAGAGGATTCAATCTTGAAGCAATGAGAAATAATAACTTCTGTAGTGTAGAGAATGAGAGGTAGGGTAGTCAAAGAAGTGGAATACAGGTTGCAAGACCAAGAAATGCAGCCATGAAGTAAGATATAAACTTCAGATTCCATCGAGGTTTTATAAATTAGCCATGGAATTTAGTTGCAAGTACATTTGTTTGATTCCAGCTTTAGAGCTTAATTTAAAATAAATTTTAAATAACCTATTTTGTTGGATTAATTCAAATATTAGGCAGTTTAGGGTCTCACTATCGATCATATGGGTTAAAAGAATGTATGGGAAAAGTTAAGGTTGATATCTCGGCCTTATTTTGTCCGAAGTTCGGTCATGGTAATGAAGCTAAAAATGAATCTTGGACTGAATTCTGATAAAAACTAATACCAATTTAGTTTTCAAAACTTTTTAAAAGTAGCCGAAAAATTAAAGAAATGCCGACAAATTGATGGTGTGTCGCCGAAAATTTTTTGGTGGTGGAAGAATTGTGTCCGCCGCTGCTGAATTTTATTTCGGCGCGGTTTTGATGTCAATTTTCAGTCGCAATATGCAGTTATTATTTATTGTTGAGCATAGCGTGTTAGGAGAATACGAATGGGTTTGAGGCACAATTGAAGGTTCTTATGGCTCCTTCTGAATTTTCCGGGGTATTCATAATCTTCCAAAAAAAAAACAAGCATGAAAAATCAAACGAACCAATGAAAAAAAGCAAAAATTAAAAGATAAATACAACTCATAAAAGCCAAAAATCTTATATTTTACATTGGTTTAATTCTTATAATTTTTGGCTTTAGTGAATTTAATTTATTTATTAATTTTTTTGTCATTGTTTTTTTTATTTTCCACACTTGTTTTTTGGTTTTTTCTTCAGCATTTTCATTGATTATATTATTTTGTTCGCGCCGAAGAAGAGAGGTGGCTGTTCTCTCGAAATATTCGCTTTCTGTGTTTCTTCAGTATTTTCGTTTGACCTTTAAAAACCCCATTTTTGATCGTATTCTTTCTTCATGTTAAAGACAAAAGACTTGTTTTTCTAGAAATATTTCCTAAATTGCTTGAGTTTCACTTCAGATTTAAATTTTAAATTGCTTTAGAAGGTAATTACTTAATTTTCGATTAATTTTTTTAAACAACATTTGGAATAGCTTGGGTTCGCTATTATGTTAAAAAGTTCTCTCCAAATGTGAAAGCATTTCGCTAAGCTAGAAAATATCAAATTGAACGAAACGATAAATCGAACGAAATATCGAATAGGCTGGGTTTAGTTTTATGTTAAAAAGTTTGAACCGAGTGATAGTGATGTAACTGTGATGTAACAATGGATAAACTTTCCGAAATTGTATATCCAAGTAGTGTAGTGTAAAAAAAAAAAAATCTTACTACACACCACCAATGTTATGGTTTAGAAAAATTGTATGTGTTTCATTCCTCAGTTCCAAAAAGTAGACGAACAAAGAAATTGCCCCAAGTAGGGAAGGGGAGGAAATGGATAAAATTTCAAAAATCTTGATATTTTTTACGACTTCCCTAATAATGTCTTATATTCTCCAGATAATTCGCTTATTTTTGTCAATTTGCACTAACGGCACCTTGCACTTTGCAAGACAGCGGCATTAATTCAAGAAAATTTAGGAAAAGGAGGAAATGTACTTTTCAAAATCTAAGCGATTTTTTTCGAAATTTTCAATATTAAAAATTGATAAAACACGATGGCATGTACATAATAAGCCTACACTTTGTAGTGTTTAAAGCATTAAAACCTTGAATAAAGCTTTCATTTTAGGAATTAAACCAAATTTTCCAAGTTTCTGGATTGGACAATTTACTAACGGAATATAGCTAACAGAATAAGCTGATTGCTTTATTTTGCTCTTCATCGTGAAATTTTATTATAATTTAAAATCCTCAACTATACTTTAGATTTAGTTACATCAAAAAGACAGTTTTTAAATTTTTGCACCCTTTAAAAAAAATAATAATCAAATTTTAATGGTAATCAATTTTGTAATGCCTTTGACTGCTGAAGGAGTAGTGCCTTTTCTTTCAATTGTATTAAGATAAAATATGCTCTGCAGGGGTTGAAAGTCATTATTAGTCATCAATCCTAATATATTTTGTATTTTAAGATTCTCTTGGCAAAAATCTGTGTTGTATCCAAGTTTCGATGATAGTATTTTACTTCTCATAGTTTGCATTAACTCCGTTCCAAGATCTTTCATGGACTTGCCACAAGTTCTGAAAATGGCCGATCCCATTACAGTTTCTGAGGATTCTTTTATTAAAAACGGTAAGTTGTACAGTTAATTTTTTGTGTCGGAATAAAAGAAAAGCTACTTTGTTCTAGAAAATAATGATTCCTTTTTTTCCTTCTTGCTCATTTAGTGGTCTTAAGAAAAAAAATGTAAGAAAAAAAATATAACTGCTTATGTACTTTAATCTTACGATTAAGAGCTGCGGGGTGATAAAGTGACTTCTTTGTGACGCAAGACACATTTGAATTCAATTTATTAACTTTAATTTTTAAGTTTGGTGAGGCAATTGAATCATCCGCTTGAGAAGTTTTATGTCAATCTTCACTGTGCTGGTGTGATGTAAAAAATATTTTAATCAAAGCGGGGGTAGTCATGGGGATTCAAATGGGAATATCTAATCATAATACATTTAAGAGATGAACAAGGCTAGTTGAATTCAGCTGCTAAACTTTGGGCGACAATATTTTGTATATTATGTTATGGGAACTAATGTAGAAAACTCCTAATGATTGGTATTTTTTACTTTTAATTGTCTATTTTTGTGATTGTTAAGCTGTAGTCAAGTTTTGATGACAATGTGTTTACAGTAACATCATCTTGCAAAAAATATTTTATTGAAAAGGCTAATAAGGCCCTAAATGAACTGACATATTAGATTTAGCTGTCTATCTGTTTATGTTTTAAGACGAATTTCATGACTTTCGTAGAATTGGTTCTCCCATTATTTTAAAAGATAAAATTTGTCTGTATGGTGGGTTCATAAATCCAGCTTATGGTGTTAAATGTTTAGGATTTATCTTGATTGCAATTTGAGTTGGAAACAACACTATGATGCAATAGCAGCAAAACCTGACAATAGGATTGGGTCTTATAAGAAGGCTAAAAAATGAGCTTCCACCAAGATTTCTAATGATCCTCTATCATTCTCTTATCAATCCGTATCTTTCTTATGGTGGTTTGCTGTGGACTAGTTCATTTGTTTCAAGTATTAAAAGAGTCCAAATTTTACAAAATAAAGTTGTTCGTGCCTTAGGAGAATATGTGGGATTTGAAAATAGCACTTTGAGTTGCTTCGCTAACATGAAAATTCTGAACGTTTTTAAGTTAAGAGATTATCAAGCAGCTGTTTTTGTTTATCAATGTTTGAATCGTTATTCGCCGGAGTGCTTTTGAGATATTTTTAAGTCTAACTCGTATTATCATTGTTATGAAACTACATATTCTTCTGGGATAGTGTCTGAGGCTCGAGTACTCAACGAGGATCTTTGTTTCTGCGTTTTGCAGGACCAAAGCTGTGGAATTCTATTCCAGAGGTTATGAAGGGGGCAGGTAATTTTACCCAGTTCTAGAGGTGGTTGAAACCGCTACCTTCTTGGAAGTTGTTAATGTTTTTTTTTTCTATTTTTTTTTGCGATTTGACTTATAAGTGAAGTTTGAATATATATTAGTAGATTATAAGAATGGAAATAACCATGAAATGCAACCCAATTAGTTTCCCCGATGATTGTTGAAAGAAGATGTAAGCGTTAATATTGTTAATAAATTATTTGTCTCTCTCTGTAAAATGTTAATTTTATTGTTTTTTATTCTGTTGACTTGAATAAATTGACCAGAGGGAGGGAAGGTCAGGGGTCAGTTCTCATGATTCATTATTAATAATTTTTGGGGAGGGAGGGGTATCGGGCCATGGAGGATCAGAGGTCAAATCCCATAAGTCTTGGACTGAAATATTGTTAATAAGTTGTTTTTTTTTCGGAGGGGGGCATGGAGGGCCAATGGTGAGTTGCCATAATTTTTGGAATAAAATGTCGTTAAGAAGTTTTTTGGGGGGCGGGGGGGCGGGCCATGCAGAGAAGGCCAGGGGTCAGCTCGCTTGAGTATTGGAATAAAATTTCGTTTTTTTAGTTGGGGTAGAGATTTGGCTTTTCTGATCTTTGAAATGTTTTCAAAACCCTCATATAAGAACCTTATATGTCCCTTGAACATAACATACAATACTTTCCCCATGGCTCTGGGGGTTTGTGTTGACCCTGGAGTTTTTGTTATTTGATTTTTGGTCAATTTAATCTAGCTACTCGTTCTATGTTATGAATTTCAAGTTTAAATTCCTTTTATGTTTGTGAATTTGTGAATTTCGTTGAATGCTTCTGGGTTTGTTTTCCTTCAAAAAAAGTGGATTTAAAAAAAAGATTTATGAACAAACCTGCACATATATCTGATTTTATGTGTACATATAATGTAATGTCTGTATATTTACATTTTTACACGGAACTAAAGAGAAAAAAATTTTCAGATTTGCTTAGCAAGCTTTACTGTTAAATTTTCCTATGTCCGTTTAATCTAAATTTTCTTTTAGAAGTTGAAGACGCTTTACCAGGTTACAGCGAGAACCCCTTTCATTTTTCAAACCATCTTTTGTCAATAAAATGTGAAGATGTTCCTCTGCTCAATTTACCTGGCATTTCAGGACCATGTAAATTTGAATACGACACCCCGGAATCCAAGTGTTCTATCAAAGAAGGTACATCAGAAACATTCTGTTTTGTTGACTGAAATGTATTGAATAATATTCTGTTGGACAATGAAAGGACAAAGGGGCTTAATCTTGAGATGGAACTTTTTTTTTATTATTCCAATGTGCAGGTATTTGCCAAATCGTTTTTGTAGTAACGAACTGTAAGTAAGAAGCAGCCCAGCTCTATAGTAGCCGAAACTCTAAAAACGGAATTTTGGTATCAATAGATGCAGCAAAAGGATTTAATTTCTATGCTGATTTCAAATATATAAGTTTCATTAAGTTTAGTTTTACGCATCAAAGGTTACGAGCCTGAGAAAATTTTCCTTATTTTCGAAAAAAGAGTGAAACATCCTTAAGTCATAGAATCTTAATGAAAATCACACCATCAGATTCAGCATATCAGAAAACCCTGACGGTGAGTTTTCAAGCTTCTATCTGCTTCTCTGCTGCCTGAAGAAAGCTTCTTTTCAAGCTTCTATCAAGCTTCTTTGCCTGAAGAAAGATCATGGATGCGTGTTGATTTCTTTTTTTAGTTGTTGGTTTTTTTCCCAGGGGTAATCGTATCGACCCAGTGGCTCTATAATATTGTGAAAAGGCTCATTCAAAGTGAATTTAAAAGTTCCCGTGCCCTTTTTAAGTGACCAGAAAGATTGGAGGGCAACTAGACCTCCTCCCCACCCCTTTTCCCCCAAAATCGTCCGAAAAAATGTCAGATAGCCATTTTGTTTACCATAGGCTAGTTGAAAGGCCCAATAAATATGCCTTTGGATATAACCTGACCCCCCCCCATAGCCCCATGGGAAAGGTCAAAGTTATAAAAATTGCCCATTGTTTACGCATAGTATTTATTATTAGGAAGCATGCATACATTTTAAGGTGGGAAGACAAATTTTCTGCTGAGGGTTTTTCCAGAGGGGAACTATCAACGGGGAAGAAAGGTTCCTGGGGGCGAATTTGTCATAGAAAATTGTACACCGGGGAAATTTGCCAGAATTCCTATACATATTTTTTTCTTCTTGCTTTCTCGTGTCCGTCTCTATTTTACGTGTGGAGCTGTTAAGGGTAATTGCCTGGGTAAATTTTCACCAGGATTGAATTGTCTAGAGGATATATTCGTGGTTAGGGCACTTTTCCGTGGAGGTGAGGCCAGATTTCCTGGGGATTATTTAAAAAACTATCAGAAATTAAACATAAAAAAAGCAAGTTATTTCAATGGGAAGTAAGGAGCAACATTAAAACTTAAAACGAACAGAAACTATTAATTATATAAAAGGGGTTGCCTCCTCTTCAACACCTCGCTCTTTATGCTAAAATTTTAATTCTTTCCCAATTCTTGAAGATGGACATCTGTAAAACTATGTTTGTTTAATTGGAACAATAAGAAGCTTTTTTCGAAAGTACTAAAAACTTCAGCGTAAAGAGCAAGGTATTGAAGTACCTTTCATATACGTGATAATTTTTATTCGTTTTAAGTCTTAGTGTTGCTGCTTAATTCCAGTTGAAAAAACTAGTTTTTTTATTTAATTTTCAATAAGCCTTAAAACTACATCTCTACATAGATTATACAATTTATATTGTATATATTTCTTTATAAATTTATAAATAAATCTGTTTATTATATTGATTTCAAGTTGAATTTGAAATAAGCAGAAAGTTGGCTGTTGTGATTTGAATTGCATAGAGGCTAGACTGAACTGCCTATATTGGTAGAAGAGCATAGCGAGTCCGATTGGATTTTTAAAAATGACGAAATTTACGTTTTCTTAGGTCGTTCAAATAATAGTTCAAATGTTTTTACTTTTATTACTTTAACCAATCAAATAATATTAATATTTTGATTACTAAATATCAGTATATGTATATTAAACTGACAATGCACATTCATTTGTATTTTTTTCAGTAAAGTGCAAATTATGGTCTGGTCTTGGGAAGGCATAAGGTTATGAGCCCTACTCAGGTCAATTTCTGCTCATTTTCAGTTTGACTTGGTTATTTGTTGTAATTTCTGTTCGTTTTGGGTTTCATTTATTTATCGATGCTGATTTGAGGTAGTTTCACGCTTGGTAGATCATTTAATTGTATTTTAGCTCATTTTTGGTTTAATGGAGCTCTTTACTTTTCTTTGAAATACTTGTTTTGTGGAAAAAGTTTTTTTAACTAATTTGTGTTCGTTTTATATTGACATGGTCTTTTCAAGGAAATAGAAAGTAATACTTTAAATCTTTTTGTTTTTTTTAAGACTTTATAGTTTGGCCTGCTATATGTATGCTGGAGAAAAATTTGCAGAAATTTCTAACCACGTACACTCTTTTAAAAGTCTGGACGCAAATAGTAATGTTTAATTTAGTTTTATACCTCCTCTAGTTGACCTGAAATAGAAAACTTGATACCATTCACAAAACAATTATGTTTACTTTCTTTGATAGCTTTGATACACTTACACTATTTTGATTTGGTTAAATTTTAAGAGCAAAAGTAGCCCCGAAAGTTTGAACATTATATCCTCAGTCGTTCTTGGGATACTGCTGAGATACCTTATTGGTAAGTAGCATTAACACAGGGCATTTTGATGTAATCTTACGCAAAAATTTAGTTTTTGAACACAAGGTGCAAATGGAAGGGTGGACATGGGCGGGGGGTTAGTTGCCTTTCAATCACTTTTGACTATTAAAAAGGGTATCAGCACTTTCTATTTTCAATTGAATGAGCCCTTTTCAAAGTTCCTACAACAACTTCTTCGATACGAAGTGCCCTGGTCTAAACAAAAAAAGAAAAAATACATTGTACTCACATCAATTTTTAGTATAAAAATATCAAGCCTTCCAAGCTCTTCTACTATTAAAAAGGGCACTAGCCATTTCAATTTCCAATCGAATGAGCCCTTTTTGAGTTTCTACGACAATGCTTTCTATAAACACCTTATGTAGCCCCGGGGCATGACTTATAACCCTTGCCCTGTGGGCTGTATGGGGGCTGTCATCCTCAAAGACCTAATTTCCAGAACTTTCAACTATTTTAACCAAAACGGCTATCTCAAAATTTGATTGGATGTGTTTGGGGAAGCAATGGGAGTGAGATGGGCGTTTGTTGCTCTCTAATCACTTTCAACTAATTGAAAAGGCACTAGCCCTTTGAATATCCAATCGAATGAGCCCTTTTGAAGTTTCTACGACAACGCTTTCAGTAAAAACCTTATATGGCCCTAGGGCATAACTTACAACCCTTGCCCTAAGGGCTGCGGGGGGGGTGTCATCCTCAAAGAAATAATTTCTGGACCTTTCAACTCCGTTGAACAACATGGTTACCTAAAAATTTTGATTGGATTTCTTTGGGGAAATGGTGGGCGTGAGAGGAGGTTACTTGCCCTCCAGTCATTTTCGACTATTAAAAGGGGCTCTAGCCGTTTTAATTTGTAATTAAATGATTCCTTTTTTAATTTTCTACGACAACGCTTTCTATGAAAAAAAAACCTTTTGTGCCCCCAGGGCATAACTTAAAACCCTTTCCCTGAGGGCTGTAGGGCGAGTGTCATCCTCAAAAACATAATTTCCGGACTTTTCAACTACGTCGAACAATTTGGTTATCTCAAAAATTAGATTGGATGTGTTTTGGGATATGGTAGGTGTAAGAGGGTTATCCTCCAATCACTTTCGACTGTTAAAAAGGGCACAAACCCTTCTAATTTCCAATCGAATGAGCCCTTTTTATAGTTTCTACAACATCACTATCTATAAAAACATTCCCCAGGGCATAACTTACAACCCTTGGACTGAGGGCTTTGAGGGGGTTATCATCCTAAAAGACCTAATTTCTAAAACTTTTAACTACCTTGAAAAAGGCTATCTTAAAATGTTGATTGGATATGTTTGGAGAAAAAGTGGGCGTGAGAGGGGGGTCAGTTGTCCTTAAATGACTTTTGACTATTAATAATGGCACTAGCCCTTTGAATTTCCAGTCGAATGAGCACTTTTTCAAGTTTCTACGACAAAGCTTTCAATAAAAACCTTACATGCCCCCAGGGCATAACTTACAGCCTTTATCCTGAGGGCTGTGGGGGGGTGTCATCCTCAAAGACCTAATTTCCAGAACTTTCAACTACGGTGAACAAATTGGCTATCTCAAACTTTGGATTTGATGTGTATGGGGAAAAGGTGGGCGTGAGAGGGGGATTAGTTGCTCTCCAGATACTTTTGACCATTAAAAAGGGCACTAGTCCTTTGAATTTCCAATCGAATGAGGCTTTTTTGAAGTTTCTACGACAACGCTTTCTATAAAAACCTTTTATGCCCCCAGGGCAAAACTTACAACCCTTGCCAGCAGTGCTGTGGTGGAGTGTCCTCTTCAAAAACATAATTTCTATCTAGAAATCAACTACGCTGAACAAAATGGCTATTTCAAAATTTTGATTGGATGTGTTTTGGGAAATTCTGGGCGTGGAAGTTGTGTTAGTTGCCTCCCAATCACTTTCGACTATTAAAACGGGCATAAGCCATTCCAATTTCCAATCGAATGAACCCTTTTCGAAGTTTCTACGACAATTCTTTCGATACGAAGTGCCCTGGTCTAAAGAAAAAAAATAATACATTGTGCCAACATCGTTCTTTACTTAGGCAGCGCGATTCCGCTGCTTATGATAGACGGAAAAGTTGTCTCTGGTCAGATGAGTTTATAATTACAATTAGAGCTCTGATTCAAACGAAATTAAAAGTTCTAGCGCCCTTTATAAGTGACCAAAAGATTGGAGGGCAACTAACCCCTCTCCCACCCTTTTTCCCCCGAAATCGTACTATAAAATTTTTGAGATATCCATTTTGTTCATCATCGTTGAAAGGCCCAATAACTTTGGCTTTAGATATAACTTCACCCCCCCGCCCACATCCCCCGGGGACTAGGCGTTAATGTATAAAAGTTGTCCCGTTGTTACGCATAGTTTTTTTGTGTGGTACGCATTCTTAGATTTAAGGGTTGAATACTTATTTTCTGCTGTTTTTTTTCTCGGGGTGTAGTTCATGGATAGAAAAGGGAATTTTAAAAAACTCCTATAAAATTTTTTTTTTATATTTCTTGCTTTTTCTTTTGTGTCTCACTTTTACGCGTTGTTAAGGGTAATTGCCCTTAACAGTTGTTAAGGGTAATTGCCCGGGCAAATTTTCCCTGGGATTGAATTGTCTAGGTAATAAATCCGTGAAGAGGGTATTTTCCCGTGGAGTTTGTGCCAAATTTCATGTGACTATTTAAAAATGATCAGAAATTAAATTTTTAAAAACAAATTTTTCCAACTGGAAGTAAGGAGCAAGATTAAATCTTGAAACGAAAAGAAATTATTTCGCATATGAAGGTGGTTTATCCCTCCTCAACACTTTGATCTTTAAGTTCAAGTTTTAGTTTTATCCCAATTCTTTAAGAAGGGCTTCTGAAACAGTATCTTTGTTTAATTGGAACAGTAAGAAGCTTTTTTTCTAAAGTACTAAAAACTTTAGCGTAAAGAGTGAGGTGTTGAAGAGGATATATACACTGTAAAAAATTGTTTGAGATTCAAAAAAAATTGTTTGTTACGTTTATCAACAAAATCACACAAGGTTCTCTTTTTTAATTAGAAAAAAATTGAACTCAGAGGGCAAAATATGTTGAGCATTGGTATTTTTTAGGATAGGGTAGCAGCTTCACAAATTTTCTAGCTGTAGAAAATCACAAAAGAAATGTATGGCTAAACAAAATTGTCTATTAAAAGGGGCCTGAAAGTGGCAAGTTAAAACCCTTAGCTGTTCCTAAATGATTACGGATACAACTTTTTGTAAAAACCATTTGAATATATTGTCCTTTGATTTAGTTAAAAGTGCCACTTGGCATTCACTAAAGTTTCACATTGACACCCTAACTCTTTTGAAACACAATTGGGTTAAAACATTCCTTCCTTTCTCAATGATAAATCCTGTGTGTAAACAATCGAAAATTGCATATTTTTTAAATCGGCCAATGATTTGCCTCACAATAAGTGTATTTTTCATTGTTAATATTTAAAAAATGGTCCTTATTTTTTTCTCTATATAAATATTTTTCTCTAAATAAGTATGTTTCAAATTTTACTCCTCCTCCGGGTGCACATAGTGGTTTTCGATTTAGTTCGAAATACCCCTCAGTATTCATAGAAATTTCATATTTAGACCCTTACTCTTTTATGACACAACCCCGTCAGAAAATTTTTCTCTTTCCCAATGACTCATCTTGTATCGCCTATTCTTTCTTGCCAGTGTCTTGTTTTGGAAGCGTATTCTTTCTTGTCAATGTCCTATCAATTGCACTCACATTTTTTCTTTAATTGATTTATTTTCTTCCTCAACGTGATCATTAAGGCTATTGCTGAGAGTGAAACAAAGTTCTTCTTATGTGTCTGCTTTGTACCTTTTTTTTCATTTTGTCTTCTAAAATCAGGTGATAACTTGAAACCCTGCTATTCAAATTTTGCTTCCTCAATTTAAGGACCGCCTTCTAAACCTGTTTGCATTCGTCAAAAGATAACCGCCCTTTTTTGTACAGTAAGATCTCTTCTGCATAGATAATTTTCGGTAACCATACAGTCTGGTCTTTAAAGGATTTATTCCTATCAATCAATCAGTCAAGTTTATTATTAAGCCAAAATATCCAAAAGAATAGTTCTGGCATGTCAGAAAAAAAAGACGTTAAACACTCTGACATGTTATTATAATGTTTACAAAAGCATGGCACAAGAGAATGATCATATCGCACACTACAATTAGCCGGAGGGAGCTTAAATTTTTCTTTTCTCCAGTTTTACCCCCGGTTGGGGCGTGGATTTTCAGGAGCTTGCTGAAAATATGGGAGGATGCTAAGAAAAAAATCCGAGGAACTTTGACGTCTTTGGTGTCTGCGTATTTTTAAGTTCAACGCATTGCATCCTGTTGCTCATAAAACTGGCCATCTGTCTAACAAGAAATTGTCGAGCTTTCATTTCAGCTGTTCCAGAAACGACGATATAATGGTCTAAGAGGTCTAA
This sequence comes from Artemia sp. Qi Xiang Cuo, assembly GCF_049724085.1. NCBI lineage: Eukaryota > Metazoa > Arthropoda > Branchiopoda > Anostraca > Artemiidae > Artemia > Artemia sp. Qi Xiang Cuo. The sequence continues at coordinate 75,495,371 of NC_142803.1, forward strand.
GAGAACATCGACGTAAGAGCCGTAGGAGCTAGTTGAAACTGGCAGGATGCTGAGAAAAAAATCCGAGGAACTTTGACGTCTTTGGTGTCTGCGTATTTTTAAGTTCAACGATTTGCATCCTGTTGCTCAGAAAACTGGCCATCTCTCTACCAATAATTCGTCGACATTTATTTTCAGCTGTTCCATACACGACGATATAATGGTCTAAGAGGTCGAACGCCTTGACCATGTCCCCAATAAGAACATCGACGTAAGAGCCAGGATTTTCAAGGTGGCTCAAGATTTCTTCCATCACGATGAAAAGGTAGTGTAAAGTGCTGTTATTGGGGCAGAATTCAAATTGCCGTGAATCAAGCGATTTCTTGATGTCATCATAGAGCCAGCTAAATAGAAAATCTTCAACGATTTTTGAGAATTTGGAAGTCTTCGAGATAGGCCAAAGGTTTTTAACTTGTGTAGGGTTCGGCATCTTTGGGATAGGGACGATACAAGCCACCTTCAATCGCTGGGGAAGGTTCCCTCAACAGGACACTGATTGAAAACTACAGCAAGTGGTGTAGACATTTCCTTCACACACTGGGCAATGATTGGGGGGGGGACTTCGAAGGGACATTATACCTTATTCTGGTCCATCTTGCGAATATTTTTCTCGGTTTCTAGGGTATTGATTATCGGCATTTCCATTCAGTGTTCCGTCGAATTCGGATAGTTGCTGAAGAGGTCGATGTTTAGAGTAGATTTTGGCGAAGTAGGAGTTTATTTCGTCTGCTGAAAAGGATCTCCCCTCTTGATCAAGAACTTCGGAGTTCCGAGATTGACGACCGAGTAGTTTCTTGACTGTAGTGTGGAATTTCTTGGGATCTGTCTTAGATTGTTCAACTACTTTGGCTCTGTACTGTCGGCAGGCGGCTCGACATTTGTTCACTACAGCATTGCGCAACGTCCTTGCCTCATTCTAGTACCCTTTGTCAAACAGTTGGTCACTTTCGTTTATTATTTATCTGATTCCGTGCTTCATCCAGGTCTTGTCCAGGGTTTTAAGCTTTTTGTATTTCAGGAAAGCACTGTTGAAATCCTTCGAAAAGGTAGTCCAGAAGAAATTCAGTCATCTCGTTAGCTCCCTCGAGTCTCAGCAACTCAGTCCAGTTCGTCAAGGAAAGGCATTATCTGTAATTCGTGACGCCCTCTTTTGTGATGGAACGGTATTTTCTAATCTATTATCCATTTTTGGCTTGTAACCATTTGGCACCAGGCGAATGATTAGATGGTCTCCTCTTCCAAGTGGGTGCTGAGTTTCGGGCTCACGAAAGTAATCGGCTCAGTTAGTGAAGATACGGTCGAGTCTTCTCTTTTCTGGTGGGACAGTTGACTGTATGTTTCAGGGATAGCGTTTCATACACCTACGATGACTTTATGTCATTAAAATATCCGGCAATGATTATTGCAGCGCAGGGGATATTTGTAGTGAATCCAGTCCGTGCAGTTTTGCAGGCAAAAGAGTAACTCTTTATGGAACCGTCTATTTGTGGGTTAATAAATGACTCCGTAGACAACACACCCAAAGACCTTAGGTAGCCATTGAGGTCTAACCCCTAGCCACTAGACTTCTAAAAATCTGTTTCTTTGAACTGATATTTGCAGAATCCGAGATTTAATGGAAAGCTTTCACAGAAAAACGGACGAATCCTCCATGATGGACTGGATTCTGCCTGCGTCACGCCGTGGTAGCAGATGGAAGTTGTACCCGTCGATTTCTACGAAATCTGCAGAGGGGACCCATGTTTTTGTAATCGCTTCGATGTCGATATTATCACGGCATACGAAGTGTTTGAGTTTCTGAGTCTTATTTCAGAGGAACTGTACGTTGATAAGCGTCATGTTAGGGAAAGAACTGAAAATATGTTTCTTTCTTCCAGGTTTGAGGGGAATCTTTGCATTTACCTCGCCCATGACCTTGAGTGATTCTGCGTCCAAAATATTTTTTTTTTGTGGGTGCATTTATTTTATTTTTTAGGTCAGTTTCTGGATTCCAGTTTGCTAGACCTTCCTTTTTAGAAATTACACCATCGTCTCGAGGATGGTGACCGGAGGCATGGTAAGTTTACCCGGGATCTGCCGGTAAGTGTTCTTGTAGTATCGAGAGTTGGAGTTTGTCGGTACTTGACGGAAGAGGTTTGGATAGTGGTGGTTGATTTTTGCGTTTATTGTACCATAGCTGCGTCTTCCATTTGTTTTCTGTTGACTGCTGGTTGATTCCGGTTCATTGTTCCATTGTTTATCCCTGTTTGTTGGTGGCGGACGTTGTCTGTCGCTGAGGAGCCATTTCTGTAGAAAGTGTGAGTTCGAAAACATTCCTGTTGAAGTTGTTGCAGTGGGTGATGTTTCAGAGAATGTGTCGAGTTTTTTGGTCCTGTGGTATCCACGTTAGCTTTGGCTGTTTGTTTAACTGGTGAAGGTAGGTTTTAGTAATTGCAAGGGTTGAGTTACCCTTATTGCCCCTTGTTGACTTACCCTTATGGCTATTGGAACTGGTATATGTAAGACTTGTGGAAAACGTGACTTTCGTTATTGTTTTTAAGATGCAAAGCTTTGCGGCTGCCCCAAAAATTTACCTTCAATATATGATGTGTATTCTTTTAGCTCTTCCTATTTTAGTTACAATAATTCCTAATATTTGTTGTAATATTTCCTCTCCTTCACTTATGGGTTGATTTACACCACGGTATACTTTTTGGTCGCTTAAGGTTTCATTTTCGCTCTTTCATTGCATTAGAATAACTAATTTTTAATGCTAATATAAGCATTTGCGGTGATATAAGTATCACCACGAGGTAGAGAAGAGGGATCGAAAATAAAATTAGTTGTTAAGACATATCGAAACAAATACCTTTCTTTTGTAGACTTTTAAAACATATTGAAAGAATTTTTTTGTTTTAGGTTTATTGATTTTTGATATTTTGTTTTACTCGATTTTTTTTTTACTCAGTAGGCTTTAAAAAATATATTGAAAGATGTGTTTTGTTTTTGATTTCTTAAGTTTTGATTTTTGTTGTATTCAAATTTTTTGCTTTATTTGAACTCTATAGACTTTTAAATTTTAGGTCACTTTTCTCCACACGTGTCTGGAATACACTTACAGGGAAATACGTCACTAGTTGTTTCAAAGAATCCATCTACGAGTGGTTTCTCAAATGCATGTGAATCGGAAACTGAAGGAAAAGGCTTAGAAAATCAGAAAACTGGTTTGGAAAGGTGCCTGCAAAGTAAGAAGTATAAAAAATTGGAAAGATATCAAAGAACTCGCAAAGAGAAAAAAACGTATAAATGTTAGGTATGTGACAAGATATTTCCTCGAATGAAGCATTTGAACGAGCACCAAAGAGTGCATACCGGTGAATAACCGTTAAAGTGTAATATTTGTGACAAAACCTTTTCGCATTCATCACATTTGAACCGGCACCAAAAACTGCATACAGGTGAGAAACCGTTTAAATGTGATGTTTGTGACAAGACCTTTTCTCTCGGTCAAAATTTGAAAACACATAAAAGAGTGCATACCGGTGAGAAGCCGTTTAAATGCGATTTATGTAAAATGAACTTTTCTCAACTGGGCAGTTTGAACAGGCACCAAAGAGTGTATACGGATGAGTAGCCCAATAAATGTTATGTGTGTTAGAAGTGTTTTTGGCAAGTCTAGAGTTTGAATACACCTTAAATACGGCATACAGGTGAAAAACCTTTCATATATTATGTGTGTAGAAAATTTTGTGTGATTTTAGCAATTTTCACAGACATCGAAAAGTGCATACAGGAGTTTATGAAAATTGTTGTAACACTAGCTGTATCCTCATTGGTTTGTGGCTATAATTGTCATAACAACTTAGTAATACATCGAATTAGTTTTTTTTTTTTCAAATATTTTTTCTTTGTTTTTTTATGTATTTTTTTCAAATGTTTTTCCCTGTAAAGGCTTTCAATTTGCAATCAAATGAGCTCTTTTCGAAGTTTGTACGACAACTCTTTCAGTACAAAGTGCGCTGGTCTAAAACCAAAAAAAAAACAATAATATATTATGCCCACATCGTTTTTTACATAGGCAGGGCTAATGCAGTGCCTATGATTCCAAATACATAAAATTCATCAAGCTACAATTCTGAAAAAATTGCCTGATTTTAGAAAAAGGCGACCCTCAACCATCCGTGGTAGTTTCACTTTGATATCTTTAGCCATTACTGAGATATTACAAATGTATTCTTTTAGCAACCTAGATGCATAAATTGTCTTTTAATCTGGTATAATATCTCCCGCAGCTCTCCTTGAAAGTTTCAACTTCATGCTTTAAGGCGTTCTTAAGATATTGCTGGTACGTGGTTTTGACAACCTGGATGCACATAGTGCCTTTTCATTTTATCAAAAAGCACCCTCAACATTCCTTGAATTCCGTAACTAATGCCATTAGCCGTTCCCTAAAACTTCGATTCATGACGCTTAGCCGTTTTTAGGAATTTGTAGATATACCCTTTCAAAACCATGCCTTTTGGTCCAAGTCGCTATTCCCTAAAAACTTCAACCAAATACCATTAGCTGTTCCTGAGATATTGCAGATATGCCTTTTTACATAGTTTCTTTTGATTTACTTTAACATTCACCGCAACTTCCCTGTAATCTTCAGCTGAATGCCCTAAGCCATTCCTGAGATAACCTAGATGTATTTATTCTTTTAATTTAGTTAATATCCCACTTAACATTCTCTGAAAATTTTGACTTATTGCCATTAGCCATTTTCGAGTATTTGCAGATTCACCCTTTGCACTTAGTATCTTTGGATCTAGTTTAACAGCCTGCCCCCTAATATTCTCTAAAAGATACTACTTAATTTACGTAGTAAGCTAAGTTTATATAATTGATACAAGTATTTGATACATGTTTTACGCGACCAGGATCCATGCAGTGTCTTTTGAGTTACATGAACATCCTTCATAGGATTTCCTTAAACCTTCAACCTTATACTCTACTACTTCTGAGATATTGAAAAAATGCCATTTCAACAACTGGAATGCAGATTTTTCATTGAATTTATTTCATCAAGCTTCTCAACACTCCATGAAAGTTTTGATATGGTAACCTTGGCCTTTCTATAGCACTGGAAGTACACCCTTTTGACAATTTGTTTGAACATGGTGTCTTTTTAATTAATTTCCCACCCTCCTGACCGCGCCCTGGAAGTTTCGACTCCACCGTCATCCGTTTGTGAGATATGGCAGACGCCCTTCTGACAACCAGGATACATATATAAGCTCTTGGCCTTAAGCCGTTCCTGAGATATTGTAAGTATGCCCTTTTGGCAACCCGTTTGAACATTGTGTCCTTTGATTTAATTTTAGGTCCTCCTCAGCATGCCTTGCAATCTGTAACTTAATAAACGTAGCCGTTCCTGAAATATAGCCAATTATTTTGACAATTAATGTCCTTAAGGCCTCCTCTTCTATTACCTGTCTTATGCCCCCCCCCCCCCCCGTGAAATATCAGTTACTACTATGAAATTACTGCGTGTTACCATCTCAAGCGACTAAAAATGGGATTACCATATTCAAGATATTTTAAAACGCGTAAAATACCCCATTTTCCTTCCTTATCTTCTTAAATAATAAAATATTTCCTAAATCGCATTAGTTGAGAGTTTACCTTTCCTCTTTATGCCCAAATTGGGACTACGCCTGTCTGATTTGGCATTCTTCTATTTCCTAGGAATTGTCAGAAAGGATGGAGACAGTCAACAAAAAAATGCCTAAGAATTATTTTTTGTGAGGGTGAAGTCCTTTATATCTCTTTTCTTTGGAAAGCCAATCAGGTCATGCTCAAAGAAAGGAGAACAAAACTTTGCATTTTGCCAACAACGCCTTCTATAACCTCCGGACAAATTACTTTTTCCTTAGTCACTTTCCCCCCTTTGAATTCGCCTCTTGCGGTCTGTTTCAACGAAAATCCTCCTCTTTCCCCCAATCAAATTGTCTGCTCACATACAAGAACTTTTGTCCCGTATATAGTAAAATATTAAATAAGTGAGTCCCCCCTATTTTTTACCTTACAATTGTCTATTTCTTATATGCAAATTTGTAGCTTCCGTTCTTCCTTTTGTAGTTTTTTATAGGTTTTAGTCACAAGATTAAATTGTCCTTTTTTTAGCTTATTCCTTCTTAATTCTGCGAGTTTTCACATTTTGTTACCTTTTTGAGATTTTGATCAAAAACAAATTCTGACTTATATTTGCTTTTTTTATGTGCCTTTTGACTGAAAGGTGTGAATTTGACCCTCTTGGGCTTGTATTAGCAATTTTTTAGAAATAAAATCTTATCCTTTCTCTTATATTGCAGGTAACATTTAAAGAACATGAAAATCGAAACTTGGAATGTTACAACGTTAAAAAATGACTATCGTATCGACATTTTGACTGACAAATTCAGACGATTCGAACTGGATTTATTAGGTGTTTCAGAAACTCATATACCAGGAGTAGGAAGTATGAAATTAGGTGATATAGAATTTGTTTACTCAGGCAGGAAGGATGGGGTACATAGGCAGGGATTAATAATATAAGTAATAATAGAATACTAATTGCTCATTTTATGACTAAAAAGCTCAGGGTATCAGTTATAGTAGTATACGCCCCTATAGAACCGACTTACGGAGATACTAATGATTCAGATGAATTTTACTTACAGTTACAGGAGCAAATAAAACGGTTCCCAGGTAGAAATATGATGTTTTTACTGGTTTGATTCAACGCCTAGGTCGGTAGAATTATAGTTCAGTAAATCTACGTAAAAAATCGACGATCTGGGACAAAATTGCAATATAAATGATTTTTACGCCATTTCGCAGAAAAAAAAAATCTGTACGATATTCCAAAAGTCCCCAGGAATCCTCTTGGCGGAACAGGATGAAAAATGGGGGCAAAGGGGAAAACATGAAAATCTACGACCGGTAGTTTTTGATGCTGAGAATGGCATTCCTGACGCTCAAGCGTCCAAAAAGATCGAATATGTGTTTTTTAATTGCTGTGTAATATGAGACCACATCAAAATATCTAGATAATATGAAACAACATGAAAATATGCTCTTAGAATAATAAAACCTTAAAAGAAAAATTCTTAGGATAATGAATAAAAAATTGAGTCTGAAAAAAGAGCATTTTTCCGCTAGTTTACTGATTTACCACTTTTTACGAGCTATTTTTGTTATAAATTTCGGTTTGAGTTTGCTGTTTCATTTTCTCCCTTCATGGCTAAGGCAAAAGAATAGTATCAAAAGTAATTTTTAAACAGTGAAGGTTGAAGTCAAGCTACAAAGCTGGAACTTTCCTTTTGTTCCTGTTTTTGCAGTTAAAAAGGAGTTTCACCTATGCAAGAACACCAAACTTTTAATTTTAAAATCATTTTTTAACAATAATAGTATATCTCGTAGTGCTAAGAAGCCTTTAGGCTTTTTAAGACATAACAGTAAAGTTTGACAACACTTTTTCGTAATAATTGGTATCTGAAAGTTTGGCTAATTTCACTCCTTTAAGATTGTGTTACTACTTTATTTTCTTTTCATGAATGCTTTCTTGGAAAGTGCTTTTTAATTAAATTTTTGTTTCTTTTAAATTGACATGTTGTTGCCGTTAATTCGTATCTGAAAATTCAGAACTTATGAAATAATTGCCAAAAACCGTTTGCTGAACGGCATTCAATAAATTGATCAAATGGGAAAAATTGGTTTAGTTAAACTTCGATCCTCCTGATTTACATTTTTTTGCTGATCTTGTCTTCGAGAACAATGTACCAAATGGTTTTTAGCAATGGTCCTATAGGCTTAATGCTGACAAAATATATAGAATATTTTAGTGCACTCTGACTGTCGCTATGATATAATTGTAAAACGAGTAGCCACGTTGATCAGATGGTAAGTGGAGAAATAAGATTGACATGGAATGTTGAGAAGCATTTTGAGAAATATACAGCAGTTGAGAAAGCCTAAGTGACATTCAGCAAATAAAGATGTCTTTTGACAACATGCACGGAAAGTTGTAATGCTAGAACGGGGGCGTCGGCTAAATAAGTGACGTTTTTCTTAGAAAGATGGTAAATCTAGAAAAGAAACTGTCATAAATCAAAATACTTATCTTTCTCTCTCATTCTCTTCATGTTTAGTTGGTAAAAATATGAAGGGATTTACTTTACTTAATGGCAAAATTTAATAAAGAGGACCAACATAAAATAGAATGAATATATTTTTTTGTCGGAAAATTTTTACAATTTGGTGAAAAGAAAAATTGAGAATGGTATGGAGTGAAGTTTTTATATTCCCCAAAATCGAAGGAAAGACTAAAAAGAATCAGTTTTTTTCGGGTTTTTTAAACGAATCCATGGTTCTGATGGTGAAGGTTTCGTTTTTTTTCTTAAACTGCTATACTAGCAAATTTTCGCTAGAAAAATGCTCCTGGTTCACTATCGCGCTAAACTGGTGTCTATCTCAAAGCAGGTATTTGGAAATACTGTAAATAGACCCCACCGCAGCATTGAATGCCATTCCTAGTGATTTACCACTGGTTTTAGTGATTTTTTTCTATTCTCTAAAGAAAAAATTAGTAAATTAGCATATAAATCACTAGATTATTGAAGAAAATAACTAAATAAACAAAAAAATTAGTGAAATCTAGTGATTTTTATTTTAACAGGAGGCAGCCTTACACAGCACATTTATAAGCTTAACATGCGGAAATATTTTGAACTGGATTTGTTTTGAATAGCCTTTGGTTCGTTTGTTGTCTGCTTTATTGGATTCAAGTATATTGAAAATCGAAAAAGGCAATGATCTCTTATCAGCAGCCATGATGTAGCCCCATCAGTGAATTTATAGTATAGTCTATGAAGAAACAAGACCATTGCCTGCTTACCATTGGGTATATCTTTCTAAACATAAAAATCACTAGTTGTGGCTGTATCCCAATCCCTGGTCCAACCAGGGTCATATCTCTCTGAACTAAACTGTGTTACAAATGACAGGAATCGTTTAAGCGGCGTTCACAAGCATTTCTAGCTAGAATACCATGTTTAGACACGTATCTAGCCAGAATCCAATGTCTAGGCAACGACCGTTCACATGTAAAATTCGGTGCTTAGCTAAAACTACAAATTTAGTTTCAAAGTGTCATTTCTAGCCAATCAACAGAGCTTATGCGGGCAAAACTTTCAAATATTACAATCCCTATTTTTACTGTCACAAGCTAATGAATGAGATAAGCAAAACAATTACTTTAGTGTGCTTCATTATTATTTCTGGTGTTATATATTTGCCTGAAATGAAAAAAACAATTAATGAGAAAACAAAAATTAAATTTCAGTTTACAAATATAAACAAAAATGATGAAAATAGCGGATCTTGACACATTCTAATTGGTTGTTATCGAAAATCCTAGACATTGAGTTGTAGAGGCTAGAACTCAATGTCTAGCCTAGCGCCTTTTCCAGCGTGTCTAGCTAAGCACCGAATTTTACTCGTGAACAGTCGTTGCCTAGACATTGGATTCTGGCTAGACACAAGTCTAGACATGGTATCAGGGCTTCCACTATGCCTGCATTTTCGGGGATTTCCCCCAAAATCTGTGTCTCCCCGAAAAAATTTATTTTTCCCCGAATCCCCGAAATCACTCAACCATGGTTCAACTCCTAGTGACTATTCCGAGCAAATATTACTTTACATACCATAATTTTCCACTACTCTCTTGTTCGTTAATGTTCGTCTTTTGTGTTACTTTGCATAAGAACCATACCGATTCAATTTAATTATAGACGGTTCTTTATATGTTCACAAACGTATCACTTTCTTTTCTTTATATTAAATAATTTTGAATGCAGTATTCCAAGCGCTATGAGAGTCTTACATTTACATCATTCGTGGTCAAGTTTCTCGACAAAATCAGCCAAGAATTATACTTGAAGTTGTTTAACGGAATGCTCAGTTAGGTTCTGTATTTTGAAATTGAACTTCTAAAGAAAGAGAATTGTTTTGAAAACCAAATCGAAAGTTTAAGTTTGGTTTTCTCTTCCTATTTTGGTTTTGGACATGCTGTATTAATGTTTAATACATAATAATTGAACGCATAATATATTAAAAAAATTGATCTTTTTGCTAGAAATTCTTACCATTTAAATTTTTGTTTCATTCGGTGTGTAAAGTTTAACACCCAAGTCCTTAGAAGCAGCATGAAAAACCAACAATGTTTTAATTTTCGTTAAAAGTCTCTTTTTAATTTCAATTTAAATTTACTTGATTAATTTACATCTTGTTAGTTTTAAGTTTTAATAAGACCCCGTACTTATAGGTTGAATTCGTGTATTTAATTTACATATCTAGAGACCGAAAACAATATTTGTTTTTGTTTTCACGTATATTAAGAAATTATCACGTATAAAAGGGGGGTGGCTTCCCCCTCAACACCTCTCTCTTTACGCTAAAGTTTTTAGTACTTTTGAAAAAAGCTTTTTATTGTTCCAATCAAACAAACATAGTGTTACAAAAGTCTATTTTCAAAAACTGGGAAGGAAATAAAATTTCAGCATAAAGTGTGAGGTGTTGAAGAGGAGGCACTCTCTTTTATGTAATTATTAGTTTTGTTCGTTTTAAGTTTGAATGTTGCTTCTTACTTCCCGTTGAAATAACTTGTTTTTTTTATGATAAATTTCTGGTAGTTTTTAAATAATATTCATGCGTTATTGAGATTAATGACTTAATAAAAAATTGCTACTGGTATTTACAGTTCACATGTATTCACTATTTTTCTTCTTTTTTTAAAAAACAATTTTGAAGTTTTAGCCGCAATATCAGCAATAAGTGTTTACAAATATGGGTTCCAATCCCGGGCTCTGTCTCTAAAACCTTTTTTGTAAAAGGCTTGATTTAATACGCAGATACAAGCCCTACTTGAGCCTGAAAACGAAGCCAAAACCAATTTTGGCTCCCTAATTTTCGCAACGAAATTCCATTTTGTTTTTTCCCCGAAAAATCCTCGAATCTTGAAGACGTGTCCCCGAAAACTCCCCGAATTTTTAAGACTTGTCCCCGAATTTTAACTTTCGAGAGTGGAAACCCTGCATGTGATTCTTGCTAGACACACGTGTTTGTGAACGCCTCTAGAGTGTGGAAGAATTGTAGTTTTTTTTTCTTTTAAGTCTGGAAAAAGGAGGATAAAAGAGGAAAGACTTGATGATAAAGGTTCTCCCCTTGGATAATATGTTAACTAGAATATTTATACATATTTTAAAGTAAGAATTGTTTTCTTAACATGTTTCCTTATCAGAAGTCACAATTCTAAATTTTTACCATAACTTCTCCCCAGCATTACTTAAATTTGTCAACTAGTTGACAATAAATGTTTCCCCAGCATCCAGCAAAACTTTAATTTTCCATCTAGTTGACTAATAACTTCTCCCAAGAAAAAACTGAATTTTTCCAGCTAGTTGACTAATAACATCTCCCCAGCAAAACTTAATTTTGCCAACTAGCTGGAAAAAAAACTTTGCCCCAGAAAACAATTCATTTTCCAACTTGTTGACTAGTAACTTCTCCCCAGCAAAGCTTAATTTTGCCAATTAGCTGGAAACAAACATTACCCCAGAAAAGAATTCATTTTCCAATTAGTAATGTCGGTAAATTTCTTCCAAATCATATTATTGAGTTAGGAATGAAGTGAATACACCATTTTATGCCTTTTTTATGCTGATTACAAATATAATAATAATTTCTATTGGAAATGAATTTCAGCCCCTCCTATATATGCCAATTCAGGGTTAGGTTAGGTTGTAGAAATAGTGGTAAAGTTCTATAAAATTGAGTTAAGACAAAAGTGAATACGCCATTTGATGCCTTTTTTATGCTGATTATGAATATAATAATTATTTCTATTGGAAATGAATTTCACCCCCCCCCCTATATATGCCAATTCAGGGTTAGGTTAGGTATAGCCTATAGGGGGGGGGGCTGAAATTCATTTTCAATAGAAATGATTATTATATTTGTAATCAGCATAAAAAAAGGCATTGAATGGTGTATTCACTTTATACCTAACTCAATAATATGATTTTGTAGAACTTTACCAAAATATATACCCTGATTTGGCATATATAGGGGGGGGGGAGGCTGAAATTCATTTCCAATAGAAATTATTACTATATTTGTAATCAGCATAAAAAAGGGCATTGAATAGTATATTCACTTTATGTGTAAGTCAATAATATGATTTGGTAGAAATTTACCGTAATGTCTCCCCTGGCTGGAAGTTCCCATTTCCCTTAATCTTTTTTTAAGACATCCTCTCACCCCAGACAAGGACAAACTGCTTTCCTTTTAGCCCTATACAGCTGGCCAAACAGGCGGATCTGTGTCAATTTGTCATCCTTCTTCTGCAGAATGTGCCCAAGCCATCCCAACCTTTCTTTCATTATGGACCTAGAAATCAGGATTGAACTACATTTTTTGTACAGCCCACTGTTTGAAATATTGTCAGTCAGGCAGAAACCCAGAACAATCTTTAGGCAGTTTCTTTGGTAAACATCTGGCAAATTGTCATCCACTTTTTGGAATTTTATTTTAGGTTTGTATATAACGATGGCATCATTAGAGAGGGAAGTTTACTTTGTTGTCTAGATGAAAACTAATATATTGAAAAAAAAAACATGAAATGAGAACATTGTTATTTTTATTTTATTATAATATCATGTTTTTTAAGAAGTGCTGCTAAACTAAAATATTACCATTATTTGGAAATTTGAATAATTTACCCTTCTATTCTTAGTGATGTGTGCACTCACAGTTTCAAATAGCCCAGCCTATAATAAATAGGCCAGAGTGAAAACCCATTGACAAAATAAAGTTTTGTTGGAGAGAAGTTACTAGTCAACTAGTTGAAAAATAAATTGTTTTCTGGGACAATGTTTGTTTCCAGCTAGTTGGCAAATTTCAGTGTTGCTGAGGAGAAGTTATTAGTCAGCTAGTTGGAAAATAAATTGTTTTCTAGGGCAATGTTTGTTTCCAGCTAGTTGGCAAAATTAAGTATTGCTGGGGATAAGTTATTAGTCAACAAGTTGGAAAATGAATCATTTTCTGAGACAATGTTTCTTTCCAGCTAGTTGGCATAATTAAGTGTTGGTGGGGAGAAATTGCTAGTCAACTGGTTGGAAAATAAGAGTTTTGCTGGAGAAACATATCTTGGCAACTAGCTGGCAAATATAGATTTCTCCAATAGGGATGGGCAAAATTTTCCAGCTAGATGGCAAAAGTATTTTTAATTATAAGGAGATTGGATAGTACCATTTTATGTAAGATTAGAATCTAAATTTTCCCAATAGTCAAAGAGTGGGTATCAACGAATGACAAATGGGGTGCAATACTTGGTAAATTTTGCAGTTCATATTATTGTCTTACAAATATAATGAATATACCTTTTGATGCCTTTTTTCATGCTATTTATGAATATAATAATTGCTTATATCAGAAATTCAAATTTAAGTACTTTTTGAGATCTTGAAAATGACAAAAATAGTTCTAGTTTTTGGGTATAAAAAGGTTTAAAACATCTGGTTAAAACTTACTGTTTCATTATAAATCTTTTTTGTTAATGTTATATAATCCACAAGCACTGATTATCCACAATTAAGTTGGATAAAAGAAAGTCTCATTAATAAATTTAGGAATAATATGCTGTTTCTTCTTCCTTGTAGCCAAATGTTCAAGAATGTATTTTCAACAAAATATCAAAAATATTAATGATGATGGAAGAAGATTAGCCATGGAAAAGTAGACAGTACAGCCTTCTTTACTGTTTTTGATGTTTTCTTGACATAGCATTATCATTGGGGATTAGCCCCTCTTTTTGAAACTCCCTGGTTTCTGTTCTGCCAATAAATTGTGGATATGTTCTACCATACAAAAGTGAACTTTTCATTGCAGGAAGAAAGCTAAAAAAATAGTTTGATCACTTTTATTTTTGGCCTAGAATGTCTTAATCACAATGGACATTTAAATTGTGACTATTCTTGGCGTTGTAACAAAAGAATGCACTTTTGTCTAGATAGCCAAATTGTTTAAAATAGACTGAAGGCCCAATAACTATAATTCCAGGTTTTGCAAATGCCCCCCCTCCTGCTTTTCAGGGTAAGGGCTATAAGTTATACTAACTGCTCATTGTTATTATATGAGGTATTATGGGCCTTTAAAATAGAAATCCAAAATTTATTGGCAGAATAGAAACAAGGGAGTGTCAAAAAGAGAGGCTTATCCCCCATGTTAATGATATCTCAACAAAGCAACAAAAATTGAAAAGAAGGCTGTACAACTTTTCTGTGGCTAAATCTTCTTCTGCTGACTTTAATATTTTTCATGGAATAAAACAGTCAATGAATGATATGTCCAATTTATTTGTAAGTCACTAATATGGACTGCAAAATGTTATCTACTATTTGACACCTTTTTTCCATCATCACTTTGTTCTTACTGCCAAATAAAGACTGTTAAAAACAACAATAGGCTAATATTTCTCATGTAATCTAGGACTAAACCTTTTGACCATTGACTGGTAAAATTCTATCCTAGGGACTTTTTTCTGTCTAAAAAAGTAGGATTAGTTGTGTTAGGTAGGCTAGATGAAATAATCAGGAATGGATCTAGAGCCTCAATGACCCCTAGGAAGATATGTTGAAGTCTAGAAAATGGTTAATATTTAGCTATTTATATTTTGACTTACAAATAATGCAAATATAACACTCAATGCCGTTTTTTATCTTCTCCACAAATATGATAATTGCTTCTCTTGCAAATTAAAATTTAAGCATTTTTTGAACCCTTGAAAATGACCAAAAAATTTCTAGTTTTGGGTATAACAAAGGCTTAAACCTTGGATTTCAAACATAGGGTAAAAGTACCAATGATTTGACAGTGCAATTTTGGAACTGCTCTTGAATTTTTCCTTCAAAACAGAGTAACTCTGCTTAGCCATAACTTGGAGTGCCATCTCTTGAAGCTATTTTTGTATTTCAACATTGGGAAACGTTGACACAATATCTGGTACACCCAGATAAGAAAAGAACATTTAATTTAGTCAGTGTCCTTTTTTTGACAAGAAATAAGCTCCCAACAATTTTTCAGGTATGCAATGTTCAAACTGGTGTTGCTTGGTTATTTATTTGAAAAAAAAAGTTGGGATTAGCACCAATGCATCAAGATACAACAGATTTTATCTGAATTCTAGTCACATTAGCTTTTTCTTGATAAAGTTAAATTAAAATGGCAAGAAATATTACATTGTCAAAATTCTTGTTTAATGTAGTGGAATAACAGGAGCACTAAAAATGTTCCTTTAGTCAAATTCAAATGTAAACAATGGTTTCTATAAACTGATTTATTTCTTTTTCAAATATCTTGTAGTAACCTTGTAGAAATTTTTGACAGACAGCAACAGGCCCTGTCAAAATATAGGTGGCTCTTTCAAAATTTCACTGAACATGTAAAACAAATGAGAAATAATAGGTGTCAAAATTCCAGGGTCCACTGACAAAAATAAAGCTGTCAAATTTATGGGTGCCCACTACTGCAAAAAACTGCAGAGGTTCATATGGAAGTCATTTTTCCCTTTCCTTAGCACTTATCAATGAAACTAAAAAAAATTCTCAAATTTTGGTGGGAAGTTGAACCCCAGCATGACAAATAATATGCCATTTTCTTTAGCAACAAAAAAAGCAAGATGTCATGTTTTTTTAGTAGGATTCTGGACTTTCCTAGCAAAGGACAGTCAAAACTATAAATTTTCATGTGGATTAGAATTGCTGATCACACTTTGAAATGGCCAAATGCTGATGATATTTGCACTCTCAACATTGAACAAATCTTTGCTGGGCCATTAAAACTGATAGGACGTGGGCCATTCCCGATAGTGTTTAGAGATGCTATGCCTGTGGCATATATGCAACATTTAGAAAAAAGAAGATTTATGTGATCTAGGTCACAATATCACACTCCTTGTGATTAACCAATTTTGTTTTACTAACTGCTGTATACTTGAATAAATTTTATTAGATTTATTAATTTTACTTTTTGAAGTGTTTTATGCATTAAATGAAGTTGTGGAGAAACCAGGACACAAGAATATAACACCAGGTTCAATAAGACCAGGTTCCACTCACAGATATTCCCCAAGTATTTCGAATTGTGTCAAATACACCAGGTTCCACCCACAGGTATTCCCCAAGTATTTCAACACGCGTCAAATGGGTTCTGACTTGCGTCAAGAACAGGCAACTTTTTTGTTGTGTAAAATTTGTAGGAGAAAATGCTCTAATTTTGTAAAATTGGAGTTGTTTACCCTTCTCTTTTAAAACTTCTAATCAAACATTTATTTCCCTAGAAGGTTTTCCTAGGTACTAAAACCCTTTTCAAACCAAAAGTCTTTAAATTAGAACTTCTGGAGCAAAAAAATGGTTTTTTACAAAAACTGTCAAATCGTCAGTACCTTTACTCTACTATTTGATTATAAATCTATTTTCTAAAGTTATATAATTCAAACGCTTTGATTAGTCATGATTAAGCTGAACAAAAAATATTCCAAAAATCTTTCATCTGCCATGCTTCTTCTGTTGGCTGATATTTTCCAACATATAGGTGAAATGGTAGTTTTAAGCAGCCTAACAGAACAAGAAGAAAACATGGCAGATTTGTTTCGATTTTTTAAATCAACTTAATCTTGGTAAGTCAATACTTATTAATTGTACAACTTAAACAAAATGGAAATGTAATTCTTAAAAAAAAATGCTATAACCCATTTTTGTAAAATAATGAAAAAAAATATAGAATTACATTATGATTTTCATGGGTCCTAAAAGGGCTTACAATTGGATTTTACAGTTATTATATTCAGAAAGAGCATAAAAAATGGTATATGGTGGTATGTTCAATTTATTTTTAGGTCAATGATATGAACAAGAAAACATTTACTAATAAATATGTTGTAGGCTATGAGATCTAGAGCCTCAATGACCCCCTAGTACAGTATTTTGGAATTTTGGAATTTGTTGTAGGCCTATTTTATACGTATGAAGATCCCTGCGCTATATGTAAGCAACACTAGGCCTTTTCTAATTTTAGGTCACTCACAGGCCATTAGGGGCTTGTTTTGTGGAAAAAGGATGTATTTCTCCGTTTGTAGATAAACAATTAAGAAAATCAACACCCAAAATTCAATTTGATATTGTTTTATTTTTTTAATCATTTGTGTTAAGCAATTCTGTGAAACTAATGAACAAGTTTTACAAAGCATACTGTTTGCTATACTTAGGTATTGTCCAATATAATTACCTTAAATTACCTTAAATCGCACTTGCTAGCGATAGGACGAATCCTGTGTCCGCCAGCTTCAGTGATGATGGTTAATCATCATTTGTGGCGTCCCAAATGGTGCACCACGGTTTGTTGAGCCACTCCCTATCCACTGATGACTTGAACGCATCCACGCTGGTAGAGGTTACTGTTTTTTCACTAAGGGAGTTCCACAAGCTGACAACTCTATTTGAGAAGAACTTGTTCCTTAGTCTGGTGTTGGCTCGTTTTCGGAATTGCTTTTGAGAATGACCACGAGTTCTGTTTGAATTGTCCGGTTGAAAAAGGCCAGGAATGGTATCCTCAGCATTTAGAAGCTTGTATGCTGTTATCACATTGCCTTGTTTGTGACAATATGTTAGAGATGGTATTCTAAGCTTATGGAGACGGGATGGATAAGGGACATCATAGAGGTCTCTAATACATTTCATTGCCCTCCTCTGGACTGATTCTAGAGCTGCTTGGTCTGTCTTATTGATTGGGCATGCGATACACATTCCAAACTCTAGCCTTGGTCGAACCAGACTCTTGTATAGCTTGGTCATAACAGTTGGAGATCTGCTAGTGAACGTTCTTTTGATTAAGCCAAGAGTCTGGTTAGCCTTTGCAATAGTCGCTTGTGCATGAATATGAAATTTCAATTCGTCGTCTACCAGGACACCAAGATCTCTCTCCGCATGGCTGCTGGAAGTGGCATTTTGGGACCCATCCCTACAATCCATATGGTACTGAGTGTGTGGGTTTTTCTTCCCAAGGTGGAGAGTCTTGCATTTTGATGCGTTGAATTCAAGCCTCCAAATATTAGTCCAGTGAGTGAATGTATTGAGGTCCAGTTGGATCGACTTAATATTCTCTCCTGTGTCTGCACGACCGATAAGTTTCGAGTCATCAGCGTAGAGGCTTACTTTGTTATTTAGGATTTTTGGCACGTCATTTATATATATATTAAATAAAGTCGGACCCAAAATCGTGCCCTGGGGGACACCACTTCCAACAGCGGCCACCTTGGAGAAAAAAGTCCTTCCATCCTCGCCAAATACTTCAACTGTCTGTTTCCTATCTGTTAAGAACTGCATCCCCCACTCAAAAACCACACCCCTCCCCTCAAGAGATTTTAGCTTTATTCGATGTATTTTATGGCATACTTTGTCAAATACCTTTGCCACATCAATTAGTTTGATATCGACTGGAAACCCTAGATATAGAAGATTGGTGATATAACTATAAGAATCAATCAAGTCTGTTTCAACCGACCAACCAGACCTAAAGACATGCTGACATGATGAGACTCGTTTATTGGTTGTCAAGTGTTTCAGGATTGCAGTGTTAACAATCGCTTCTAGTAGCTTCCCGACTGCAGAGGTGACACTGATTGGCCGGTAATTGCTTGCGTCCTCTTTGCTGCCACCCTCATGTATGGGGGTTATGTGGGCCATGCGCCAATCCTGTGAGATACACTTTTCATCTAGGGATTTCTGAAAAAGGTGAGTGAGTGGGCCTGATAGTTCAACATGCAATTATTTTAGAAGCCTTGGTTGAACACCAGTAGGTCCCACCAACTTATTTGGATTCACCTTTTTTCGGCGTGCCTCAACATCTACCCTATGGTCGGGACTTGGAGGCAGAGGGTTTATGAGGGTATAGGTGGGGGGGTCTGGACGAGGGGCATTATCAAGATGAGTCAATACAGATGTAAACTGCATATTTACGGCATTGGCAATTTCTATTGGGTCATCTGTTATACAGTCATTATCTTTAAGTCGCGTAACAGAGTGTCTACCAGGTTTACGGGCTGAGGCATAATTCCAAAAGCGTTTTTGATTTAACTTGCTTGCTGCAGCTATAGCCTCCTCATGTTGTTCAAATAGCTTCTGGATAGATTTCTGACTTGATTTCGTGTCTTGGTATATTTTGTGTAGTGGTTCTTATTGTGTATATTCTGTTTATATAGTTTCCAATACCTTTCTTTTTATTTCTTGCTCTCTTTATTTTTTTGGTCATAAATGGTAGCGTTTTGGGTTTACGAACTCATCTTACTACAGTATTTTTCTCTGAGACCTCTAGAAGTATTTTCTTCATTATAATCCACGATTTATCAACATCATTCTCAATGATAAAGGACCAATCCTGCCCAACCAACTCTTGCATATCAGACGGTAATCTCTATACATATGTTTGGTAAAAACTGATTTTTCTGGATACAGTCTAAGGGAGGATCGTATGGTAGCGTGATCGCTAGCACCGAAGGGCGGTAGTGGGGCCACGTTTAAGAGCGCTTCATGGTCGTTTACTATTACGAGGTCCAGCAATGATGGGGGGTGGCCATCCCGGTGCCTAGTCGGAAAATTTACAGCGTGGCAAAGTGAATAGTTAGCTAGACACTCAAGAAATGGTACAACTGATTTCTGTCCAGAATAGCCACAGCCATCTATCCATTAGACAGAAGGTAGGTTAAAATCCCCGACTATGAGAAGGTTTCCTGTCAGCGCTACTTTTCTATCAATTGATTTTACTACTTCAAAAAGGGACATTTCTAAATTAAGGGAACTCGGACTTCTGTAAATCATACCAATCTGTATTGGCTCACCAGGTAGGTTTATAGAAATCCACACTTGTTCTAGGTAAGGCTCATATTCAGTATTAATATTTCCTACCTGGAAAGTATCTCGGATGTATAGGAAAATTCCCATTCTTTCCTACTTTGATAGGTTGCTGATTATTTTGTTTCCCGGTATCTGTATCTGTTGTTCTGTCAGAGGGATAGCAGTCCTTTTTGGTTTCACTTCACAGAAGGCATAAATATCTGATCCGCCTGATGTAATAACACACTTAATTTCTTGAAACTTTGAAGTTAGACAGTCAACATTGCTGAAAATAACACTAAGGGCACTAATCTTCCCACAGCTTCCACTATCAGAGGGAGTTGATGATCTTTCAGAACTTGGTGAATCAGGGGTTTTTCCAGATTTAGCACTGTAAAAACAATCGTCCAACTCCCCACTAGCAAAATCATCACTTACATCTAATAACGCACTAGCAGAGACTCTCTGTAAAGGTTTTGTCAGCCCACTTAGAGTTCCTTCTGAGTTGGAGGGGCTGGAGGTAGCAAGTTTTTTGATACGAGGTCCCCCCCCCCCAACAAAAATGTTTGTCTGACAAAATGCTGCACACTCAGTCCTTGCGACAAAATATGCGGGCACTTGACCAGTCAATAAGACCTAGAGGACACACCATGAAGCTGTACTGAAAATAGCCAACACCAGACTACAGAACAACTTCTTCCCAAATAGAGTTGTGGGGTTCTGGAACTCCCTAAGCAAAGGAGTAGTCTCAGTCCGTAGTGTGGAGGCCTTGAAGGGAGTTGTGTACAAAGATTGGTTGTCCAGGCCATGGCTTCAAGAATGAGATTCAGCCAACATGTTGGCCCAACATCTTGACTAAGCAGCACCTACAGGATAATTCCTCATTTGCTGGACAATGCAATTTAAGTTAACATAAGAATCTAAATAAAATCAAAGCAGGTAATGTGGCAATGCAGAAGTTGGGCTTTTTCTTTTATTATCTTGTCTTTATTCTCTTTTATTAGCTCTTTGAGTACTTTAACAATAGTGTCAAAGTGGGTTCACAATACTGTCAAACTCTGACCTGAACAACCATCTAGTCATTGACAGATTCTCAAGCTTCAGTATTGGTCCAGCCCTCTCAACTGCTTGTTTCTAAGCAATAGCTCGTTTCATTTGATCTTTAAAAAAGATATGCAGTTCCTGTAAGATTTCGAATATTTTTTGGACTATGGAGGTTTCGCTACAGATGTTCTGTGCAAAGAGATTCTTTCTACAAGCTTTGAAACAAATTTAGCATGCTTGCCTTCCCAGTTTATCTCAAATGTGTTCATTGACACCTTGTCAAATAACAGACATATTACTTGTATATCATAGCTTTTGAACATAAGCACCTTTGCTTGTTCCTTCCTTTCCTAATACCTCCAGATTTTTTTTCAGATATAATGTATAGCCAATTTGATTTTGTTTGTTGCTTGTTTGACAAATGGGCTGCAAACAACCTTCTTAACAGATAAAATCAATTTAGGCTTGCTGTTTTTGTGAAAAAAAGATAGATTCATTCACAATAATCAGTTTGGAATACATTCATGAACCCAAACACTTCATTTTACTTGGTTAGCTATTTCATTAATCTCATGATTTGCACTTGAGATCAATCATCCAACACATGTAATTTGTGAATTTTGAAACTAACATGCTGTTACCTTGGATGAGTATTGCTCCCTATACCACCCACAGCTCTTAACCTACCAACCACCTAGCCTTTCAGAAAGTATAACCGTAAGCTTAACACACGATATAACTGGTTCTAATTTATACCAAATGAGGGTTTCTCCTATTCTTTTGAGTCAGAAAAAACCCCTGCATTTAACAACTGAGGTCAGAATTTTGGGAGATGTCGTGTCAGTATTTTTGTGTTCCTCATTTAGCCAAATGAAAAGTTGTGATGCTGTTAGTAAAATCACTAAAATGTTGGTAGAACTGCTATATTTACCAACCACGATCAAGATTACAGTACATGTCTTGTCATTATTTTCATATTCTTAATTTAACCAAATGAAAAATTTTGGCACTATCCATGAAGTCACAGAAAAAAACTGAATTTACCAACTTAGATTGAGAATTCATTAGATTTCAATCCAGTATTTTCATGTTTTTGTTCAACCAAATGTAAAACTCTGGTGCTATCTATAAAATCATGAAAGGAGTCAGTAAAACTGTTGTGTTCACCAACCAAATTCAAGAGTTCTGTAAATGACATGTCAGTATTTTTATGGTTTTTATTTAACCAAGCAAACATTTTTGGCAGCATTGGGAAAATCACAATTTTACCAACTCATTAGATTTTTACCAATTGGCCACCACCATTATGGTGGGGATCCCCCCCCCTGTACATGACGACCCTACAGGCTTTTATCGTTTGATGGGTGACATTAGACGAATGGTAATTGTTTTCATATATTTAAAGTCAAGTCAGCGTCCAAAGTCAATACTTTTTATATAATAATTGTTATCAATTCCACTTTTTAGAGTTTTGGTTAATATTGTGCCAAGTTGCTCCTTACTTTTTTGCTTAGTTGATACTTATTTAGCTGATCCTTATTTATGTGCTTTTCTGGAGACAGCCTTTGGATATGTTGCCAAGATATTCAAGATATTTATTAATGGTTAAGCAAAAGAAAATTACCATCTTAGATTAGTGAGAGAGAGAGAGAGAGAGAGAGAGAGAGAGAGAGAGAGAGAGAGAGAGAGAGAGAGAGAGAGAGAGAGAGAGAGAGAGAGAGAGATTATTTTGTTCACGCTGAAGAAGAGAGGTGGCTGTTCTTTCAAAATATTCGCTTTGTGTGTTTCTTCAGTATTTTCGTTTGGTCTTTAAAAACCCCATTTTTGATCCTTTTCTTTCTTCATGTTAAAGACAAAAGACTTATTTTTCTAGAAATATTTCGTAAATTGCTTGAGTTGTACTTCAGATTTAACTTTTAAATTCCTTTAGAAGGTAATTACTTAATTTTCTATTAATTTTTTAATTGATAAATAAAATGCTATTACATAATATCATTTTTGATCTAATTTTAGACCTATTTTCACATTCTTCAAGTCCGAAAAGTAAGAATATCTGGATTTACCCTCTTGGAAGAACATGATGACATGTACATAATAGGCCTACACTTTGTAGTGTTTAAAGCATTAAAAAATTTCAAGAATTATACCAAATTTTCCAAGTTTCTGGATTGGACAATTTACTAACAGAATACAGATGACAGCTTTATTTTGCTTTTTACCGTGAAATTTAATTATAACTTAAAATCCTCAACTACACTTTAAATTTAGTTACATCAAAAAGACGGTTTTTTAACTTTTGCACCCTTAAAAAGAAAAATAATAAGTTTTTAATAATGATCAAATTTGTAATGCCTTTGACTGCTCAAGGGGTTTAGCCTTTTGTTTCAACTATATTAAGATAAAATATGCTATGGAGGGGTTAAAAGTCATTATTAGTCTTCAATCCTTATATAATTTGTATTTTAGGACTCTCATGGCTAAAATCTGTTATTTATCCGAGTTTTGATGATAGTATTATACTTCTTATAGTTTGCATTAATTCCGTTCCAAAATCTTTCATGGACTTGGCACAAATTCTGAAAATGGCCGATCCCATCACAGTTTCTGAGGGTTCTTTCATTAAAAACGGTAAGTTGTACAGTTATTTTTTTGTCGTAATAAAATAAAAGCAACCTCTTTATATAAAATAATTATTCCTTTTTTTCATTCTTGCACTTTAAGGCAACTTAACAACAAAAAAAAAAAAATTAATTGCATATGTTATTTAATATAAAGATTAATATCTGTGGGGGTGATAAAGTGACTTATTTGTGATGTAAAACACATTTAAATTCAATTTATTAGCTTTAATTTTTAAGTTTGGTGAGACAATTAAATAATCCAGTTGAGGAATTTTCTGTCAATCCTCTCTGTGCTGATATGATGAACGAAATATTTCTATCAAAGGATGGGTAATTATGGGGGTTTAGATGGGAATATCTAATCATAATACATATAAGAGATAAACAAGGTTAGTTGAATTCAGCTGCTAAACTTTTGGAGACTATATTTTGTATATTATGTATACATGTATGTATATTATGTATTATGTATTATGTATATTATGTATTATGTATTATGTATATTATGTATTATGTATGTATATTATGTATACAACACTATGAAGCAATATCAGCAAAAGTGGCAAGAGGATTGCCACCAAGAAGAGGATTGGGTCTTCTAAGAAGGCTAAGGAATGAGCTTCCACCAAGAATTCTTAAGAGCCTCTATCATTCTCTTATCAATCCGTATCTTTCTTGTGGTTGTTTGCTGTGGACTAGTTCTTTTGTGTCAAGTTTTAAAAGAGTCCACATTTTACAAAATAAAGTTGTTCATGCCTTAGGAGGATATGAGAGACTAGAAAATAGCACTTTGAGTTGCTTCACTAAAATGAAAATTCTAAACGTTTATAAGTTAAGAGATTATCAAGTAACTGTTTTTGTTTATCAATGTTTGAATCGTTATTCGCCGGAGTGCTTTTGGGGTTTTTTTAAGTCTAACTCGTTTTAACATTGTTATGAAACTAGATATTCTTCTGGGATAGTGTCTGAGGTTCGGAGTACTCAACAAGGATCTTTATTTCTGCTTTTTGTAGGAAACAGCTGTGGAATTCTCTCCCGGAGTGTATAAAGGGGACAGGTAATTGTATTCAGTTCTAGAGTTGGTGCAAACCGCTACCTTCGGGGAAGTTGTTAATTTTTTTTTTTTGCGATTGAATTCGTAAGATAAATGTTAAAATATATTAGTAGTATATAAGGATGGAAACAACCATCATATACAACCCAATGTGTTTCCCCAATGATTTTTGAAAGATTATGTAAGCGTAATTTTTAGTTAATAAAATATTTCTCTCTTTCTACTCTCTCTCTCTCTCTCTCACTGTAAAATGTTAATTTTTTTTTTATTCTTTTTACTTGAATAAATCGACGGGAGGAAGAGAGGACCAGGGGTCGGTTCGCATGATTTATGATTTATAATTTTTGGGGGAGGGAGGGGTATCATGCCATGGAGGACCAGGGGTCAGATCCCATAAGTCTTGGAATGGAATATTGTTAATTAGTCGGTTTTATTTTGGGTGGGGGAGTCGGGCCATGGGGGGCCAATGGTGAATCGCCATAATTTTTGGAATAAAATATCTTAATTTTTTTTTTGGGGGGGGGATGGGGGTCGGGCCATGCAGAGAAGGCCAGGGGTCAGCTCGCTTGTATTTTGGAATAAAATATCGTTTTTTAGTGGGGGTATAGGTTTGGCTTATCTGATCTTTTTTTTTATTTTCAAAACCTTCACATAAGAACCTTATATGCCCTCTGGACATCATACGACATTTGCCCCAGGGGTCTCTGGGTTTGTGTTAACCCTGGAGTTTTTGTTAGCCGATCTTTTGACTTATTGTAACAGAAGAGCTATCTCAAAAATTCGATTGGATGGATTTGAGGTAAAGAAGGCAGGAGTGCCAGTTGCCCTCCGGTCCCTTGTGATTCTTAAACAGGGAACTAGAACTATTAATTTCCAATAGAATGAGCCCCCAACGATGTTATACGATCATCCCTTTCATAAAAACCGTATATGCCCCTGGGTTCTGGGGGGCTGTGTAAACCCTGGAGTTTTTACTATATTTTGCCCATATGTCTTTTCTCTATCCTGTTCTCTAGTCTTTTCTTCTTTAGTCTATTTTGGACAAAATAGAAATCTAAAATATTTGATCGGAAGCATTTGGGGAAACAACGGTTGCTTGGTGTAGGGGGAGGGGGTCTAGATGCCATCAGATTACTGTTGACTCTCAAAAAGGAAACTAGAACTTCCTATTTACATTTGAATGAGCCTCCTCTGAATTTTGTGCCACCATCCCTTCCATAAAAACCTTATATATCCTGGGGGCATAACTTGTCCCTAGGTTCTGGGGGGGGGGTTGTGTTATCCCCGGAGTTTTTGTTATGTGATTTTTGGTCAATTTAATCCAGCAACTCGTTCTATGTTATGAATTTCAAGTTTTAATTTGTTCAATGTTTGTGAATTTCGTTGAATGTTTCTGGTTTTCTTTTCCTTTATAAAAAGTGGAATTTTAAAAAAGATTTGTGAACAAACCTGCACATATATCTGATTTTATGTGTACATGTAATGTCTGCATATTTACATTTTTTACACGTAACTAAAGAGAAAAAAAATTGTCAGATTTGCTTAGCAAGCTTTATTGTTAAATTTTCCTATGTCCGTTCAATCTAAATTTCGTTTTAGAAGTTGAAGATGCTTTACCAGGTCACAGCGATAATCCCTTTCAGTTTCGGAACCATCTTTTGTCACCAAAATGTGAAGATGTTCCTTTGCTCAATTTACTTGGTATTTCAGGAACATGTAAATTTGAATACGACACCCAGGAATCCAAATGTTCTATCAATGAAGGTATATAAGAAACATTTTGTTTTGTTGACTGAAATGTATTGAATAATATTCCATTTGACCATAATAGGATAAAAGGGGCTTAATCTTAAGATGGAACTTTTTTTTCTTATTCCAATGTGCAGGTATTTGCCAGACCGTTTTTGTAGTCTTTTATGAACATTTTAAAATTTTCACTTGAAAATGATTTGGTAGGTTTTATTATAAACAGTTGGTAGTACCGAGCTGTAAGTAAGAAGCAGCCCGGCTCAATAGTAGCAGAAACTGTAAAAATCGAATTTTGATACCAATAGATACTGCTAAAACATTGAATTTTTATGTTTATGTCAAATATATAAGTTTTATTAACTTTAGTCTTACGCATCAAAGGTTACAAGCCTCATAAAGTTTTCCTTATTTTCAAAAAAAGAGTGAAACATCCCTTAAATCATAGAATCTTAATGAAAATCACACAGTCAGAATCAGCGTATAAGAGAACCCTAACGTTGAGCTTTCAAGCTACTATCTGCAAAAATGTGGGTTTTTTATTTTTTGCCTGAAGAAAGATCATGGATGCGTGTTTATTTGTTTTTTTAGTTGTTTGTTTTTTCTCAGGGGTAATCATATCGAACCAGTGGCCCTATGACATTCTGAAAAGGCTCATTCAAAGTGAAATTAAAAGTTCTAGTACCCTTTTTAAGTGACCAGAAAGATTGGAGGGCAACTAGGCCTCCTCCCCACCCCTTTTCCCCCAAAATCGTCCGAAAAAATTTCAGATAGCCATTTTGTTTACCATAGGGTAAAGGTACCGGTGATTCGACAGATTTTGTAAAAAAACAGTTTTTCTACTCTAGAAGTCTTAATTTAAAGACTTTCGGTTTGAAAAGGGTTTCAGTATGTAGGAAAAACATCTAGGAATCTAATTGTTTGATGAGAAGTTTGAAGTTTTGTCTTGAAAGGGTACAAAACTCCAATTTTCCGAAATTAGAGTATTTTCACCTACAAATTTGACACAACAAAAAAGTTACCTGTTTTCGACACAAGTCGGGACCCAATTCGGACACCCGTCTAAATACTTGGGGAATACTTGTGGGCGGAAGCTGGTGTATTTGACACGTATATTCTTCTTTCTTTGTTTTTCTTCAACTTCATTTAATGTATAAAAGTATAAAAGACTATGAAAAAAGTAGAAGTAATAAAACTGACAAAATCGTTTGAAGTATGTAGAATTTGGTATAACAAAATCGGTACAACAAATTTTAATGTACATTATTAAATACAAATAGTATTTAGTATAACAAAATTGTTTCACTAGCATTTCGGAAGGGATAGGGTCTAGGAAAACGGGAGTGGATCTCAAGAAATTTAAGAAGTCTGTCTGTTTTACTGGACTCTACTTTCACATGCCGATTCCTAGTCTTGTCCAAAATTTAGGCATACGCATCACTTCTTATAAGATTTTGTATTCGATAAAATTTGTATTTTTTATTTGGATGAAGGATAAATAAGGGTATAATCTAAAAAAATATGGGGGGGGGACAAAATGAGGTCTGGGGGGAGGCAAAACGAGGTCTGGGAGGCAACTGTCCCCCTGCCAAATAGCAATTTACGCCCCTGCATGGTATGAGGCCAAGCAGCAGTTCCTCAGATGATGGAAAAATCCAGTGTCTGTAAGTAAAACTTCAAAGTTTAAAAAAATCTTTTCTTTAAATGTTCTTTCATCTGAAATATTATTAGAAATAATAATCATCAAAATCTCTCGTTGCACAGAAAGCAACCGTAAATTCAACAGCTATGGTGCCTATGGTTTCGTCAGTGGATCCTGGAATTTTGACACCTATTATTTCTCATCTGTTTTACATGTTCAGAGAAGTTTCGACAAAGTCACCTATATTTTGACAGGGCCTGTTGCTGTCTGTCCAAAATTTCGACAAGGTTACTATGAGATAATCGCCAAAGAAATAAATCCCTTGATAGAAGCCGATATTTACGCTTGAATGCGGCCGAAGGAACATTTTTAGTCCGCCTGGTATTCCTCTACATTGAACAAGAATTTTCGACACTTGGAACCGAGTTTCGACAATGCAATTTCCGTCGCCATTTTCATTTAATTTTATCAAGAAAAAGATAATGTGGCTAAATTTCTGAAAAGATCAGATGTATCTCGACACATTGGCGCTTATCCCAACTTTTTCTTGCAATAAATAACCAAGTAATGACAGTTTGAACATTACATACCTGAAAAATTGTCGGGAGCTCCTTTCATGTCGAAAACAGGAAACTGACCAAATTGAATGTTCTTTTCTTATCTGGGTGTACCGGATATAGTGTCCACGTTTCGCACCGTCGAAATATATTGACGGCTTCAAGAGATGGCGCTCTAAGTCACGGCTAAGCGGAGCTATCCCGTTTTGAAGGAAAATTTCGACAGTAGTTCTGAAATTGCTCTGTCGAATCATCGGTGCCTTTTCCCTAGTTGACAGGCCCAATAAATATGCCTTTGGATATGACATGACCCCCTCCCCCCACCATAGCCCCATTTGAAAGGTATTTAAATTATAAAAATTGCCCTTTGTTTATGCATAGTATTTTTTGTTGGGAATCTTTTCTGCAGAGTGTTTTTTTCATGGTAGAACTTTCAAGGGGGAGGGAAGGTTCCAGGGGGCAAAGTATAGTATACACTGGAGAAATTTGCCAGAATTCCTTCACATTTTTTTTTCTTGCTTTCTCTTTTCAGTCTCAATTTTATAGTTGGAGTTGTTAATGGTAATCGCCTGGATAAATTTTTACCTGGATTGATTTCTCAAGAGGATATATTCGTGAGTGCGGTATTTCTCCGTGGAGTTGAGGCCGGACTATCAGAAATTAGAATGTCATAAAGGATGTCATAGGATGTAAAGGAAATGGGAACTTCCAGCAAGGGGAGACATTAAGGTAAATTTCTACTAAATCATATTATTGACTTACGCATAAAGTGAATACACCATTCGATGCCTTTTTTTATGCTGATTACGAATATAGTTATAATATCTATTAGAATTGAATTTCAGCCCCCCCCCCTATATATGGTAATTACGGGTCTATATTTATACAACCTGACCCACCCCTGATTTGGCATGTATGGGGGGGGGCTGAATTTCATTTCCAATAGAAATGACTATTATATTCGTAATCAGCATAAAAAAGGCATCGAATGGTGTATTCAGTTTATTCTTAACTCAATAATATGATTTGGTAGAAATTTACCGACATTACTAGTTGGTAAATGAATTGTTTTCTGGGGCAATGTTTTTTTCCAGCTACTTGGCAAAATTAAGTCTTTCTGGGGAGAAAGTCATCTAGATGGAAAATTAAAGTTTTGCTGGATGCTGGGGAAAGATCTAATTTTAACTAGATGACAAATTAAATTAATGCTGGGGAGAAGTTATGGTAAAAATTTAGAATTGGGACTTTTGATAAGGAAACATGTTAAGAAAACCGTTCCTACTTTAAAATGTGCATAAATATTCTAGTGAGCATCTTATCTAATGAGAGAACCTTTATCATCAAGTCTCCTCTTTTTTCCTTCTTTTTCCAAACTGAAAAGAAAAAAATAACAATTTTTCCACATTCTAATGCGGCGTTAACGAGTATGTCTAGCTAGGATCCCATGCAGGGCTTCCAATCTCGAAAACTAATATTCGGGGAGTTTTCGGGGACAAGTCTTCAAGATTCGGGGATTTTTCGGGAAAAAACAAAATGGAATTTCGTTGCAAAAATTTGAAGGCCAAAATTGGTTTTAGCTTCATTTTCAGGCTCAAGTAGGACTTGTATCTGTGTAGTAAATCAAGCCTTTTACAAAATAGGTTTTAGAGCCAGAGCCCGGGATTGGAACCCATAGCTGAAAACACTTATTGCTGATATTGCGGCAAAAATTGTTTAAAAAAAAGAAGAAAAATAGTGAATACATGTGAACTGTAAATACCAGTAGCAATTTTTTATTAAGTCATTAATCTCAAAAATTCTTTAATAATATTTAAAAACTATCAGAAATTAAACATAAAAAAAACAAGTTATTTCAACGGGAAGTAAGAAGCAACATTAAAACTTAAAACGAACAAAACTTACTTACTCGCTCTTTATGCTAAAATTTTAATTATTTCCCAGTTCTTGAAAATGGACTTCTGTAACGTTATGTTTGTTTAATTGGAACAATAAAAAGCTTTTTTCAAAAGTACTAAAAACTTTAGCGTAAAGAGAGAGGTGTTGAGGGGGAGGCCACCCCCTTCATATACGTGATAATTTCTATTCGTTTTAAATTTTAGTGTTGCGCAATACCAGTTGAAAAAACTTGTTTTTTTATTTAATTTGTCAATAAGCTTAATAATAAGCCTTAAAACTACATCTTTATATAGATTATACAATTTATTTTGTATATATTTCTTTATTCATTTTGAGATAAATCTCTCTAATATTTTGATTTCGAGTTTAATTTGAAATAAGCAAAAAATTGGCTGTTATCATTTGAACTACATAGAAGCCAGACTGAACTGGCTATATTGCTAGAAGAACATAGCGAGTCCGAACGAATTTTTAAGAACGACGAAATTCACGTTTTCCTAGGTTGTTCAAAATAATAGTTCGAATTTGGATAAATCATTTTAAAAGATAGTGAAAAACAATGATAAAAAATATCGGATATCTGCTGATGACGGTGTCACTGAATGTGTCACCGAAGTATCCAGAATGTTTATGTCATTGCTTTCACTGTTTATTAAGGGGGAACGGTATAGAAAACTTCCCGGCTTTATCTTCAATGTCAAATATCTTTTATTTGTCTGGTGATAACAGACGCATAAAGGCATCGATTTTGGTTTCTATCTGTTCACCTAATCTAGAAACATAACCTGAGTTTGGTATTTCTATTTACTGGCCGGTCTAAATTGGTCTTTTTCGTCCAAATTCTCTGTCAACTAGTGTAAGAGAATTGCACATACAACTTTAATAATTTTGACATGGACTTGTAGAGAATTATGTAAGAAACAGCTTGGCTTTTAAGTTTTTTCCTACTTAATTCAAAAAATAAGTTTTCATCGGTTTATTTTTTTCTACTAAAAGTTGTTATCATCAGTTTTATATTAGAATCTCCTGAAATGTTTCATATCTAGTTTCAATAGGCGGGCATAAATACCGGTCTCAAGCTGATGAACGCTTAGCGTTTCATCTTGTCTCGGCTGACATCACAAGTGAATGTTTCAACATATTATGCAAATAGGACTGCTCCGTCAAATTAGGTTGCGGTCAAAGAGTTTGAAAGACGAGAAACGCAATTAAAGAAGAACTTGGCACAGGTAGTTCACAAAATTACTTTGTGAAAGATGGTAAAGAAGCACAATAAAGGAGGCATCGGCTTGTTTACTCTAAAGAAGCACGGGTAAAACTAAAGCAAAAGTACTAAAAGCTTGGAAAACCACAATTACCAAAACTTCTCTTCAAGAAGAGACCACAGAAGAACTCCGAACTCCCAAGATTGAAAGTTATAACTGCTGGTCGCACTTAGAATCCAATATTTTTTTAAATTCTGGCTGGATGGTTAATGTGCCATATTTTGTAAAGATCTGCGAAGAATTATTAATCAAACACTTATAATTACCATTTAATTCATTTTGTCTTAAGAACCTTTCCAAGACCTTAGACTCATTATAGGTTTGTGTGGTTTTAGGGGCTTAGGTCCCCATTATTTTAACAAAATGGCTATCTCAAAAGTTCGATCGGATGGATTTGAAGTAAAGAAGTTGGGAGGGCTGGTTACCCTCCGGTCCGTTTTGATTCTTAAAAAAGGGAACTAGAATTTTCAATTCCCAATATAATGAGCCCCCGACGAAGTTATACCATCATTACTTCCATTAAAACCTTATATGCACCGGGGTCTGGGTGGCTGTATAAACCCGGGAGATATTACTATATCTATTTTAGATAAAATGACAATCTCAAAAATTTGATCGGACGCGTGTGTGGAAAAAGAGTTGCTGGGGGGGGGGGGGTAGGTGCCATCATATTACTTTTGACTCTCAAAAAGGGAACTAGAAAGTACGATTTTCAAACGAACTAGCCCCCTCTAAAGTTTATGCTACCATCTCTTCCATGAAACCTTTTATGCCACTGGGGCATAACTAAAAACCCGGTTCCCCAGGTTTTGGGGGGGGGGCTGTGTTATCCTTGAAGTTTTTGTTTTTTGTTTTTTGATAAATTTAATCCAACAACTCCTTTATATGTTATGAATTTCAAGTTTTAATTAGTTATATGTTTGTGAATTTGCGTTGCATGTTTCTGTTTTTTTCTTTATGAAAATTATATTTTTAAGAACGATTTGTGAAAAAAACCTGAATATACATCTGATTTTATGTGTACATATAATGTCTGTATATTTACATTTTTACACGTAACTAAAAAAAAAAAGCTGTCAGATTTGCTTAGTATGCTTTACTGTTAAATTTTTCTATTTTTGTTTAATTTAAATTTTGTTTTAGAAGTTGAAGGTGCTTTACCAGGTGACTGCGGGGAGCTCTTTCATTTTTCAAACCACCTTTTGTCACCAAAGTGTGAAGGTGATCCCTTGCTGAATTTACCTAGCACTTCCGGACAGTGTGAATTTGAACCCGACACCCGGGAATCCACATGTTCTAACAATGAAGGTACATCTGAAACATTGTGTTTTTGCTTATTGAAATGTATTGGGTAATATTTTATTGGACAAAAATAGGACAAAGTGACTTAATCTTAAGATGGAACTTTTGTTTTACCTTATTCCAATGTGCAGGCGTTTGCCAGACCGATTTTGTAGTCTTTCATGAGAATTTTTAAATTTTCACTTGAAAGTAGTTTGGTAGGTTTTATTACCAAACAGTTCGTGGTAACGAACTGTAAGTAAGGAGTAACCTGGCTCAATAGTAGCCGAAACTCTAAAAAAAAACATAATTTTGATACCAATAGATACATCAAAAGAATCGGATTTTATGCTGATTTCAAATATTTCTTTTAGTTTATTATCACCCAACAAGGGTTATGAAAATTTTATGTAGAACATCTTTTATTTTTGAAAAAAAGGGAAAACATCCCCAAAACGTCAGAGGATCTTAATGAAAATCCCACCATCAGATTCAGCGTATCAGAGAATCCCGTTTTTGAGTTTTCAAGCTTCTGTTTGCAAAAATGATGAATTTTGTATTTTTTACCAGAAGAAAGATCACGGATGCGTGTTTATTTGTATATTTGTTTTTTCTTCCCAGGGTTGTTCATATTGACGCAGTGGTCCTAGAATATCATATAGAGATTATTCCATATGCCCCTTCCTCAACCCTCGCTCTTTTCACTAAAGTCTTTAAGTTTACCCCTTCGCAACTAACGAGATGGTTTGAAAAAGTTCCTGCTTTTTCTCGTCCAAGGCCAGAACATAATTTGTACTTTAGTCAAAAAATATAAATGTTTTTACTTTCATAACTTTAATCAATCAAATGATATTAACATTTTGATTACTAAATATCAGTATATGTATATTAAACTGACAATGTACATTCATTTGTATTTTTTTCAGTAAAGCGCAAATTATGTTCTGGTCTTAGGAAGGCATAGCGGTTTTGAGCCCTACTCATGTTTTTTTCTGCTCGTTTTCAGTTTGACTCAGTTATTTATTGTAATTTCTGTTCGTTTTGTGTTTCTTTTATTTATCGATGCTGATTTGTGGTAGTTTCACGCTTGGTAGATTATTTAATTTTATGTTTTCTCACATTTGGTTTAATGGTGTTCTTTACTTTTCTTTGGAAAACATATTTTGTGGAAAAGGTGTTTAAAAAATTTCTGTTCGTTTTATATTGACAGTCTTTTCAGGGAAAAAGAAAATAATACTTTAAATCTTTTCGTTTTTTTTAGACTTTATAGTTTGGCCTGCTATATGTATGCTGGAAAAAATTTTCAGAAATTTTTTCACCTATCTGTGACAAATAGTTGTGTTTAATTTAGTTTCATACCTCCTCTAGCTGACCTGAGATAGAAAACTTGATACCATTTGCAAAACAAATCTGTTTACCTTCTTTGATAGCTTTGATACACTTACGCTATTTTGATTTGGTTAAATTTTAACACCAGAAGTAGCCCCGAAGGTTTGATCATAATACCCTCAGTCGTTCTTGGGATACTGCTGAGATGCCCTATTTAGAATTAGAATTAACACAGTGCATTTCGATTTAATCTTAAGGCAACATTTAGTTTTTAAACATAATAGGTAAATGGGAGGGAGAGCATGAGAGGGGGACTAGTTGCCCTCCAATCACTTTTGACTATTAAAAAGGGTACTATACCTTTCTATTTTCAGTCGAATGAGCCCTTTTCGAAGTTCCTACAGCAACTCCTTCGATACAAAGTGCCCGAAAATTTTAGTGCCTAGTACATTTTACCAATATCGACCTTTACTATAAAAATGTCAAACCTTCAAATCACTTTTGTCAATTAAAAAAGGCACTAGCCCTTTTAATTTCCAATTGAATGAGCCCTTTTTGAGTTTTTACGACAACGTTTTCTGTTAACACCTTTTATGACCCCAAGGCATAAGTTACAACCCTTACCCTGAGGACTGTGAGGGTGTTGTCATCCTCAAAGACCTAATATTCAGACATTTCAACAACGTTTAACAAAACGGCTATCTCAAAATTTTGATTGGATGTGTTTGGGGAAATGGTGGGCGTGAGAGGGGCGTTAGTTGCTCTCTAATCACTTTCAACTATTAAAAAAGGCACTGTCCCTTTCAATTTCTAAACAAAGGAGTGTTTTTGAAATTTCTACGACAACGCTTTCAATAAAAGTGTACATGCCCCTAGGGTATTACTTACCCCCATTGCCCTAAGGGCTGAGGGGGGATTGTCATCCTTAAAGACATACTTTCCGGATCTTTCAACTCCGTTGAACAAAATGGTTATCTTAAAACTTTGATTGGATGTGTTTGGAGAAATGTTGGGCATGTGAAGGGGTTTACTTGCCCTTCAATCACCTTCGACTAATAAAAAGGGCACTAGCCATATCAATTTCCAATCGAATGATTCATTTTTGAATTTTATACGATAAAACTTTCTATGAAAAAAAACCTTATGCGCCCCCAGGGCCTAACTTACAACCCTTGCCCTGAGAGCTGTGGGGGGAGTGTCATCCTCAAAAACATAATTTCCGGACTTTTCAACTATTCCAAACAATTTGGCTATCTCAAAATTTAGATTGGATGTGTTTGGGGAAATAGTGGGCGTGAGAGGGGTGTTAGTTATCATCCAATATTTCGACTATAAAATAATTTCCAATCAAATGAGCCGTTTTTGAAGGTTCTATAACGTCACTATCTATATAAACCATATATTCCCCCAGGACCTAACTTACAACCCTTGCTCCGAGGGCCCTGATGGGGTTATGATCCTCAAAGACCTAATTTCTAAAACTTTTAACTACCTTGAACAAAATGGCTATCTAAAAATTTTGATTGGATGTGTTTGGGGAAAAGGTGAGCGTGAGAGAGGGTTTAGTTACCCTCAAATCACTTTTGAGTATTAAAAAGGGGACCAGCCCTTTGAATTTACAATCTAATTAGCCCTTTTTGAAGTTTTTATGACAAAGCTTTCAATAAAAAACCTTATATTCCCCCGGGGTATAACTTATATCCCTTACGCTGAGGGTTGTGGGGGAAGTGACATCCTCAAAAATATAATTTCCGGACCTTTCAACTACTTTGAACAAAATTGCTATCTCAAATTTTGATTGGATATGTTTGGATAAATGGTGGGCGTGAAAGGGGTGTCAGTTGCCTTCCGATCACTTTCGACTATTAATTAGGGCACTAGCCATTTCAATTTCCAATCAAATGAGCCCTTTTTGGAGCTTTTATGACAACGCTTTCTATGAAAACCTTATAAGCCCCCAGGGCATAACTTACAACCCTTGCCCTGAGGGCTGTGGGGGGGGGAGGTCATTCTTAAAGACCTAATGTCTAGAACTTTCAACTACGTTGAACAAAATGGGTATCTAAAAATTTTGATTTTATGTGTTTGGAAATAAGGTGGGCGTGAGAGGGGGGTTTGTTGCCCTCCAATCACGTTCGACTATCAAAAAGAGCACTAGCTCTTTGAATTTCCAATCGAATGAGCCTTTTTTGAAGTTTTTACGACAATACTTTCTATAAAACCTCATATGCCCCCAGGGTATAATTTACAACTCTTGCCCTGAGTGCTGTGGGGGAGTGTCCTCCTCAAAAACATAATTTCTATGGAAATCGACTACGCTGAACAAAATGGCGATCAAATTTTGATTGGATGTGTTTTGGGAAATGGTGGGCGTGTAAGGGGTGTTAGTTGCCTTCAAATCACTTTCGACTATTAAAAAGGGCACAAGCCACTCCAATTTCTAATCAATTGAGTCCTTTTCGAAGTTTCTACGACAATTCTTTTGATACGAAGTGCCCTGGTCTAAATAAAAAAAATCATACATTGTGCCAACATCGTTCTTTACTTAGGCAGTACGCTGCTTATGATAGACGGAAAAGTTGTCTCTGGTCTAATGAGTTTATAATTATAATGAGAAGTCTCATTCAAACGGAAATTAAAAGTTCTAGTGCCCTTTTTAGGTGACTAAACGATTAGAGGGCAACTAGTCTCCGTCCCACCGCTTTTTCTTCAAAATCGTACTATAAAAATGCAGAGATATCCATTTTGTTCATCATAGTTGAAAGGCCCAATAACTATGGCTTTAGATATAACCTGACCCCCCCCCCCACATCCCCGGAGGAATGGTATTTAAGTTATAAAAGTCGTCCATTGTTCATGCAAAGTGTTTGTTTTTGGGACGCTTATATACATTTTAGGATGGGAAGACAAATTATCTGCTGTTTTTTTACGGGGGGAACTTCATGGGGAGATAAGGATCCAGGAGGTGAACTTATCACAGAAAATTATACACTAGGGGAATTTTCCAGAATTCCTATAAAAAACAGTTTTTTTTATATTTCTTGCTTTCTCTTTTCTGTCTCAATTTTACTTGTTGTTAAGGGTAATTGCCCTTAACAGTTGTTAAGGGTAATTGCCTGGGTAAATTTTCTCCGGGAGTGAATTGTCTAGATAATATATCCTTGGAGAGGGTCTTTTTCCATGGAGGTTGTGCCATATTTCCTAGGACTATTTAAAAAACGATCAAAAATTTAATTTTAAAAATAAGTTTTTTTTAACTGGAAGGAAGGAGCACCATTAAAAATTGAACCGAACAGAAATTATTACAGATATGAAGCTGGTTTCCCGCTGTTAAACACTTCGATATTTGCGATAAAGTTTTAATTTTGTCCCAATTCTTTGAAAAGGGCTTCTGTAACACTTTGTTTGTTTAATTGTAACAACAAGAAGCTTTTTTTCTAAAGTACTAAAAACTTTATCGTAAAGAGTGAAGCATTAAAGAGGATATATTCATTGTAATAAAAAAGTTGTTTGAGATTCAACAAAAATTGTTTGTTACGTTTATCAACAAAATCACACAAGTGTTCTCTTTTTTAATTAGAAAAAAATTGAACTCAGAGGGTAACATATGTTGAGCATGGGTATTTTTAAGAACAGGGTAGCAGCTTCTCAAATTTTCTAGCTAATGAAAATCACAAAAGAAATGTATTGCTGAACAAAATTGTCTATTAAAGTCTTATGCAAATATAATATTTGTACATACATTTTTGTGTTAGCACTTAGTTAACGTGTAAATTCAACTTATTTCAACCCAAGCAATCAAAATGTAATATTTTCTGTTTTACTTAACTAGAAAATAACTTTTCTTCTGTTTTTCTGTCATAACTCCAATCTTTGATTTGAATTACTATGGAACATACTATTTCAAATGTTACCTTAGTAAAAGTCAATATGATGTTCAAGAAAATTTAATTTTTAGTTAAACTCAATAAATATAAATTTTCGATAGCACAATAAGAATATTGCTGGTAAATTGTTTAGATTAGAAGAAAGGAATAATTGCACTGTTTTTATATCTTTTTTATCCTATACCGAATAAATGATAATAACAAAGTATTTATCTTTATTTTTAATTACTAATTATTTTTTTTATTTGATCATGTTATGTAGGGAATTAGTACGAAAAGTGATTTGCCTAGTTAGTTTTGTTGCAACCTAATGATATACATATTTTTATTTCCATAGGGTGTGTTGTTTCTCTCCATTTCCTATGTTCAATTTTTGTGTACCAAAATAAATCCTTTTATCACATTTCAATTGATTCTCTTTAAATTTTTTGTCAAAATGATGAAATTGATGGCGATTTTCAATAAAAATTTCTGAAACGTAATATAAGTAAAGATCAATAAGGTTTCGCTTTATTAATCATTGTCAGCATGGAAGGAGTTGTAGAAATTTTCCAAGGTGCTCATCAATTGAAAATTGAAACTTTTGGTGCTTTTTATACGAGTCAATGGGACTGATGCCATCCTGTTTCCCTCCCAAGCCCTTTTTCCCTACCCTTAGTGCAAAGATGTTGGATTAAAATTAGGTATTTTTTCCAAAATAGTCAAAACGTCATGAAGTTTCCCCATCACACCCTCATATATTTTGTTATACCCAGGATATACCCCCCCCCCACCCTTTCTCAATTATAAGTACTACATCATAGATATTTGAATCTGAGTTGTCAGTTTGCAGCTCCCTTCCCCTCAATTAGTTTCCAACAACCCTTTCAACAAGCCCTGAAAGTTTCAACTTAATACCCTCGGCTGTTATTAGGCTATTGCTGATAGACATTTTTAACAAACCGCGTGCAAATAATATGCTCAGATGCTGATCAATAACCCCTTCAAAATTACCTGAAAGCAGTCGCAATTAGATATGGCAGCAGTCATAAGTAGTTAAAGTCAAATTAATGAATGGTCGCTGCCGCTGTTGAAAAAGCTGCAGTAAAGGGCCTGAAAGCTTCAAGTTAAAACCCTTATCTGTTCCTATAGTATTACAGATAAACCTTTTTGTATAAGCCATTTGTACATACAAATGGCTCTGGGGCTGAGGGGTATTTAAAAATGCCCCTCAGCATTTACTAAAGTTACAAGTTGTCACCCTTAATCTTTTGGAACACAACTGGGTTGAAACATTCCTCTCTTTCTTAATGATAAATCATTTGTGTAAGCAATGGAAAATTGCAAAATTTTTAAATTGCCCAATAATTTGCCTCAAAATAAGTGTATTTTTATATTTAATATTGAAAATATTTTTCCTTATATTTTTTCTCTCTATAAATATTTTTCAAATTTTTCTTATCCTCAGGGTGCACATAGTGGTTTTTGATTTAGTTCGAAAAAAACCCCTCACCATCCACAGAAATTTTATATTTAGACCCTTACTC
This sequence comes from Artemia sp. Qi Xiang Cuo, assembly GCF_049724085.1. Lineage (NCBI taxonomy): Eukaryota > Metazoa > Arthropoda > Branchiopoda > Anostraca > Artemiidae > Artemia > Artemia sp. Qi Xiang Cuo. The sequence continues at coordinate 75,535,207 of NC_142803.1, forward strand.
TTTTGGGACACAACCAGGTCAGAACATTTTTCCCTTCCCCAATGACAAATCCTGTTTAGCCCATCAAAATATTGGATAATCTATAAATTGTCAAATAATTTACCCCAAATAAGCGTATTCTTTCTTGTCATTGTTCTATCAATTGCCCTCGCGTTTTTTTCTTTAATTGATTTTTTTTTCTTTCTCAACGTGAGTATAAAGGCTATTGCTGAGAGTGAAACAATATTCTTCTTATGTGTCTGCTTCTTACCTTTTTTTGTCATTGTATCTTCTAAAATCAAGTTATGACTTGAAACCCTGATATTGAAATTTTGCTTTCTCAAGTTAAGAACCGCCTTCTAAACCCGTTTGCATTCGTCAAAAGATGATCGCCTCGTTTTTGTACAGTAAGATCTCTTTTGCATAGATAATTTTCGGTAATCATATATTCCGGCCTTTAAAGTATTTATTCCAATCAATCAATCAAGTTTATTATTACGCCAAAATATCCAAAACAATAGCTCTGGCATGTCAGAAAAAAAAGAGTCGTTAATCACTGTGACACGAATTATAATTTTTACAAAATTATTGCACAAAGAACGATCAGATCGCACACTACACATAGCCGGAGGGAACTTAAATTTTTATTTATTCTAGTTTGACCCCCGGATAGGTCATGAATTTTCAGGAGCTAGCTGAAACTCTGGCAGGATGTACGAAAAAGATCCAACGACAGGCACAACCTCCCAAAAGTCATGAGCAACTCTAGACGCCTGGCAGATAGTGTATTAAGAGATGTCTGAATCTCCTCATATGAATTATATTCGTACCCAAGGATGATTCGGCATGAGCGTTTTTGAATTCGCTCGATTTTAAGATCCTGAGCTTTGGTGAGTCCGGGGTGCCTAACCTGGCATCCATAATGCAGGGCAGGAAGAACGTAGGTTTTATAGAGGTTGGTCAAGTTGTGGGGGGATAGTCCAAATCTTCGTAGCTGGGCAAATTGTCTGAGAAGACTGGCTCCTCTCTGAACCAATTCGGAGGTTTGGGATTCCCAGCCAAGGTTATTGTCGATTATGATCCCAAGAATTTTTGCGGACTCCACTGCTTTAATATCAACCTCAGATTCTATTTGTTCAGAAATATGCTTTGTAAAGTTGATTCGGAGGACCACACATTTTTCATATCTGATTTGAAGTTTGGCATTGCTTGCTTGACGTTGCAGCTCCTCAAGGGTGTGCTGGACTGCTTGTGATTTAGACGAGACCAATCGAAAGGTTGGTAGTGTCAAGTCGTCTGCAAATTTCAGTCGATGTTTTGGTTGGATTATCAGCTTGTTTACAGCTATAAGGAAAGCCAGATTCCCAAGTTTGGTACCCTGAGGGGCTCCGCAGATGATAGAGAGGAACTTTGATATCTTTGTTGTCTGTGTATTTTTAACCTCAACGCATTGCATCCTGTCGCTCAGAAAACTGGCCATCTGTCTAACAAGAAATTGTCGAGCTTTCATTTAAGGGGTTCCAGATACGACGATATAATGGTCTAAGAGGTCGAACGCCTTGACCATGTCCCCAATAAGAACATTGACGTAAGAGCCAGGATTTTCAAGGTGGCTTTTGAGATAGGCCGCAGGTCTTTAACTTGTTTCGGGTTCGGCATCTGTGGGATAGGGACGATATACGCCACCTTAAATCGCTGGCGGAAGGTTACCTCAACAGGGCACTGATTGAAAACTACAGCAAGTGGTGTAGACAGCTCCTTCGAACACTTGGCAATGATTTTGGTGGGGACTTCGAAGGGACATGATGTTTTATTTTGGTCCATCTTGTTAATCTTTTTCTCGACTTGTAGGGGAGTGATTATTGGGATTTCGTTTAGTGTTCGGTCGAATTCGGGTAGTTGCTGAAGAGGTCGATGTTTAGATCAGATTTCGGTAAAGTAGGAGTTTATTTCGTCTGCTGACAAGGATTATCATTTCCTTCGTATTCATTTCCTTCGAACACTGGGCAATGATTTTGGTGGGGACTTCGAAGGTCCTCACCTTATTTCTTATTCTTATTGATTAATGATTCCTTATTCTGGTCCATCTTACGAATCTTTTACTTGACTTGAAAGGACGTGATTATCGAGATTTTGTTCTGTTTTCCGTCGAGTTCGGGTAGGTACTGAAGAGGTCGATGTTTGGAGCAGATTTTGACGAAGTAGGAGTTTATTTTGTCTACTGACAAGGATCTCCCCTCTTGATCAAGAACTCCGGAGTTCCGAGATGGACGACCGAATAGTTTCTTGACTGTAGTGTGGAATTTCTTTGGATCTGTATTCGAAAGTTGTTCAACTACTTTGGCTCCGTATTGTCGGCGGGCAGCTCGACATTTGTTCACAACTACATTCCGCAACTTCCTTGCCTCATTCTGGTACCCTTTGTCAAACAGTTGGTCACGTTCGTTTATTATTCGTCTGATCCCGTCCGTCTTCCAGGGCTTGTCCAGGGCTTTAACCTTTTTCTGTTTTTCAGGAAAGCACTGTTGAAATCTTTCGAAAAGGTAATACAGAAGAAATTCAGTCATCTCTTTAGCTCCCTCGAGTCTTAGAAACTCAGTCCAGTTCGTCAAGGAGAGTCATTATCTGTAATTCATGACGCCCTCTTTGGTGATGGAGCGGTATTTTCTAATCTCATATCCATTTTTTGACTTGTAGCCATTTGGCACCAGGCGAATAATTAGATGGTCTCCTCTATCAAGTGGGTGCTGAGTTTAGGGCTCACGAAAGTAATCGGCGCACTTAGTGAAGATGCGGTCGAGAGTCTTCTCTTTTCTGGTGAGACAGTTGACTATCTGTTTAAGGGATAGCGTTTCATGCACCAACGATGACTTTATGTCATGAAAATCTCCAGTGATCGTAGCGCTGTGTTTTTTGCAGCGAATCCAGTCGGTCCATCTTTGCTGGTAAGAGATTAACAATTTCCGTAACTATCCATTTGGGGTTTAATAAATGACTCCTTTGACACGCTCCAAAAGACTTTAGGTAGCCATTGCGGAGTACCCCATAGCCACTAGACTTCTAAAAATATGTTCCTCGGGACTTGTATTTGCAGAATCTGAAATTTAATGGAAGATTTGCACAGCAAACCGACGCCTCCTCCATGATGGACTGGAATTCCGTTAGTGTCACACTGTGGCAGCAGATATAAGTTATACCCGACGAATTCTACGAAATCTGCCGAGGCCACCCATGTTTTAGTAATTGCTACGATATCAATATTGTCATGGAGTATGAAGTGTTTGAGCTCCTCAGTCTTATTTCCGCGGGACTGGGCATTAATGAGCACCATGTTAGGGAAAGAACTGTAAATAGGTTTTTTTTTTCTTACAGGTTTGCGGGGAATCTTCGTATGTGCCTCGCTAACGACCTTGAGTGATTCTGCGTCCAAAAGGTTTTTTTGGTGGGTGCATTTAGTTTATTTTTTTATTTAAGTTTCTGGATTCCAGTTTGCTAGACCTTCCTTTTAAGAAATTACACCATCGTCTCGAGGATGGGGACCGGAGGCATGGTAAGTTGACCTGGGATCTGCCGGTAAGTGTTCTTGTAGTATCAAGAGTTGGGGTTTGTCGGTTCTTGACTGAAGAGGTTTGGATAATGATGGTTGGTTTTTGTGTTTATTGTACCGTAGCTGCGTCTTCCATTTGTTTTCTGTTGACTGCTGGTTGATTCTAATGTATTTTTCCATTGTTTTTCTCTGTTTGTTGGTGGCGGACTTTGTCTGTGGCTGAGGAGCCATTCTTCTAGAAAGTGCGAGTTCGAATACATTCCTGTTGAAGTGGTTGCGGTGGGTGATATTTCAGAGGATGTGCTGAGTTTTTTGGTCCTGTGGTATCCACGTTAGGTTTGGCTGTTTTTGAAACTGGTGACTGTGGGTGGAAGCAATTGCAACGATTTCTTCTATTGCAGCGGCCTGTTGCAAACTTCTTGCATTACAGGGCATGAAGTTTTGCGCATTTGTCTGATTTGGCACCTTCACAACCACCTAAGCTGGAGTGATGTTCACAGATCGACGGAACTGCTGCTGAATGGGAATTCCGGCACTCGTTGCCCCATCTACAGTTTCCGTTTTTAAAATAAAAGCAATTGTTTTCTGCCTTTTTCTGAGTTTCAATTGAAGAGTCGAGTACAATGACTGATTATTCCTTTTTCGAACGCTCAGTCCTGAGTTTTGCCGAAGGCTGGCAAGTCTCAGCTGTTCCTGTAGTTGGGGAGATTTGATGATCAGTAATTGGTATTGTTTTTCCACCTTCTTCACTTGTACTGACAATGCGCAGTGCCTTGCGTACGATAACTGTCTCGTGGGGATCAGTCATAGTACTCGTACTCTTTTGTATTGATAGGCTGACTGTCCGACTCTTATGGTGCGATCGGTTATTTTGTAGAAGAATTTCGATCACGTCCGCGATTTGCTGTTTGTAAGTGGCATTTGTAGCTGTTAGTTGAGCTATCCCCGCCTTATGTTCAGTGATTGTTTAGTTCTGCTACTCAATTCTTGCTGAAAGGCCGTTGATCATAGCTAACTCTAATGAATCTTCCACTTCGCGAGAGGGTTCTTTCTGGATGGAGTAATTGTAGTTCAACAGCGTAAGGGCATTTTCCTTGATATTCCAGTGTGGCTTACGCGTATGACTGGATGAAACGTCAAACAAGAGACGGTTACCCCCCGTTTGGGCCAGTTTATATGAGCGGGCTTGTAGCATCTCGTATTGCGTAGTCCCTGCGTCGTCCCAAAGCATAGAACTTTTTGGTCCAGGTAAGGACTTTGGAGTGCTGGTCGCATTGATACTGGAGAGGTGAGTGATAACTTTGATTTCCTTATCGCTGCGAAAGGGGGTGGGCGGCTCTAGGTTTTACCTTTCCCATGGTTGAAAGTGGCTCGAGTCGCTGATATGATATACAGTGTCAGTAGATGGCGCTAGTCTCGCTGGCAAACAGAAAAGTTCAGCTGTAGAAATAATTTTTCCTTCACTGATATTCGCTTCCTTCTCGTAATCTATGTCGAAACTATGTAGATAATCCGGTACCTTGTTCCATCTGCATCGTGCATCTTGATCTTGAGAAGACTCGACAGATGGGATCTCCGTCAAAGACGGCGACAGCGCCACTTGTTTGCTGACGATGCGACCGCTAGATGCCTCTAGTATCGCCTCGGTCGAGTGTGACCCAGTGATATCCGATACTTTTTGTTTTTCTTGGCTTATGTGTAAGCATGCAGTTGAGTTTAGAGAAGTAAGATAGGACTTATCGTTTTTTTACCGTCTAGTTTAGGGTACCTGTTGTCGCAATTAGGAGTTTCTTGGGACTTGAATGCTAGGGTGTTTGTTATCGGCTATGTCTCTTGTACCACTAGGGCCCACGCAACAAATGTCCAAGTCGGGTTACGTTTGTAGCTCCTGGTGATTTTGATTCCTGTTCATTTGGCATCAGTCCATCCCGCACACGAACAATGCTGGATCACGTGAGAGGTCACTTTTGTGTTGCAAGACACTGTCCGTCCTTTTTTACTTTTGTCATTTTGGCTAATTTATTGATCCCGTTGTCGGGAGTCAATTCGTCAGTCAGCAGGGGTTTATTTGGCTACGTACCAGCGTCGATTTACGGATCCAAGAGGGGTCGTCTTGGTCTTTCAATAAGCCAGTACCAACTTTTAGTCTAGCCTACAAGCAAGAATATATGCAATTAGTGTAAAGGCCAAAACATGCCAATATGTTTTTTAAATATGCTTACTCAGCCAATATGTTTTTTAATTTGAAAATTCTTATTGCCTTCGAGGTAGACAGAATGTGGGAAGTGCAATACTCAAATCACCTATTCCCAGCAGTTTAAGGATTAAAATCCCGCTGGTACAAACTTGGCCTCTTGTTTGTTTGATATTGCTCCCTTCTGAACAAACTATCACCAAATATACGCAAAAACGGACGAGCCAACGTAATCGATGGCGTTTTAATATTTAGCGTTTGACAACTGCGTCTATTGATGGCTGCAGATTCGGAAGAAGAAGGACATTAATTTAGCTTTGATTTGTTTACAAATATCAGCTATTTTTATTATTGAACTAGATGACAAAGGACAAGTCATTTGAGAATAGAAAAGTAAAATGCTCTAACTTCAAGATGCAAAAAAGTAAAGTGACAGACGAAGGGGAACCACTTAATACGGCACTTAAGTGCAAATATAAACTGAAAATGACAAATATGGGTAGAAATAAATGTTCTTTCTCAGAAATTTGGCCAATAATCCTTTATTCAATTTCACACCACCCAGTTGCTGTTGAGTTACCCTTATTGCCCCTTACTTACCCTTATTGCCCCTTGTTGACTGACCCTTAGTGCTATTTGAACTGGTATGTGTAAGACCTATGGAAAATGGGACTTTCGTCATTTTTTTAATCCAAAGCTTTGTCGCTACTCCAAAAATTTACCTTCAAAACATGATGTGTATTCTTTTAGCTCTTCCTATTTTAGTTACAATAATTCCTAATATTTGTTGTAATATTTCCTCTCCTTCCCTATTGGGTTGATTTACACCACGGTATACTTTTTGATCGCTTAAGGTTTCTTTTTCGCTCTTTCATTGCATTAGAGTAACTTATTTCAAAAGCTAATAGTATCACCACGAGGGAGGAAAGAGGGATCGAAAAAAACATTAATTGTTAAAACATGTCGAAACAGAAATCAAAACATAAACTGTTTTTTTTCTATAGACTTTTAAAAAATATTTAAGGATTAATTTTTTGTTGATTAATTTTTTATATTTTGTTTTATTCGATTTTTTTTTTACTCAGTAGTCTTTTAAAAAAATATTGAAAGATGCGTTTGTGTTTTTGGTTTTTTAAGTTTTGATTATTCGTTTTATTCATTTTTTTTTGCTTTCTTTGAACTTTATAGAATTTTAAATTTTAGGTTACTTTTCACAACATATGTCTGGAACATACTTACAGGGAAATACGTCACTAGTTGTTTCAAAGAATCCATCTACAAGTGGTTTTTCAAATGTATGTGTATTGGAATCTGAAAGAAAAGGCTTAGAATATCAGAAAACTGGTATGAAAAGTTGCCTGCAAAGTAAAAAGTATAGAAAATTGGAAATATATCAAAGAACTCTTAAAGGGAAGAAAACATATAAATTTGAGGTATGTGACAAGATATTTATTCGAAAGCAGCATTTGAACAAGCACCAAAGAGTGCATACTGGTGAAAAACCGTTTAAGTGTAATGTTTGTGATAAAAAATTTTCATTAGCAACAAATTTGAACACCCATAAACGAGTGCATACGGGTGAAAAACCGTTTAAGTGTAATGTTTGTGATAAAACATTTTCATTAGCACAAAATTTGAACACCCATAAAAGAGTGCATACGGGTGAGAAACCGTTCAATTGTGATGTATGTCAAAAATGTTTTTCTGAACGGGGCTCTTTGAACAATCACCAAAGACTGCATACAGGTGAAAAACCGTTTAAATGTGATGAATGTGACAAGACCTTTTCTCGCACTGATTATTTGAACACACATCAAAGAATGCATACTAGTGAAAAACCGTTTAAGTGTGATGTTTGTGAGAAGTGTTTTTCGCCAAATTACAGTTTGAATACACATAAAGGACTGCATACAGGTGAAAAACCGTTTAAATGTGATGTATGTGACAAGACCTTTTCTCAACCTGCGCATTTGAAAGCACATAAAAGACTGCATGCAGGTGAGAAACCGTTCAAATGCGATGTATGTGACAAGACCTTTTCTCAATCTGCACATTTGAAAAAACATCAAAGAATGCATACGGGTGAAAAACCGTTTAAGTGTAATGTTTGTGACAAAACCTTTTCTCATCCATCACATTTGAACCTGCACCAAAGAGTGCATACTGGTGAAAAGCCGTTTAAGTGTGATACATGTGACAAGACCTTTTCTCGCACTGATACTTTGAACACACATCAAAGAAAGCATACTGGTGAAAGACCGTTTAAATGTGATGTATGTGACAAGACTTTTTCACAACCTGCAAATTTGAAAAAACATCAAAGAATACATACGGGTGAAAAACCATTTAAGTGTGACTTTTGTGACAAAAAATTTTCTCATTCATCAAATTTGAACCTGCACCGAAGGCTGCATACAGGTGAGTAGCCGTTTAAATGCAATGTATGTAAATTATGCTTTTCTCTACTGGGAAGGTTGAACAGGCACCAGAGAGTGCATATGGGCTAGTAACCAATTAAATGTTATGTGTGTGAAAAGTGTTTTTCTCAAGCTTACAGTTTGAATATATATTAAAGACTGTATACAGGTGAGAAACCTTTCATATGTGATATGAGTAGAAAAACTTTGGTGATTATAGCAATTTTCACAGGCATCAAAAAGTGCATACAGGAGTTTATGAAAATTGTTGTAACATTAGCTGTATGCTCATTGGTTTGTGGTTATTATTCTCACAACCACTTAGTAATACATCAATTTGGTGTTTTTTTTCAAATTTTTTTCCATGTATTTAGTTTCTTTAACAAATTCATCATCATCCTGTGAAAAGTAGTGATACATATTTGCTTCATTGTAACAAAAGGGCGACTGCCCCCCCCCCCCCCCCACACCCATTATTTCCCCAAACACTGCCGATCAAAATTTTGATATAGCCAATTTGTTGAACATAGATGATGTGTCCACAAATTATGCCTTTGAGTATGACAACTCCTCCACAACCCTCAGGGCTAAGGCTGTAAGTTATGCCCAGAGGGCATAGAAGGTTTTTATAGAAAGCTTTGTCGTAAAAACCTGAAAAAGGGCTCATTCGATTAGAAATTGAGAGTGCTATTGCTCTTTTTAATAGTCAAAAATAATCGGAGGGAGAATCCCCCCCACGCCAATCATTTAACAAAACATTTTTGATCAACATTTTGATATGACCATTTTGTTCAACGTAGCCTAAAAGTCTGGAAATTACGTCTTTGAGGATGACAACCCTCCAACCCATAGCCCTCAGGACAAGGGTCGTAAGTTATGCCCTTGGAGTAAATAAGGTATTATAGAGAGTTTTGTCGTAGAAGCTTCAAAAACGGCTCATTCGATTGGAAATTGAGAGGACTAATTCCTAATTTATTATTCGAAATGATCCAAGGGAAAATTCCCCCCCTCCCATGCCCATGATTTCCCCAATCATTTCCAGTCAATATTTTGAGATAGTCATTTTGTTGAACGTATTTGAAAGTTCTGAAAATTATGTACTTGAGAATAACAAATCCCCCCAGCCCTCAGGGTAAGAGTTGTAAGGTATGCCCTGGGGGCATATAAGGTTTTTATAGAAAGCATGGCCATATAAACTTTCGAAGGCTAATTGGATTGGTAATCAGACGCTCTAGTGCTCGTTTTAGGAGTCGAAGTCGTCTTAGGACAAGTACCCCTCCCCCCAAAAACAAACACATAAACACATCGTATTGTCCTGAAATGCATCTAATAGAAATTTTGAGATAGCCCTTCTATTTATAATAGTGCAAATATCATATAACAGGGCTTTTTGGGATGAAACAAACCCCAGAGATTAGGGGTAAGGGTTGTAAGTTATACCCTTGGGGTATATAAGGTTTTCATAGAAAGCTTTGTTGTAGAAACTTAAAAAGGGCTCATTCCATTGGAAATTGAAAGGGCTAGTGCCCTTTTTAATAGTCAAAAGTGATATAAGGACAGCTAACCCCCCTCTCACATCCACCATTTCCCCGAATACATCCAATAAAAATTTTGAGATAGCCATTTTGTTCAACGTAGCTGTAAGGTCTGGAAATTATGTCTTAAAGGATGACAAACCCCAAAAACTGCTAGGGCAAAAGTTGTAAGTTATGCCCTGGGGGCAAATAAGGTTTTCATAGAAAGTATTGTCGTATAAATTTCAAAAAGCGCACATTCAATTGCAAATTGAGAGGCTCCGGCCCTTATTAATAGTCAGAAGTGATTAGAGGGTAACTACCCCCCCCCCCTTTCATGGCAACCATTTCCTCAAACACATCAGCCACCTTTTCCCAAACACATACAATCAAAATTTTGAGATAGCCATTTTCTTCAACGTAATTGAAAGTTTTAGAAATTAGGTTTTTGAGGATGGAAGCCCCCCCCCCCACAGCCCTCAGGGTAAGGGTTGTTAGTTATGCCCTGGGGGCATAAACGGTTTTTATAGAAAGGGTTGTCATGAAAACTTCAAAAAGGGCTCATTCAATTGGGATATTGAAAGCACTAGTGCCCTTTTTATAGTAAAAAGTGACTGGAGGGCAACTAACCCCCCTCTCACTCCCACCATTTCCCCAAACACATCCAATGAAAATTTTTGAGATAGCCCTTTTTTCGACGCTCTTGCAAATTCTGGAAATTAGGTCTTTGAAGATGACAACCCCCCCCCCCCCAGCCCTCAGGGTACGGGATGTAAGTTATGCCATGGGGGAATATAATGTTTTCATAGAAAGCGTTGTTGTAGAAACTTAAGTAAGGGCTCATTCGATTGGAAATTGAAAGGGCTAGTGTCCTTTTTAATAGTCAATAGTGATACAAGGACAACTAGCCCCCCTCTCACACCCACTATTTCCTTGAACACCTTCAATCAAAATTTTTAGATAGCCATTTTGTTCAACGTAGTTGTAAGACCCGGAAATTATGTCTTTCAGGATTGCAAACCCCCAAAACCTCCAGGGCAAAGGTTGTAAGTTATGCCGTGAGGGCAAATAAGGTTTTTATAGAAAGTGTTGTCGTAAAAACTTCAAAAAGAGCTCATTCAATTTGGAATTGAGAGGACTACTGACCTTACTAATAGCCAAAAGCAATCGAAGGGCAAATGCCCTCTCTCCTCTCCCTGCCCATCATTTCCCCAAACACTTCCGATCAACATTTTAGTATAGTCATTTTGTTGAACATAGACGAAGTTTCCTCAAATTATGTCTTTGAGTATGACAACTCCCGCACAGCCCTCAGGGCTAAGATTGTAAATTATGCCCAGGGGGCATATAAGGTTTTTTATAGAAAGTTGTCGTAAAAACTTGACAAAAGGATCATTCGATTAGAAATTGAGAGGGTTATTGCCATTTTTAATAGTCGAAAGTAATTGGAGGGAGAATCCCCCCCACGCCAATCATTTCCCCAAACATTTTGATATGGCCCTTTTGTTCAACGTAGTTTAAACGTCTGGAAATCGTGTCTTTGAGGATGACAACCCTCCCCCCATAGCCCTCAAGACGAGGGTCGTAAGTTATGCCCTTGGGGCAAATAAGGTTTTTATAGAAAGTTTTGTCATAGAAGGTTCAAAAAGGGCTCATACGATTGAAAATTAAGAAGACGAGTACCTAATTTATTATTCCAAAGTGATCCAAGGGCAAATGCCCCCCCCATGCCTATCATTTCCCCAAACACTTCCAATCAAAATTTTGAGATTGCCTTTTTGTACAACGTGTTTGAAAGGTTTGAAAATTATATCTTTAAGAATAACAAATCCCGCAAGCCCTCAGGGCAAGGGTTGTAAGCTATGCCCTTGGGGCATATAGGGTTCTTATAGAAAGCATGGTCATATAAATTTGAAGGGAAATTGCTCTTCTTAAGGGTCAATGTGATTGTACGGCAGCTATCCCTCCCCCTATCTCCCCACATACACAAACACACACACGTTGTATTGTCCTGAAATGCATCTAATAGAAATTTTGAGATAGCCATTATATTCATAATAGTGTAAATATCATATAACAGGGCTTTTGGGGTTAAAACAAATCCCAGAGATTAGGGGTAAGGGTTTTAAGTTATGTTCAGGGGTACTTAAGTTGTTTTATGGAAGGGATGTTTAACTTTAGAAGAGGCTCAGTCTTTTTCCCCGAAAAGGACTATGTAAATATAAAACGTGCAGAAAGTAATTAAAAAACTTTTTCCACAAAATAAGTTTTTCGAAAAAAGTAAAGAACTCCATTCAACCAAACATGAACAAAAATAGAATCAAATAATCTACCATGCATACAACCACTACAAATCAGTATCAACAGACAAATGAAACCCAAAACAAACGGAAATTAAAATAAATAATTGAGTCAGACTCCAAATGAGCAGAAATTAATATGAGTAGGGTTCTAAACCCCTATGCTTTCTAAAAGCCAGAATATAATTTGTACTTTACTGAAAAATTCTTTTAAATGTTTTCATTTTTATAAATTTAAGAAATCAAAAACTAGTTAAGATACCAAGGAATAAATATCAGCATAAGTACATTTAACTGACAATGCACATTGTTTTCAGTAAATTCATTTGTTTTTTTTTCTCTCAGTAAAGCGCAAATTGTGTTATGGTCTTGACAAGGAATGGGGGTTATCAGTCCTAATCATATTAATGTTTGATCGTTTTGAGTTTGACTCGGCTCTTTATTGTAATTAATTAGAAAAAACGTTCCGAAAAATAAGTTTTTCAAAGAAAAGTAAAGGCCATTTTCAACTTAAGCTCATCAGATACAAATACCTTTTAAAATTCAAACTCAGGACGACCGGAAATTACTATCAAAGAATGAATGAAACCCAAAACGAACAGAAATTAAATAAACAATCGTAGCAAAAACATAAAACAAGTAATAACATAAATGAATAAATAGCTCTTAAAGTGAGTAATGCTTAGCGTGAATGTAAAATCAAGCTTAAAACGAAAAAAAAATATTTTGCTATTGAAGCAATAAATGAAGCTTCAAACAAACAGAAGTTAAATAAATAATCAATGCAGACAAACATACAATAGATATTATTATAAATGAATAAAAAAAAATCTTAAAACGAGTGAAACTTAAATTGAATATGCAAATCAAGCTTGAAACGAACAAAAATCACTACAAACAAGAGTTTGGGTATCACCTCCTTCTCTCACTGTAAAAGTCTAAAATCTACTGCGTCGTTGCCGCTTTACTGAAAACTATATGTGTCTTGAACAGTCTTGGAAAGTATAAACAAAATCAAATTGAATATTTGATACATCATATTTTAATTGTTTAAAGATCCATCAGTTCAAAATTTTATTGCATTGTAATTTTTTTTTTCATTTTCAATGCTATAAGAACTGGAAAAGAAAATATTTGGAATACAATTCGTTTTCAGTGAAGCGCCAATGACCCAGTAGTCTTTAAATTTTTACAATTAAGGAATGGGACAATTTTAGGGGTCTTGAACAATTTTAGAAAGAACTAAAAAATTAAACTGAATATTTGATGTATAATGATATTAATTGCTGAAAGTTCATCAGTTCAAAATTTTACTGTTGTTTTAATATTTATTTTCAATACTAAGTACAAACAAAATATTTGTAATACAATTCGTTTTCAGGGAAACGCCAATGATGCAGTAGGCTTTGGGTTTTTATTTACAGTTAATGAAGGAGGCAGTACCCAAACTCTTGCTTGTAGTGAAACTATATTCGTCTCGAACAACTTTAGAAAGAACTAATAAATTAAACTGGATATTTTATATATAATGATATTAATTACTGAAAGCTGATCAGTTCAAAATTTTTACTATAATTTTAATGTTTATTTTTAATATTAAAGTACAAAAGACAATATTTGTAATAAAATTGTTTTTAATAAAGCGCTAATGCCGCAGTAGGTTTTAGACTTTTACAGTGAGAGAAGGAGGCGATACCCAAGCTCTTGTTTGTAGTGATGTTATTTCGTTCCAAGCTTGATTTGCATATTCAATTTGAGTTTCACCAGTTTTAAGATTTACTAAGTTTCACAATCTCAAAATTTTTATCTGATGCAACGGCTATCTCAAATTTTCTATCAGTTATATTTGTGGGAAAAGGGCTAGAGGGAGGGGTTTAGCTGCCCTCCGATCAACTTTGAAACTTAAAAAAGGCACTAGGACTCTCGATTTTAATCGAATGAGCCTCCTTTGAAGTTTATACGGCGACTCATTCTATATGAACTGCCTCTGGGAAACAATAAATGGAGTGTGGTGGAGGCTAGCTGTCCTCCGATCACTTTAGTGAATTACAACTTTCTATTTCCAATCAAATGAGCCCTCTGTGAAGTTTATATGAGCATCCCTTCCATAACAGCCATTATATCCCCAGGGCAAAACTTACAACGCCTACCCCCGAGCCCTGGGGGGCTGTGTTGACACCAGAGTTTTTGTTATCTGAACTTTGAACTATTTTTAACGAAATATCTATCTCAAAATTTTATCGGATGCATTTAGGGCATGGAGAGGTGGGGGATGGGGGGCTAGTTGCGCTTCGATCTCTTTTGAATCTTAAAATTGACCGAGAATTTTCAATTTTCAATCAAATGAACCCTCTCCGAAGTTGATATGAGCATCCTTTCCATAAAAACCATATATACCCCCAGAGCATCACTAACAATGCCTGCCTCCGGGCCCTGGGGGGTTGCGTCGACACAGGAGTTTTTCTTATTGGACCTTTGAAGTATTCTTAATGAAATGGCTATTTTAAGAATTTTATTCTTAAGTAAAGCTAGTTGCCCTGGGATCTTCTTTCACCTTTAAAATATGAACTATAAATTTCAATTTCCAATCAAATGAGTCCTCTCTGAAGTGTATACGAGCATACCTTTCATAAGAACCATATACGCCCCCTTACAATGCCTACCCCTTGGGCCCTGGGCGGTTGTGTCGACACAGGTGTTTTTATTATCTAATTTTTGAACAATTTTTGAAAAACGATGTATCTCAAAATTTGTAGCGGATGGTTTTGGGAAAAAAGACCGTGGGGAGGGAGGGCTAGTTGCCCTTAAATGTCTTGACCCTTAAAAAGTGAACTAGATTTTTCTATTTCCAATCATGAGCCCTCTGTGAAGTTTATACGAGCATCCCTTTCTTAAGAACCATACATGACTTTAGGGCATAGCTTTGAACGCCTTCCCCCGGGCCATGAGGGGGGGGGGGATGTATTGACACCGGAGTTTTTCTTATCCGACCTTGGAACTGTTTTTTTAACAAAATTTCTATCTCAAAATTTTCATCAGATGGGTTAGGAAAAAGAAGGCAGGAGGGGGCTAGTTGCCCTCGGATCTCTTTTGAATATTAAAAAGTGAACTCGAACTTTCAATTTCCAATAAAATGAGCCCTCTGAAGTTAGTACGAGCATCCCTTTCATAAGAACCATATATGTCCCAGGGCATAACTTACAGCAAATGTCCGTGGGCCCTGGGTGGTTTTGTCGACACCTGAGTTTTTGTTATCTGACTTTCGAACAATTTTTAACTTAATGGCTATCTCAAAATTTTCATCGGATGCATTCGGGAAAAAGGGGTTTGGGGGGGACTAGTTGCCCTTTAATCTCTTTTGACTCTCAAAATCTGAACTAGAACTTTCAATTTCCATTCAAATGAGCCCCCTCTGAAGTTTTTACGGGCATCCCTTCCATAAGAACTATATATTCCCCTAAGGCATAACTTACAACGCCTGCCCTCGGGACCTGGGGGCTGTGTCAACCCGGAGCTTTCGTTATATGGTCTGTGAACTATTTAAAAAAAATGGTTATCTCAAAGTTCTAAATAGATGGATTTGAGAAAAAAGGGCGTGGATGGGGTGGGGGCTAGGTGCCCTTCAATCTCTTTAAACTTTTAGAAGTGAACTAGGACTTATAATTTCCAATCGAATGAGCCCTCTTTGAAGTTTGTACGAACATCCCTTCCATAAGAACTATATATGCCCCCAGGGCATAACTTACAACGCTTTCCCCCGGGGGGTTTTGTCGACACTGCACTTTCTGTTATATGATCTATGAACTATTTTTAACAAAATAGCTATCTCAAAATTTTTATCGGGTACAATTGGGAAAAAAGGGCGTGGAGGGGCTGTTTACCCTCCGATATCTTTTGATGCTTAAAACATGAACTAGAACTTTCAATTTTCAATCACATGGTCCCTCTCTGAAGTTTATATGACCATACCTTCCATTAGAATCATATATGCCCCCAGGGCATAACTTATAACCCTTGCCCTGAAAACTGTGGGAAGAGTCTCCTGCTCAAAGATATAATTTCCAGAACTTTCAACTTCGTTGAACAAAATGGCTATCTCAAAGTTTTGATTGGATGTGTTTGGGGAAATTTAGGGCATGGAAGGGGTGTTAGTTGCCTTCCAGTCGCTTTCGACTATTAAAACAGACAATAGCCATTTAAATTTCCAATCGAATGAGCCCTTTTTGAAGTTTATACGACAACGCTTTCTATAAAAACCTTATATGCCCCCAGGACTTAACTTAAAACCCTTGCCCTGAGGGTTGGGGGGGGGGGTTGACATCCACAAAGACCTATTTTCCAGAATGTTAAACCACGTTGAACAAAATGGCTATCTCAAAATTTTGATTGGATGTGTTAGGGGAAAAGGTGGGCGTGAGAGGGGGGTTGGTTGCCCTCCAATCAATTTCGACCATTAAAAAGGTCACTAGCTCTTTTAATTTCCAGTCGAATGAGCCCTTTTTGAAGTTCCTACGACAAAGCTTTCTATAAAAGCTTATATGCCCCCAGGGCATAACTTACAACCCTTTGCATTGAGGGCTGTGGGGGAGTGTTCTCCTCAAAAACATTATTTCTATTATTTCCAGAAATCAACTACGTAGAACAAAATGGCTATCTCAAAATTCTTATTGGAATTGTTTGGGGAGATGGTGGGAGCACAAGGGGTGCTAGTTGCCATCCAATCACTTTTGACCCTTAAAAGGGCACTAGAACTTTTGATTTCCAACAGAATGAGCCCCTTTTGAAGTTTATACGACAACCCCTTCCATATGTAGTGCCTCAGGGGAAAAAAACACATTGGAGCCGTATGGCTTTTACTATAGGCAATGCTACTCTGATTTCTGTTCGTTTTGAGTTTCATTTATTTATTGGCATCGATTTGTGGTAGATTTACGCTTGGAAGATTATTTTACTTTATATTCGCTCATTCTTGGCTTAATGGAGCTATTAACTTTTCTTTGAAAAATTTGTTTTGTGGAAAGACGGATTTTAGAGCAACAACGACAAAAAAGGATTTTGAGAAAAAAGACACACAGGACATATTTTTCTCTATTATAAATTTATTTTTTCTAACACGAAGTTACAAAACCAAGTAACACGATGAGTATTCACCATCAACAACGACAAAAAAAGGAATATGAGAAAAAAAACACTGAAGAACTTTTACATACATACAGCTTTAAATATCACTGTATAAGAAGGGACGAAAACTGATGTTGCTATTGTGTTTCGAAATACGTTTCGATAGAGCTATTGCTGGGTCGGCTATTTTATATTTACGGATTAATGCTGAATTTCAGGTCTACGGGGGTAAATGAAGTAAATATTTGGCAAATTTGAAATATAATGAGAACACTCATATCTTTGCTCATACTCTTTGCACAAATCACATTTAAATGGTGTCTCACCTGAATGCACTCTTTGTGTGCGTTCGAAGAGTCCAGTCAAGGCAAGCACTTTTTGGATAAACCATCTTTTAAACAGTTTTTTACGTGTATAAACTCTTTAGAGCTCATTCGAAAATTTTGATTTTGGACAAGCATTTCTTACATACATCACATTCGATTGCTTTTGAATATTAATAAGGGCAGTAGCCCTCTCAATTCCCAGTTTAATGAGTCCTTTTTGACGTTTCTACGACAAAGCTTTCTGTAAAAACCTTATTTGCCCCCAGGGCATAACTTACAACCTTTGCCCTGAGGTCTTGGGGGTTTGCAATCATCAAATACATAATTTCTGGACCTTACAACTACGTTGAGCAATATGGCTATCTCAAAATATCGATTGAAGGTGTTCACGGAAATGATGGGCGTGAGAGGGGGGTTAATTGTCTTTACATCACTTTCGACTATTAAAAAGGGCACTAGCCCTTTCAATTTCCAGTCGAATGAGCCCTTTTTTAAGTTTCTACAATAACGCTTTCTATGAAAACCTTATATTCCAACATGGCTTAACTTACCACCCTTACCTTGAGGGCTGTGGGTGGGATGTTTTCATCCTTAAAGAACTAATTTTCAGAATTTTTGGCTTTTGAAAAGGGCATTATCTCCTTCAATTTGCAATTTAATGAGCCCTTTTTGAAGTTTCTACAACAACGCTATCTAAAAAACCTTATATGCCCCCAGGGCATAACCTGCAACCCTTGCCTTGAGGGGCGTGAGGGGTTTGTCATCGTCAAAGACAGAATTTCCGGAACTTTCAAGTATGTTGAAAAAAAATGGTTATCCCAAAATTTTGATTGGCTGTGTTTGGGAAAATGGTGGGCATGAGGGGGGGGGGCTAGTTATGCTCTAATCACTTAACTATTACTAAGGGCAGTAGCCCTGTCAATTCCCAAATGAATGTGCCCTTTTTGAAGTTTCTACGACAACGCTTTCTATAAAAAAAACTTATTTGCCCCCAGGGCCTAATTTACAACCTTTGCTCTAGGGGTTTTGGGGGGTTTTTCATCCTTAAAGACATAATTTCCGGACCTTACAACTACATTGAACAAAATGGCTATCTCAAAATTCTGATTGAATGTGTTCGGGGAAATGTTGGGGTTGAAAGGGGTTAGTTGCCCTTACATCACTTTTGACTATTAAAAAGGACACTAGTCCTTTCAATGTCCAATCGAATGAGCCCTTTTTCAAGTTTTTACAACAACACTTTCAATGAAAACCTTATATGCCCCTAGGGAATAACTTACAACCTTTACCCTAAGGACAGTGAGGGGGGGAGGGAAGGTTGTCATCCTCAACGACCTAATTTCCAGAATTTTCAACAACGTTGAAAAAAGGGTTATCTCAAAATTTTGATTGGATATGTTTGGGCAAATGGGGGGAGTGAGAGAGGGGTTAGTTGCCATCCAGTCACTTTCTACTATAAAATTCACTAGTTCATTCAATTTCCAATTGAATGAGCTGTTTTTGAAGTTTCTACGCAATCTTTTCTATAAAAAACATTTTATGCTCCCAGGGCATAACTTACAAGAGGATGCAAATATTTTTTTCTTTTTGTTAGTTTACATCCCTCACAACAAGCTTTGTTAGTTTCAAGTTTAGACACAAAACTGTTCCTAAAATATTGCTGTTACACCCTTTCTGATAACCCGTATACAGAGGGTGTGTTCTGATTCAGTTCATCTCCCCCCCCCCCCTAAAAAATTCACCTTCATGCCCTTAGGTATAGTTTTAATAGTAGTCGCAGTAGAAGTATTGATATTACTAGTAATTTGTATTGAATAGCAGTAGTACTACTAGCAGCAATAGTACTAAGCCATTGTCTTTTGGTCAGTTGAAAATCCCTCTCTTCAGTTCTTGGAAGTTTCAACTTAATACAATTAGGCATTGTTATGACTTTGCTGATATGTTCTATTGATATCCTGTATGTCTATATACTTCTTGAAATATTTATCTCAATGCGCTTTTCCCTACAGGCAGTTGCAATTGATGTAGTAGTAGTTATAGTGAATGTAGCAGTAACAGTAGTATTAGCAGTAGTGTGCACATGTTGCCTTTTGGTGAGATTATCTTTCCCTTTAAGTATTCTCTGAAAGTTTCAACTTAATACACAAATCAATTTTTGAGATAAGCTATTTTGAAATTGTGCATTTAAATAGCATCTTTTTTCTAGTTCAAACTGTAAATGGAGTAGTGTGGTAATAGTAGTAGTTTTAGTTGTTTTAGTATTGATATTATGCAAATGTTGCCTTTTTGATCATTTCCTGAATTTTCCAAATTAATATGCTCAGTTATTCCTGTGTTGTACCCTTTTGACAATCCGTGTGCACATAACGTGTTTTGGTTTAGTTCAATATTCTGTGAAAGGCTTACCTGAATACCATTCCTCTTTTTGGAAAATAAAGTTCAAATATGCATACCTTTTTCAATGACACATACTATGTTTAAACAATGAACGAATTGCCTACCTTACAAGCCTTGTCCTGAGGACTGTGGGAATGTTGATATCCCCAGTGCTGGACCTGTCAAATATGCTGAACAAAATTGCTCTCTTAAAATTTCGATCGGATGTTTTGGGGAATGACAGGCTTGAGGGGAGGGAGGCTGATGTCCCTCCATTCACTTTTGACTCTTAAAGGGGGCACTAAAATTTCTGACTTCCAATTAAATGAGCTCCATCCGACCCAAAGTTTATACAACTACCCGTTCCATAAGAGCCTTATATGCCCTGAGCATAACTTACAACCCTTACCTATGGGCTCTAGAGAAGGGGGGGGGGTAGTCCCTCTCCATCATTTTTGACTTTTAAAAGGGAACTAACACTATACATTTCAAATCAAATGAGCCTCCTCTAAAGTTCACACAACCACCACTTCCATAAAAACCTTCTATGCTGCTGGGGCATACCTTACAACCCTTACTCCCAGACTCTAGAAGATTCTGTTCACCCCAAAAGCCTCATTTTATGATCTTTGGACTATTTTTTAACAAATGGCTATCTCAAAATTCTTAGCGGAAGCATTTGTTGAAAATAAAGGTAGGGGGGAGGCTGCCCCCGATCATTTTGACTCTTGAAAAGGGAACTAGAACCTCTAATTTCCAATCAAATAAAATCCCTCTGGAGTTTATACGACCAATGTTTCCATATAAACCTTTTATGTCCGTGGGGCATAACTTATAACCCTTGCGCTGAGGACTCTGTGGGGGGGGGGGTCGTCCTCTAAGGTACAATTTCCAGACTTTCAAACTACGTAGAACAAAATAGCTATCTCAAAACTTTGATTAGATGGGTTTTGGTAATTGATGGGCGTTAGACTGGTCTTGTTGCCTTCCAATCGGTTTTGACTGTTAAAAAAGGCCCAATCAATTTCCAATGGAATAACCCTTTTTTGAAGTTTCTACGACAACATATGGCCGTCTAAAAATTTCTACCAGATTCATTTTGGGAAAACACGAGGTGTGGGGGTGTATTCACACTCTGATCACTTTGAATGTTAAAAAGAGTACTAGAACTTCTGATTACCAATCCAGTGAGCGCTTCCGAATTTTAAACGACCATCCTTTCTATAAAAAAAAACTCTGTATGCTCTAAGGCCGTAACTTACAACCCTTGCCCTCTGGATGGCGGGGGGGTTGTTATCCTCAAAGACATAATTTTGATACCTTCTAACTACGATGAACAAAATTGCTCTCTCAAACTTTTGATTGGATGTGTTTAGGAAAATGGTGGTCGTGTCAGGGCGGTTAGTTCCCCTACAATCACTTTTGACTATTAAAGGGGGCGCTAGCCCCTTCAATATCCAATTGAAAGAGCCTTTTTCGAAGTTTTTATGACAACAAATGGTCCTCTCAAAATTTCTGTAACTTGCATTTCGGAAAAATACAAAGTATGGGGAGGGGGGTATCTACCCTTTCATCACTCTGAATCTTAAAAAAAGGCACTAGAACTTCTGATTGCCAATCTAATGAGCCCCCTCCGAAGTTTATACGATCACCCTCTCTATATAAACCTTATATCCCCCAGGGCATAAATTACAACCCTTGCCCTGAGGGCTGTGAGGGGTTGTCATCCTCATAGACATAAATTCCGGACCTTTCAACTACGTCGAACCAAATGGCTATCTCAAATTTTAGATTGGTTGTGATTTGAGAAAAGGTGGCCTTTGGAGGGGTGTTAATTGCCCTCCAATCACTTTCGACTGTTGAAAAAAACACTATCCCTTTCAAATTCTAATTGAATGAGCCCTTTTTGAAATTTTTACAACAACTCCTAGGATACAAAGTGCCCTGGTGGAAAACCCCAAAAAACTAAATAAATTATACATTGTGCCCACATCGATCTTTGCTTCAATTCCTTAGTTCAATTTTACCCATCAAAAGCTACAAACCTAAAAAAAAAATTACCAGATTTTTTATAAAAGCAGAGACCACCCCAAAGAGTCAGTTGGTCTTAATGAAAATCATACCATTAGATTTAGAATATTTAAGAACCCTACGTGATCCTTCCAAGCCATTGGCCCAAGAAGATCAGGGGAATACTCATTTGAACAGAAATTGTAAGCTCTAGTGTCCTTTACCTTTTACCAAAAATTACGCCTCGGTAAGGTGGCGTTTTCTGTTATTTTGTGGCATCAAACTACGATTTTGCCCCGAAGAAGACTAAGATACTATTGATTGAGGCTTCAAATTAAACTAAATAATGCTGTACGGTAACACATCCTTTTCTGAAAAGTTGTGTACTCATAATAATACAAATGGTTACCAAAAAAAATGGAAGGCAACTAGGCCCCCTCCCACCCTCATTTTTTTCCAAAGTCCGCCAATCAAATTTTCGAGATAGCCATTTTGTTCACCATAGTCGAAAAATCTAATAACTGTCTTTGAGGATGACTTAATCCCCTACAATCCCCGGGGGAAGGTCCGCAAGCTATGAACTTTGCCCACTGTTTACATATAGTATTGGTTATTCGGAAGTATAGATACGTTTTCAGGTATACAGAAATTTTTCAAGTTCGAATTTTGTTTCAATTCTTTTAGAATGACCCCTGGATGACAAAGGCCGTTTAATTAGAATAAACAGCTCTTTTGAAAGTACCAACAAAAACTAACGTAAATAGCAAGGCATTGACTAGGGGGCGAACCTCCTTATATACGTAATAATTTCTGTGCTTTTAAGTTTTAATATTTTCCTTACTTTCAGTTGAAAAAACATGTTTTTTTTAGTTAATAACAGCAAGAAATAGGACGTCTAATCAACCCACCATGTTGATTGTGTCAGGTTCTGTTACCGATACACACCGTTTGGGAACTGTCTTCAAAGCCAGCTAAATATACCATCAGTTCTACAACTTTTTGTAGTACCTTAACTTCTAACGTCCCCAATTGGGAAAACTTGTAGATACCCGATACTGTGTCTTTACTCTGTGAGTATTTTAATATAAGCAGTCCTTAGATACTAACATCGTTAAGCATTGAGTTTATAACACAAAAAGAGATATTTCAAACATTCATCTTTGCAAAAAGAGACAATTAGCTATATTTTAGAAAATTCTGGAAAATCAACTGATTCCTATTCAAGCACAGATATATCGAGGATGTTGCTGGTTAGCCAGAAGATGCAGGCTAGATCTTTGTAAAAAGCTTAAAACTTTTCCAAGCTTATGCCTTGTTAATAGAAGCTTGGACAAGGTACACATTTTTGGCAAGAAAAAATAATTTAAATGAAAGTGGGAACATAGACCACTAATGGTTAAAAAATTAAGACTATCATTCTATTTAAATTTCGGTCAAAATTTTACAAAAATTTTCAGCAATAATCAGACTATAGAATTTTTGGATGGATGAAGAGGGGGAAATTATTCAAATTAATCGACAGTAAATCTGTTTAATTTGGGACCCCCTATAGGGCTTCGGCCATCCTGACCCCATGCTGTTACAACGAATAAGATGAATATCTGTTTTATTATAAAAATCTAGTCATTTTACATTCTGTTTTAATTGCTTATTTGTTTAAATAGATTAGTTTTTGCCTCATTAATAAAAAATATGTCTTAATTATTGTTTGAAAAGGTAAGAAAAACAGGCCTTCATGAGTCAATACAACAAGATATATTCTGATTCAAGTTCTCTTGGTTCTGGAGCTTCAATTGAAGGTGTGATCGTGGTTAGAAATTTCTAATAGATCAGCCTAAAAAATAAATGTTTCGCACTAAGAATCTGCTGAATGACTTTCTACAAAATGTATTTCCCTTTATTAGTCCATTCCCTTCCCCCACATATAAACTAAAAATTTTAAGTACTTGATTCCCCAGTCAAATAAAGTGTCATCTGGGTTCCTTAAGCCGTAAATGTATCCCTTAGCCAAATCTTAGAGATTGCAAACACGCCATTTGGACATTCTGGATGCACATAGTGTCCTTCAACCAAATTTAGTTTTTATATTTACTACCTAACATTCCCCGGAAGTTTAAGCTCAATACCCTAATGTCCTTCAATCAACTTTAGTTTTAATATTTACTACCTAACATTCCCTGGCAGTTTAAGCTCAATACCCTAAGACCAACCTAAGATATCGTACATTTAACTTTAAAGGAACGTGGAAGCACATAGTTTCTTTCAAGTTAGTTAAAAAAAACCTCAACAATCCACAGAAGTTTCAATTTGATATCCTTAGTCATTCTCGACATATTACATATTACATATTTACATATTACAAATGTACTCTTTTAACAACCTAGATACACAGTGTCTTTTAATCTGCTTCAATAACCCCCGCAGCTCTCCCTGAAAGTTCCAACTTTATACTTCAGCCGTTTTTAAGATATTGCTGGTACGCGCTTTTAGCAACCTGGATACACATAGTACCTTTTCGTTTTATTAAAAATCACCCTCAACATTCCTTGAATTCTGTAAGTTAATGCCACTTGCCGTTCCCTAAAACTTCGATTTAAGACGCTTAGGTGTTTTTTAGATATTCGCAGATATACCCATTCAAAACCTGGATACACACCATGCCTTTTGGTCCAAGTCGCTATCCCCTAAAAATTTGACTCCAATACCAATTGTTGTTCCTGAAATATTCCAAATATGCCTTTTGTCAACCTGGATACAAATAGTACCTTATCATTTTATTAGAAATCACCCTCAACAATCCTTGAATTCTGTAACTTAATGCCATTTGCCGTTCCCTAAAACTTCGATTTAAGACGCTTAGCTGTTTTTTAGGAATTCGCAGATATACCCTTTCAAAACCTGGATACACACCATACCTTTTGGTGCAAGTCGTTATCCCCTAAAAATTTCATTCCAATACCAATTATAAGTACTTATGTAATTGATACATGTATTTGATACGGGTTATTGATATATTACAGATCCTCCCTTTTGACAACTTGTATGTACACGATGTCCTTCGATTAAGTTTTAACATTATACACTTAACAGTTCCTAAGATATTGAAAATACCCCCTTTTGAATGCAAATTATGATTTTGTTATGCATCTCATCAAAGTTTCCACTTCATACCTCTAACGGTTCTTGGATGCTGCAGAAATGCCGTTTTGATAACATCAAAGCACATATCGTCTGGTCTAGTTGAGCATCCCCCTCATCATGTTTTGGTGGTTTCCACTTAGCATTTCTATTCATTCCCTATATATAGTAAACAGGTGTTTTTTACGACCAGGATGTATCCAGTGTCTTTTGAGTTACATGAACATCCCTCTTAGCATCTCCTGAAAACTTCAACTTAATACCCTATTACTCTTTAGATATTGAAAATACGCCCTTTTAGCAAGTTGGATGCAGGTTTTTCATTGAATTCATTTCAGCATCCTTCTCAAACTCCATGAAAGTTTTAACATGGTAAACTTGCACGTTCTTCAGTTCTGAAAATACGCCCTTGTGACAATTTGTTTGAACATGGTGTCTTTTGAATAACTTTTCTACTCTCCTCAACATGCCCTGGAAATTTCAACTCCATACTGTCAGTCGTTCGTGAGATATGGTGGATACACCCCTCTGACAACCAGGATACACATAGAAAATCTTGGTTTACTTCAATATCCTTCTCAACTTGCCCTAGATGTCAACTTAACACCCTAAGCCGTTCCACTTAACCTAATCTAATCTATCCTAACCTAATCTAACCTATGGTTTTTAGGTTCACTTAGAGTGACGCACCACTCTAAGTGAACCCAAATTAACCTAACTTTTTGCACATCTCTCTCACTATGACTGTGTGTCAAAACAGGGTGTGCTGCCATCTATAATGACATGAAATATACTTGTGGCTATAGTAATCGTACTCTATGCTTGCTCTTACATCAGAAGCGTCTTTCCCAGTGGTACTCCATGGTAGGTTATCGAGACTATCTAGTTTATTGCATGTATTAGATTAGTAATTTTCATCCATTGGACGGATAAACACCGACATCATATTTAAAAGGAAGTGAAAAGGAATTATTCGAGGAAAGTGTGCATGCATGATAAAATCATCGTTGCCTCGAATGCTGACAGAGATATATTTGAACTATGAAAAAAGTAGTTGTGGAGATCTTATTGGGAATGTATGCCTACATTGTCATGAAAGTGAGGAGTTAAATTCCTTTGGAGTACTCAAGAATTTCCATAATGCAAATGGTGGATATACGAAAGTATGATTTCCAGAGAAGTTAGTAGTCAAAGAGAATGCCAGCATAAAAATAATAGTTGATGAATAGGGACAACTTCTAGCTAATGGTTCTGGTAGCATGTTAGCCGTTGATAGATCTTATCGTCATCTTTCCGGTGTTAGCATTCGAATGAAAGCAAAGGGAAAAAGAAGACATGCATACAGCTGCACCAACATCATATATCATATCTTTTCAACGTGTCAGAACTGTTACCTTTGTAAAAAAAATATGGTAATAGACAACGAAATCACAGACAAAATAAAAAGAGCATTGGTTGCCAATATCACTAATGAATGTCAAGATAAATTAATGAAGAATAAAGCACAATTGAACATTATTAGTACCAAAGATCATATTGTCAATGAATTAAAAAATAGCAAAGATGAAATGTGTATTGAACCTGTATGTGACTTCCCAGTAAAAATTGCATATGATTCAAAATGGAATAATGATTATTCAAGTGGTTATGAACTAAGAGAAGTGAGTAACTCTATTACCAAGAGAGAACCTAATGATTTATTTTATGGAACAGATTCAAAATGTTTAACTCGACTCATAAATATTAATAATATATTATAATGTATGTGATATGCTTTTAAGTTAATATTCTACATGTTGTTATTTCAATATAGATATTCTATGCATTACTTTGTTATATTTCTATATGGAACAGATTCAAAATGTTTAAAGTGACTCATATATATTAATAGTGTATTATAATGTATGTAATATACTTTTATGTTAATATTCTACATGTTGTTATTTCAATGAAAATATTTTATGCAATACTTTGTAACATTTCTATCATTTAGGATACGTTAGCATGTCAACGCTTAGAATGTTTATTAGAAAAGTCAGTTTTTTTTTATTTGGAGAAAATTGGAATTGAGTCGTGTTCTTTGGTAAAATTCATAAGAGAACTTGAACTTTTCTATCTTCTGTTAAAAATTTTGAAGTATGTTATATTTTTTCATCTCTTTGAGAAAAAATCTGAACTGAAGTAGATAATTTTTATATTATTTGGAAAAATAGAATTGATCAATTACTTATTTCTTTTTCATCGAGAAAATTCAGAATAGAACTTGAACTTTTCTTCACTTCGTTGAGAAAATTTAAAATTGAAGTATAACTTTTTATCTTCCGGGAAAATATTCAAAACTATGCTATTACTTTTTCTATCTTCCATCGTAAAATTTTGAACAGAACTATAAATTACTTTATGTTTTTGCGAAATAAAGAAGTGAGGTGGACGATCTTTATTTTCTCTGGATACATTTGAATTGGATTGTGTTCCTTGATTAAATTCAGAAGAGAGCTCGGACTTTTCTATCTTCTGTGAAAAATTTGTAATTGAAGTAGAACTTTTTATCTTCCCAAAAAATATTCACAAACATGGTATTACTTTTTCTATCTTCCATCTAAAAACTTAGAATAGAACTTTAAATTTCTTTATGTCTTTGTCAAATAAAGAACTGAAGTGGAAAATTTTTATTTTCCCTAGGAAAATAGAGTTAATAAAAAACTTATTTCTTTTCCATAGAGAAAATTCAGAAGAGAAGTTGAACTTTTCTTCACTTCGTTGAGAAAATTTAAAATTGAAGTAGAACTTTTTATCTCCTGGGAAAATATTCACAACTATGACCTTACTTTCTCTGTCTTCCACCGAAAAATTTAGAATAGAACTTTAAATTTCTTTATGACTTTGTGAAATAAAGAACTGAAGTGGAAAATTTTTTATATTATTTGGAAAAATAGAAATAATCAATAACTTATTTCTTTTTCATAGAGAAAATTCAGAAGAGAACTTGAACTTTTCTTCACTTCGTTGAGAAAATTTAAAAATGGAACTAGAACTTTTTATCTTCCGTGAAAATATTCACAAGTATGCTATTTAGTTTTCTATCTTCCACCGAAAACTTTAGAATTGAACTTTAAATTTCTTTATGTCTGTGAAATAAAGAACTGAAGTGGAAGATTTTTGTTTTTTCTGGAGAAATTAGAATTGAATTGTCTTCTTTGGTAAAATTCAGAAGAGAACTTGAACTTTTTTATCTTCTGTGAAAAATTTGGAACAATATTTTAAATTTTTCATCTCTTCGAGACAGATCTGAACTAAAGTGGAAAATTTTTATATTATTTCGAAAAATAGAAATGATCAATAACTAATTTCTTTTTCATTGAGAAAATTCAGAATAGAACGAACTTTTCTTCACTTCGTTGAGAAAATTAAAAATTGAACTGGAATTTTGTATCTTCCTGGAAAATATTCACAACTATGGTATAGCTTTTTCTATTTACTACGGAAAAATTTAGAATAGAACTTTAAATTTCTTTATGTCTTTGTGAAACATAAAACTGAAGAGGAAGATTTTTATCTTCTCTGGTGAAATTAGAATTGAAGTGTGTTCTTTGGTAAAATTCTGAAGTGAACTTGAACTTTTCTTCACTTCGTTGAAAAAAATTATAAATTTAACTAGAGATTTTTATCTTACGGGAAAGTATTCACAAGTATGGTATAGCTTTTTCTATCTACTATGGAAAAATTTAGAATAGAACTTTAATTTCTTTATGTCTTTGGTGAACTTAAAACTGAAGTGGAAGATTTTTATTTTCTCTTGAGAAATTACAATTGAAGTTTTCCTTGGTAAAATTCAGAAGAGAACTTGAACTTTTCTATCTTCCATGAAAAATTTGGAACAGTATTTAAATTTTTTTCATCTCTGAAAAACATCTGATCCGAATTGAAAATTTTTTATATTATTAGGAAAAATAGAAATGATCAGTATCTTTTTCCTTTTTCATGGAGAAAATTCAGTAAAATGAACTTTTTTATCTTCTGTGAAGAATTTGGAAGAATATTTAAAATTTTTCATCTATTTGAGATAGATCTGAACTGAAACGGAAAATTTTTAAAGTATTTGGAAAAATAGAAATGATCAATAATTAATTTCTTTTTCATTGAGAAAATTCAGAATAGAACTTGAACTTTCCTTGACTTTGTTGAGAAAATTGAACTAGAACTTTTTGTCTTCCGGGAAAATATTCACAACTATGGTATAGCTTTTTCTATCTACTACGGAAAAATTTAGAATGGAACTTCAAATTTCTTTATGTCTTTTGTGAACTTAAAACTAAAGTGGAAGATTTTATTTTATCTGGAGATATTACAATTGAAGTTTTCTTTGGTAAAACTCAGAAGAGAACTTGAACTTTTCCATCTTCTATGAAAAATTTGGAACAGTATTTAAAATTTTTTCATCTTCGAAAAAAATCTGATCCGAAGTGAAAATTTTTTATATTATTTGGAAAAATAGAATTGATCAATAGCTTATTTCTTTTTCATTGAGAAAATTCAGTAGAATGAACTTTTTTATCTTCTGTGAAAAATTTGGAAGAGTATTTAAAATTTTTCATCTAGTTGAGATAGATCTGAACTGAAATGGAAAATTTTTATAGTATTTTGAAAAATAGAAATAATCAATTACTATTTTCTTTTTAATTGAGAAAATTCAGGATATAACCTGAACTTTCTTTGACTTCGTTGAGAAAATTGAAAATTGAACTATAACTTTTTGTGGTCCGGAAAAACATTCACAACTATGATATAGCTTTTTCTATCTACTACGGATAAATTTAGAATAGAAATTTAAAGTTCTTTATTTTTTTGGTGAACTTAAAACTGAAGTGGAACATTTTTATTTTCTCTGGAGAAATTAGATTGAATTGTGTTCTTTGGTAAAATTCAGAAGAGAACTTGAACTTTTCTATCTTCTATGAATTATTTGGAACAGTATTTAAAATTTTTTCATCCCTTTGAGAAAAATCTGAACCGAAGTGGAAAATTTTTATATTATTTGGAAAAATAGAATTGATTAATAACTAATTTTTTTCTCTTTGATAAAATTCAGAAGAGTACTTGAACTTTTGTTCGCTTCATTGGGAAAATTTAAAATTGCAATAGAACTGCTTATCTTCCAAGAAAATATTTGCAACTATGATATAGCTTTTCCTATCTACTAAGGAAAATTTTAGAATTTGTAAAATCTGCGTCAAAAGCATATTAAAAAAAGAACTTGTTTTGAATAGATATAATAAAGCCATTTGAAAAGTGTTACTTGATCTTGGGTTATACGGAAAAGTCTTAAAGTAAATTTGCGTGAAAACCTACAAGTACTTCAACTTGTAAAACTTGGTTTAGGAAGAAAATTACGTGAAGAACTTGTTCTGAATAAATATAATAGAGCCTTTTGAAAAGTATTTCTTGATGTTGGGGTATTCGAAAAGCCTTATAGTAAAGTTATGGGGGAAAAGATGAGTACTTCAACTTGTAAAAGGGGTTTAGGATGGACATTAAGAAAAGAACTTGTTCTGAAAAGATATAACACTGCCCTTTGAAAAGTACTGCTTGGTGTTGGAGCATTCAAAAGCTGTAAAGTAGAGTTGTGGGTGAAATGGATGGGTTTTTCAGTTTGTAAAATGGGTTTTGGAAGGACATTGAGAAAAGAAACTGTTGTGAAATGCTCTTTGAAAAGTATTGCTTGGTTTTGGAGCATTCAGAAAGATGTTATAGTAAAGTTGTGGGTGTAAAGGATGGGTGCTTCAATTTGTAAAATTGGATTAGAAATGGCATTAAGAAACGAAATTGTTTTAAAATGTCTTTTGAAAAGTATTGCTTGGTGTTTGAGCATTCAAAAAAGCAATATAGCAAAGTTGGGGTGTAAAGGATAGGTACTTCAATTTGTAAAATGGGTTTAGGATGGGGTTTAATAAAATAAATTGTTCTTAAAAGTCTTTTGAAAAGTATTGCTTGGTGTTTGGGCATTCAAAAAATCTGTAAAGTAAAGTTGGGGGTGAAACGAGTAGATATTTTAATTTGAAAATTGGGTTTAGGAGGGAAATTATGAAAAGAAACTGTTGTGAAATGCCTTTGAAAAGTATTGCTTGGAAAATGGGTTTAGGAAGGACATTAAGAAAAGAACTTGTTCTGAAATGCCTTTTGAAAAGTATTGCTTGGTGTTGGAGCATTCAAAAAGCAGTAAAGTAAAGTTGTGGGTGAAAAGGTTGGGTACTTTAACTTGTAAAATTGGTCTATAAATGATATTAAGAAAAGGCCGGGTTATGAAATGCCATTTGAAATGGATTGACTGGTGTTGGGAACTAAAAAAGCTGTATAGTAGAGTTTTTTGTAAATTTTTGTATATTAAAATTGTAAAAAGGGTTTAGGATGGACATTATGAGAAGAATTTGTTCTGAAATCCCCTTTGAAAATTATTGCTTGGTGCTGGAGCATTCAATAAGCTTTAAAGTATAGTTGTGTGCAAAAAGGATGGGTACTTCAACTTGTGAAATGGGTTTAGGATGGATATTATGAAAATAACTTGTTCTGAAATGCCTTTGAAAAGTATTGCTTGGTGTTGGAGCATTCAAAAAAGCAGTATAGTAAAGTTGTGGGTGAAAAGGATGGGTACTTTAACTTGTAAAATGGGTTTAGGATGGACATTAAGAAAATAACTTGTTCTGAAAAGATATAATAAAAGCCTTAAAAAAGTATTAAAAAATGGGGGCTCCGGGGCCTTTGGGGCGCCGGGGGCCCTTTGGGCGCCCGGGGGACCTTTGGGGACCGGAGGCTTCCTTCGGGGTTGGGGTAGGGGGATCGGAGCCCTTTGGGGTTGGGGTAGAGGCACTCACGGCACTGTTCAAATGGAACTTGTGTATTATAACAACCACAGAGTTTCACCCTCAAATCCTCTTCTAAAACATCTTCTAAAATCATCTTTTAAAATGTCTCTAACTGTTTCGCCGAAATAATTCCCTAAAATGTCTAAAACGGCTTCGCCCAAATAATCCCTAAACGTAATTTCTGCGTGTTCTTTTTGTTTTTGACAACCCTGCGCGATCACATTTCAAATTACTAGGAAACCCTTTCCCGCGTTAATCTCTTCATCTCTAAGATCAAAACATTCGCCCGGAAACAATTCTCCTGGAAGAACTCCAAAGACATTAATAAACATTCGCCTGGAAACAATTCTCCTTGGAAATACATCAAAGACATTAATAGACTTCGCCTGGAAACAATTTCTCGGAAACGTTTTCTCCCTGGGGATTCCAAGACCATATCTGGTGTGGGATCGGGACTGACAGCACAGGTGTTCTCCCTAGGGACTCTATGCCCATATATGGTGCCATGTCACGAGTTATAGGGTCCTCTCTACTAGCCACTCCAATTTCCAATTGAATTAGCCCTTTTTGAAGTTTCTACGAAAACTTCTTCGATACGACGTTTCCTGCTCTAAAGGAAAAAATGATAAATGATACATTCTGCCAACATGGTTCTTATATGCCCTCAGGGCATAACTTAAAACCCTTGCCCCGAGGGTTCTGGAGGAGTGTCCTCCTCAAAAAAATATTTTCTAAGTGGAAATCAAATACGCTGAACAAAATGGATATCGCAAAATTTTGATTGGATGCGTTTGGGGGAATGATGGGCGTGGGGGGGGCTAGTTGCCCTCCAATCACTTTCGACTATTAAAAAAGGGCAATAGCCGTTTCATTTTCCAATCGAATGAGCCCTTTTTGAAGCTTTTACGACAAAGCATTCTCTAAAAACCTTTTATACCCCCAGGGCATAACTTACAACACTTGCCCTGAGAGCTGTGGGGGAGTGTGCTCCTCAAAAATATAATTTCTATTTGGAATTCAACAAAGCTGAACAAAATGGATATCTAAAAATTTTGATTGGATGTGTTTGGGGAAAAGATGGGCGAAAGAGGGGGGTTAGTTGTCCTCAAATCACTTTCGACTATTAAAAAGGACACTAGACGTTTGAATTTCGAATCGATTGAGCCCTTTTTCTAGTTTCTACGACATAGATTTCAATAGAAACGTATGTACACTCAGGATATAACATGTACACCTTGTCCTAACGACTGTGGGGGGATTGGCCTGCTCAAAGTAATTATTTCCTTAACTTTAAACTACGTGGAACAAAATGCTTATCTAAAAATTTTGATTGGATGTGTTTGGGGAAATGGCAATTTCAATTGCACTATCCATTTCAACTTCTAATCGAATGAGCCCTTTTTGAAGTTTCTACGACAACGCGTTCTATAAAAACCTTATATGCCCCCAGGGCATAACTTACAACCCTTGCCCTGAGGGCTTTGAGGATGTTGTCCTCCTCAAAGACCTATTTTACAGAACTTAAAAATAAGTTGAATAAAAAGGCTATCTCAAAATTTTGATTGGATGTGTCTGAAGGAAAATGGGCATGAGAGGGGGGTTAGTTGCCCTCCAATCATTTTCAACAATTCAAAAGGGCACTAGCCCTTTGAATTTCAAATCTAATGAGCCTTTTTTAAAGTTTCTACGAAAATGCCTTCTATAAAAACCTTATGTGCCCCTGGGGAAGAACTTACAACCATTGCCCTGAAAGCTGTGGGGGACTATCCTCCTCAAAAACATGACTTCTATCTGGAAATCAACTACGCTGAACAAAATGGCTATCTCACAATTCTGATTGGATGTGTTTCAGGAAATGGCGGGCGTTGAAAGGGTGTTAATTGCCTTCCAATCACTTTCCACTATTAAAAAGGGCACAAGCCACTCCAATTTCCAATTGAAAGAGCCCTTTTCGAGGTTTCTACGACGACTCCTTCGATACAAAGTGCCCTGCTCTAAAGGAAAACAATAATAAATAATACGTAGTGCCAACATCGCTCTTATATGCCCTCAGGGCATAACTTAAAACCCTTGCCCCGAGGGTTGTGGGGGAGTGTCCTCCTCAAAAACATATTTTCTATTTGGAAATCAACTATGCTGAACAAAATGGCTATCTCAAAATTTTGATTGAATGTGTTTGAGGGAGTGATGGGTGTGAGGGGGGGGAGGGGCTAGTTGCCCTCCAATCACTTTCGACTATTAAAAAGGGCACTAGCCCTTTGAATTTCCAATCGAATGAGCCTTTTTTGAAGTTTCTACAATAACTCTTTCTGTAGATATCTTAAATGCCCGCGAGGCATAACTTAAAACACTTGCCCAGAGTCCTGTGGGGGAGTGTACTCTTCAAAAACATACTTTATATCTGGAAATCAACTACGCTGAACAAAATTAGTTATCTCAAAATTTTGATTGGATGTGTTTCGGGAAATGGTGGGCTTGAAAGGGGTGTTAGTTGCCTTACAATCACTTTCGACTATTAAAAAAGGCCCAAGCCACTCCAATTTACAATTGAATGAGCCCTTTTCAAAGTTTTTACGACAACTTCTTCGATACGACATGCCCTACTCTAAAGGAAAAAAATAATAAATAATACATTCTGCCAACATCGTTCTTATATGCCCTAAGGGCATAACTTAAAACCCTTGCCCCAAGGGTTATGGGGGAGTGTCCTCCTCAAAAAAATATTTTCTATGTGGAAATCAACTACGCTGAACAAAATGGGTATCTCAAATTTTGAT
The DNA here is from genome assembly GCF_049724085.1 of Artemia sp. Qi Xiang Cuo. Classification (NCBI taxonomy): domain Eukaryota; kingdom Metazoa; phylum Arthropoda; class Branchiopoda; order Anostraca; family Artemiidae; genus Artemia; species Artemia sp. Qi Xiang Cuo. The sequence continues at coordinate 75,569,766 of NC_142803.1, forward strand.
TGGATGTGTTGGGGGGAAGGATGGGCGTGGGGGGGGGGGCTAGTTGCCCTCCAGTCACTTTCGACTATTAAAAAGAGCACTAGCCACTCCAATTTCCAACCGAACAAGCCCTTTTTGAAGTTTCTAGAACAACTTCTTCAATACGAAGTGCCCGGGTATGGAAAAAAAAACTACATTGTGCCCACACCTTTCTTTACTTAGGCAGTTCTGTCGCGCTGCCTATGACTTCATTGATAGGGCCAAATTTTTTCTATTGGTTAAAAAAAGAATATGAAAATAATGACAAGACATGTACTGTTATTTTGATCTTGGTTGGTAAGTATAGCAATTCTACCAACATTTTAGTGATTTTACTTACAACATTACAACTTTTCATTTGGTTAAATAAGGAACACAAAAATACTGACCTGACATCTCCAAGAATTCTGACCTCAGTTGTTAAATGCATGGGTTTTACTGACTCAAAAGAATAGGTCAAATCCTTATTTGGTAGAAACTAGTACCAGTTACATCCAAAGTGTTAGGTTTACGGTTACGCTTTCTGAAAGGCTATGTTGTTAGTAGGTTAAGAGCTGTGGGCAGTAAAGAGAGCAATGCCAATCCAAGGTAACGACATGTCAGTTTCCAAATTCACAAATTATATGTGTTGGATGATTGATCTCAAGTGCAAAGCATGAGATTAATGAAAGAGCTAACCAAGTAAAATGAAGTGTTGGGGTGCATGAATATATTCAACAAAGATTATTGTGAATGAATCAATCTTTTTTCACAAAAACAACAAGCCTAAATGGATTTTAGCTGCTAAGAAGGTTGTTTGCAACCCATTTGCGAAACAAGCAACCAAAAGAATCAAATTGGCTGTACATTACTTCTAAAAAAAAATCGGGAGGTCTTAGAAAAGGAAGGCACAAGCAGAGGTGCTTATGTTTCAAAGCTATGATATACAAGCAATATGGCTGTTTTTTGACAAGGTGTCAATGAACACATTTGAGCTGGACTAGAAAGGCAAGCATATTAAATTTGATTCAAAGCTTATAGAAAGAATCTCTTTGCACAGCACACCTGAAGTAAAACCTTCATAGCCCAAAAAATATTTCAAATCTTAGAGGAACTGTATATCTTCCTTAAAGATCAAAGGAAATGAGTAATTGCTTAGAAACAAGCAGTTGAGAATGCTGGATCAATGTTAAAGCTTGAGAATCTGTGAATGACTAGATGGTTGTTCAGGTCACAGACTTTAACAGTATTGTGGACCAGCTTTGACTTTGCTGTTAGAGTTCTCAAAGAGCTAATAGAAGAGAACTACTACTACTAACAACTCATCGCAGCACCAAGCCGCCTGAGGCCAACACAGCTACGCACGTTCCTCCTCCACCTTAATCTATTCAAAGCCTCCCTTTTTACACCCGCCCACGAAGTTCCCATTTCCTTTAAATCTTTCTTTATGGCGTTCTCTCACTCCAGACGGGCACGACCTGGTTTCCGTTTAGCCCTAGACGGTTGCCCGAAAAGAACGATCTTCGGCGATCTGTCATCCTTCATCCGCACAACATGACCTAACCACCTCAACATTTCTTTCATTATAGACCTAGAAAGCGGTATTGAACCACATTTTTCGTATAGCCTATTGTTTGAAATACGGTCAGTCAGGGGGGAACCCAGGACAATCCTTAAGCAATTTCTCTGGAAAACATCTAGCAAATCTTCATCCGCTTTTCGGAGCGTCCATGCTTCAGAGCCATATTTGACCACTGTCATCACTGTAGCTTCTAAGATTCTAATCTTGGTTTGTAGACTTATCTTCCTATTCTTCCAGACTTTTTTTAACTGTTAAAAAACACCCTGAGCCTTGGCTATTCTACTTGTAATATCTTCACTGATCCCACCATCTTTACTAATAATACTACCAAGGTAAGTGAAGCTGTCCAGCTGATCAATCTTTTCGTTACCGAAGGTCACTTTTTCATCTTCACTTTTTCTTAGCCTTAGTGACTTAGTCTTCCTAACATTAATTTTCAAACCAATAGAATAGAACACAGACAAGATAATAAAAGAAAAAGTCCAACTTCTGCATTGCCATAGTACCTGCTTTGATTTTATTTACATTTTTATGTTACCTTAAATTGCATTGTCCAGCAAATGAGGAATTATCCTGTAGGTGCTGGTTAGTCAAAATGTTGGGCCAAAGTGGTGGCTGAATCATATTTTTGAAGCCATAGCTTGGATGACCAATCTTTGTCCACAGCTCCCTTGAAGGCCTCCACACTAGGGACTGAGACTGATCCCTTGCTTAGGGAGTTCCAGAGTCCCATGACTCTATTTGGGAAGAAGTTGTTCTGTAGTCTGGTGTTGGCTTTTTTGCAGTACAGCTTCATGGTGTTTCCTCTAGTTCTTACTGACTGGTCAAGTTCAAGCATATTTTGTTACAAGGATTGAGTGTGCATCATTATGTATGCCATGATGAAGTCCCCACGCTTCCGTCAATAGGGGAGTGTAGGAATCTGTAACATCTCCAGGCGGGATGGGTAGTTTTGGCTTCTACAACCCTCTCATTGATTTAGTTGCTTGACTTTAGACACTCTCTAGTTTTTTCTTGTTGCCTTTATTCAATCAGGTTGCCAAACACATATCAATTCCAGTTTTGGTCAAACAAGTCCTTTGTGTAGCTTTGACATCAGCTATGGTGACCTTTGCAGAATGTTCTTTTTACAGTTCCCAGGGTCCGGAGTGCTTAGGAGGCAACTTACTGAGCATGTTGGTCAAACTTCAATTCATCATCCACAAGTATGCCTAGGTTCTTTTGGCATGGAACCAACCAATAAATTACCCAATACAGTGTATTCTATGTATATGATATTAGATCTTTCATATTCTTTCTGTCAAAATGAATTGTCCTGCATTTCTTAATGTTGAATTCTAACCTCCAGAGTTTTGCCCAGTCAGAGAGTTTGCCTAGATCAGCTCTTTTTGCAGGGCTGAGGATTTTCGAATCATTGGCATACAGGTTCATTTTATTTTCGAAAGATTGTGGGGCATTGCTGATATAGATGTTAACTAATGTTGGACCAAGGATTGTTCCCTGTGTGACTCCACATTCCACCTTTACGCTCTGCCTTCTATCCTTCAGGAATTCCATCACCCACTCAAAAGCCTCCTGGTTTACCCGAATTGCAATGAATTTTGCCTGTATTTGATGATGACATACTTTGTCAAATGCTTGGGCAAAATCTACAAGAATCAGGTCTACTGGGACTCCTCTATCTAGGAGTTATCTAGGCAAATTGTATGCATCTATCAGATTGGTATCAATGGATCATCCTGATCTAAATCCGTACTCACTCTATGTAACAAGACTGCTGGAGGTGAGGTGTCTGACAATGGCAGTATTTACTATTCCTTTCAAAATTTTTCCAATAATGGATGTTATGCTAATAGAGCAGTAATTCGATGGGTCTAATTGGCTGCCATCTTTATGGATAGGGGTAATATTAGCCCTCTGCCGGTCCTGAGGCACTGTTTTTTTTTATCCAGGGATTTTTGAAAAGTGCTGCAAGAGGAAAGGCCAATTCTGAATGAACTTCCTTTAATCTCAAAGGGTGTATTCTGTCAGGCCCTACAGATTTGTTCTGGTGCTGGTTTTTTAGTCTAGCCTCAATGTTGTCTTTACTGACAGTAGTTGGTGACATTGGTTTATCAACTGTATACTTAGGTTGGTTGGGAAGTGGACCTCTATCTGGGGTAGGGAAGACCCTTTGGAACTGATTGTTCAGGGATTCAGCTATTTTTTAGGGCTGGTAATAGATGCTTCATCAACGGAAAGCTCAGCTACTGAGTCTTCTGGGTTTTGGCAGGGAAACATACCTCCAGAATTTCAAGGGATTTGATTTGGAACCATCTGCAATTGCTTCTTCTTACTCCCTTGTAAGTTTTCATGAAAGCTGTCAAGACTTATTACCAATTTTCTTTAATCTATCATAATTTACCCGTGTTGGCATGTCTTTATATTTTTTCCACCGTTTTTTTTTTCTTTTGGATTGCCAGTTTAATATCAAGGGTGAGAAAAGGAAGAGTTCTTGGCTTACAGATCCACAGAATTGTTGTATGTTTGTCACAAGACGATACCTGAATCTCTTTCATTTTACTCAATGAGTCAGGAGCATCTGCATTCTTAATGAATGACCAATATTTTCATGATCATTCTTGCCAAACTTGGTTGTAATTTGTAAACACATGTCTTACATACTGAATAAGCAGTGGAACAAAGTTGGTTAAATAGCCAAAGACAAGTTCTCACTTAAATATATATATATATATATATATATATATATATATATATATATATATATATATATATATATATATATATATATATATATATATATATATATATATATATATATATATATATATATATATATATATATATATATATATATATATATATATATATTAATAAACCTTGTATCAGTATGTGTTAACCGAGTAAAAGTATTGTATTATAGCCAACCTCTCTACAATCTACATTTAGTCTCTCGAATATACCAAGCTGGTACACCTCGTAAGTCCAGTCATAGCCTAAGGCACGTTACCAAAGTTTAATTACCTTAGGGTCATAGTTTATCTCCCCTGTAAAGGGAGAATAAAGGCATTTACAGGTTATATCAACACAAAAATGCGATAGATTGCCCACCAAAACATACTCAAAAACCAGAAACTTTTGAATCAGCTGTAGCAGAACGCGCGTTTGACTTTCCTAGGGACAATATTTAATTTGATCAAACAAACATTGTAGGATCGAACTTTTGTAAAATTTTAGAGAAATTATTAAAAAAAAAAAAATTATCTATGTGGGGATTAGTATTAATAGAGATGAAGGTAATTTTAGAATAAATTCAATTTATAATAGTATAATTAGGAGCAGGTAAAATTGTCAAACAGTGCTGATTTACACAATTGTCCTCGAACAAGTGATAACCCTGCAAACAAAAGGCAGGATGAGGTCAAAGCTGACAAAAGCCATCGGACTGCAGCTAAATTATCAAATAAAAAAATCATTTAATTTATAATTCATGAGTTTATTTATTAACCTGAGAAATTTAGTTAGGGGTGACAAACCTGGGTTTTGTCCACTGAATGTTGAGAGGTTTTTCGTCTTTAAAATTTAATAATCAGGAGTTGCCTATTTTTAGATTTATTTAGTAGGCAGGTCATTTGCCTATTTAGTAGGCATGTCATTTGCGGGCTATTTTTGAAAACAAATCTGATGTAGATTTAATTTCTAAGTCTTTTTATGACTCTTTGAAAGAAATTAAATTGGACACTCGTTATGCATCGCAGTTGAATCCAGGATCAAAGAGAACAACTCCTTTGAATCCTTGGATGACTCCTTAAAGGCTGTAGGGAAAAAAATAGTCTTTGGAAGGCCTACAGGTCCTCTAAGTCATCTACGTGCGATAATCAACTTCAACTTTTTGAAGCTTATAGTGTTATATATAGTGTTATAGTGTCTTATAGTGTTATAGTTTGAAGCTTAAGTGTTTACAATTCACTTTGCCAGAGGGCCAAATCGTTATTTTACTATAGACAATTTTATGTGTTCAGTAAAGACATTAGGAAAACATGGCAAGTAATCAATTCTGCTACCAAGCCCTCTTTCCGGCCCCCTTCTGTCCCTTCAAGTGTTTTGATTGATGGTAAAATCGTAGAGGCTGAGCTGAAAGGGCAAGATGCACTTACTTTACTAATATTGGGAAAACTAAAGCCATTTCTGTAGGTTCTTCTTCTTTTCTAAATGAATTTAGATCTCACCTTAGACCTCCTTACCTTAAATCAAAGGTTTTGGAGCCTATCTATAGGTTTTGGATTCTTCCTGTCATCGTTTTTACTTTTGTGATGCTTGTGAATAAGCCTTTGGTAAATAGTGTCTTCCCAAGGGCTTTAAAGCATGCTTGTTTTGTTATGCATTTTAAACATGGTTCAGGAAGGGACCCTGCTAGATATCGTCCTATATCTTTTTTATCAGAGTTTAGTAAAATTTTTGAAAGCGCTATGCTTTCTCAACTTCTTGATTTTCTTAATTCAATTTTTTTTTCATAATTCCCAGTTTGGGTTTAGGGCAAAGCCCTCAACTGAGCCTGCATGTGCGATTCTTTTGAATTATATACACACATTTGTGAACTCTAGTCTGATACCTGCTACTCTTTCTCTTGATGTATGTAAAGCATTTGATTCAATAACACATAAGATTCTTCTTTGACATCTATCCCATATTGGAATTTGAGAGAGTACTTATACTAGGTTTCTATCATATTTATCTGGTCAAGTTATCTCAGTTGATCTTCTCTTTCCAACCCATCTGAAATACAGTTTGGTGTTCCAAAAGAATCTGTGATTGGGCTGAAACTCTTTTTAATTTATTTTAATTCACCTCATAAATGCGTGTAAGAATCTATAACCTAGGACCTGCTGTTGTCTTTGTTAACATACATGTGTTTGTCCTTCTCCACTTATCCACTGAGAAGGATAAACTTCAAGAGTTTGTCCTTCTCCAATACATTTATAGCTTTTGCATTTGAAAGTCCTCTGGGCACAGCAGGTAGAACTGAGTCTAATCTCTGTTCAAACATGATTACCCCTTTTGAAAGTTATTGAGTTATTTGGTATTAATTATCTTGCCCTAAATGTTGGATAGCCATTTTTTCTTATTTTCTCAAGAATTTCAAGGACTTTTTCTGGTTTAAATGAAATACATGTATCCAGAGGCTCCCTTATTAGGCCTAAAAATGTTGCATTCGATTCCTAGGCATCATACTTCATCGAAGTCTCTCCTTCAAGTCTAACATTGATCTCATTAAATTTAAAGTCTACAAAAGTCTTGGGATCCTTACAAAATTAAAGCACATTTTCCAGGTATAATTCTTATCCTCCTATTCTACAGCCTGGAACAGCCTTATGTGTTATACTGTTCTTTTGCTTGGATGTCAACTTTTCCATCATAACTCAAACCACTTTCAAAAATATATGATAGAGCAGGGGCTCTTATACGGAATACTAACAGTTTCATATTTAAACCCTTGCTTGACTTGAGGTATCTCTATTTTCTGTCTTGTCTCTCTTTTAGGTTTTTTAGGTTAAATGGTTAGCTTTCTGGTGCCCTATATAATAATATGCTTTTAATTTCTGAACAATTGACTTATTATTTCTGCACTTCCAATAATTTAGAAATACCTTGTACTCTGTCAATACAGTCTGACTTTTAACCCTCTGATAGCTTGTAAGATGATTTGGAACACTTTCATGGAGTCTGCTACTCACTTGGTATCTTCAAAAAGTATGTTCAAGATTTTCTTGCAAATAATTAATTTTTTCCCTGGTTCTCTTTGCAATCAGATGAACAGGTCTATAGTAATGTATATAGAAGAGAAAGACACACATAAGCTTGCATTTGGTTTTACATATCTGGATATTTTAATATAACTTGTTTAAAGTTAATTTTAAGTTAAATGCACTTTATTATTCAAGTTTTAAATTATTATATATAAGTGAGCCAATCAAAGTTGGATCTCAATCAAGGCTGTACCCAGGGGGAGGGGGAGGGTCGCCCCCCCCCCAAAAAAAATGTTTGTCTGAAAAAATGCTGCACACTCAGTCCTTGCAACAAAATATGCTTGAACTTGACCAGTCAATAAGACCTAGAGGACACCATGAAGCTGTACTGAAAAAAAAACAACACCAGACTACAGAACAACTGCTTCCCAAATAGAGTTGTGGGGTTCTGGAACTCTCTAAGCAAAGGAGTAGTCTCAGTCCGAAGTGTGGAGGCCTTTAAGGGAGTTGTGGACAGAGATTGGTTGTCCAAGCCATGGCTTCAAGAATGGGATTCATCTGACACATTGGCCCAACATCTTGACTAACCAGCACCTACAGGATAATTCCTCATTTGCTTGACAATGCAATTTAAGTTAACATAAGAATCTAAATAAAATCAAAGCAGGTAATTTGGCAATGCAAAAGTTGGACTTTTTCTTTTATTATCTTGTCTGTGTTCTCTTCTATTAGCTCTTTGAGAACTTTAACAATTGTGTCAAAGGGGGCTCACAATACTGTCAAACTGACCTGAACAACCATCTAGTCATTGACAGATTATCAAGCTTCAGTATTGGTCCAGCCCTCTCAACTGCTTGTTTCTAAGCAATGGCTCGTTTCATTTGATCTTTAAAAAAGATTTGCAGTTCCTGTAAGATTTTAAATATTTTTTGGACTATGGAGGTTTCGCTACAGGTGTTCTGTGCAAAGATATTCTTTCTATAAGCTTTGGAACAAATTTAGCATGCTTGCCTTCCCAGTTCAGCTCAAATGTGTTCATTGACAGCTTGTCAAATAACAGACAAATTGCTTGTATATCATAGCTTTGAAACATAACCACCTCTGCTTGTGCCTTCCTTTTCTAATACCTCCAGATTTTTTTTTCAGATATAATGTATAGCCAATTTGATTCTTTTGGTTGCTTATTTGACAAATAGGTTGCAAACAACCTTCTCAGCAGCTAAAATCCATTTAGGCTTGTTGTTTTTGTGAAGAAAAGATTGATTCATTCACAATAATCTTTGTTGAATATATTCATGCATCCCAACACTTCATTTTACTTGGTTAGCTCTTTCATTAATCTGATGCTTTGCACTTGAGATCAATCATCCAACATATGTAATCTGTGAATTTGTGAACTAAAATGCTGTTACCTTGGATGGGCATTGCTCCCTATACCACCCACAGCTCTTAACCTACCAACCACCTAGCCTTTCAGAAAGCATAACCGTAAACTTAACACTTGATGTAACTGGTACTAATTTCTACCAAATGAGGGTTTCACCTATTCTTTTGAGTCAGTTAAACCCATGCATTTAACAACTGAGGTCAGAATTTTGGAAGATGTCGTGTCAGTCTTTTTGTGTTCCTTATTTAACCAAATGAAAAGTTGAGATGTTGTTTGTAAAATCACTAAAATGCTGGTAGAACTGCTATACTTGTCAACCAAGATCAAGATTACAGTACATGTCTTGTCATTATTTTCATATTCTTAATTTAACCAAATGAAAAATTTTGGCACTATCCATGAAGTCACAAAAAAAATGAATATACCAACCTAGATTGAGAATTCATTAGATTTCCATCCAGTATTTTCATGTTTTTGTTCAACCAAATGTAAAACTGGCGCTATCTATAAAATCATGAAAGGAGTCAGTAAAACTGTTGTGTTCACCAACCAATTTCAAGATTTCTGTAAATGACATGTCAGTATTTTTATGGTTTTTATTTAACAAAGCAAAGATTTTCGGCAGCATTTGAAAAATCACAATTGTACCTACTCATTTGGTTTTTACAAATTGGCCACCACCCTTATGGTGGGGACCCCCCCCCCCTCTCTACATGCCGACCCTACAGGCGTGTAGCGTTTGTTGGGTGACATTGGACGTATGGTAATTTATTTCATATATTTAAAGTCAAGTCAGCATCCAAAGTCAATAATTTTTATATAATATTTGTTATCAATTCCACTTTTTAGAGTTTTGGTTAATATTGTGCCAAGTTGCTCCTTACTTTTTTGCCTAGTTGATGCTTACCTAGCTGATCCTTATTTATGTGCTTTTCTGGAGACAGCCTTTGGATATATTGCCAAGATATTCATTAATGGTTAAGCAAAAGAAAATTACCATCTTAGATTAGGGAGAGAGAAGAGAGGTGGCTGTTCTTTCAAAATATTCGCTTTGTGTGTTTCTTCAGTATTTTCGTTTGGCCTTTAAAAACCCCATTTTGATCGTTTTCTTTCTTCATGTTAAAGACAAAAGACTTATTTTTCTAGAAATATTTCGTAAATTGCTTGAGTTGTACTTCAGATTTAACTTTTAAATTCCTTTAGAAGGTAATTACTTAATTTTCTATTAATTTTTTAATTGATAAATAGAATGCTATTACATAATATCTGTTTTGATCTAATTTTAGATCGATTTTCATAATATTCAAGTCCTAAAAGTAAAATCATATATATTTACCCTCTTGGAAAAACATAATGACATGTACATAATAGGCCTACACTTTGTAGTGTTTAAGGCATTAAAACCTTGAATAAAGCTTTCATTTTAGGAATTAAACCAAATTTTCCAAGTTTTTGGATTGGAAAATTTACTAACAGAATACAGATGACAGCTTTATTTTGCTTTTTACCGTTAACTTTAATTATATCTTAAAATCCTCAACTACACTTTAAATTTAGTTACATCAAAAAGACAGTTTTTGAATTTTTGCACCCTTAAAAAGAAAAATAATAAGATTTTAATAATGATCAAATTTGTAATGTCTTTGACTGCTGAAGGGTCTGAGCTTTTTCTTTCAACTATATCAAGATAAAATTTGCTATGAAGGGGTTAAAAGTCATTATTAGTCATCAATCCTTATATATTTTGTATTTTAGGACTCTTGGCTAAAATCTGTTTTGTATCCAAGTTTCGATGATAGTATTCTACTTCTCATAGTTTGCATTAACTCCGTTCCAAGATCTTTCATGGACTTGGCGCAAATTCTGAAAATGGCCGATCCCATCACAGTTTCTGAGTATTCTTTCATTAAAAACGGTAAGTTTTAAATTTAATTTTTGTGTCGTAATAAAAGAAAATCTAACTCTTTATATAAAATAATCATTCCTTTTTTCCTTCTTGCTCATTAATGGATCTTAACAAAAAAAAAAAAAAAATAACTGCATATGTACTTGAATATAACGATTAAGAGCTGAGGAGATGATAAAGTGACTTATTTGTGATGTAAAACACATTTAAATTAAATTTATTAGCTTTAGATTTTAAGTTTGGTGAGACAATTAAATAATCCAGTTGAGGAATTTTCTGTCAATCCTCTCTGTGCTGATATGATGAACGAAATATTTCTATCAAAGCAGGGGTAGTTATGGGGGTTTAGATGGGAATATCTAATCATAATACATATAAGAGATTAACAAGGTTAGTTGAATTCAGCTGCTAAACTTTGGGAGACTATATTTTGTATATTATGTTATGGGAACTAGTGCAGAAAACCCCTATTGATTGGTATTTTTTTACTTTTAATTGTCTATTTTTTGTGATTGTTAAGCTGTAGTTAAGTTTTGATGACAATGTGTTTACAGCAACATCATCTTGCAAAAATGTTTTATTGAAAAGGCTAATAAGGCCCTAAATGAACTGGCAAGTCATATTAGATTTAGCTGTCTATCTTTGAGGTTTTTAAGAGGAATTTCATGACTTTTTGTAGAATTGGTACTCCCATTGTTTTAAAAGATAAAATTTGTCTGAATGGTGTATTATTAAATCTAGCTTATAGTGTTAAATATTTAGGATTTATCTTGATTGCAATTGGAGTTTGAAACAACACTATGAAGCAATAGCAGCAAAAGTGGCAAGAGGATTGCCACCAAAAGAGGATTGGGTCTTCTAAGAAGGCTAAGGAATGAGCTTCCACCAAGAATTCTAAAGAGCCTCTATCATTCTCTTATCAATCCGTATCTTTCTTGTGGTTGTTTGCTGTGGACTAGTTCTTTTGTGTCAAGTTTTAAAAGAATCCGCATTTTACAAAATAAAGTTGTTCGTGCCTTAGGAGGATATGAGTGATTAGAAAATAGCACTTTGAGCTACTTCACTAAAATGAAAATTCTAAACGTTCTTAAGTTAAAGAGATTATCAAGTAGCTGTTTATGTTTATTAATGTTTTAATCTTTATTCGCCGGATTGCTGGGGTTTTTTTAAGTCTTAACTTGTATTAACATTGTTGTGAAACTAAATATTCTTCTGGGATAGTGTCTGAGGTTCGGAGTGCTCAACAAGGATCTTTATTTCTGCTTTTTGTAGGAACACAGCTGTGAAATTCTCTCCCGGAGTGTATAAAGGGGGCATGTAATTTTATTCAGTTCTAGAGTTGGTGGAAACCGCTACCTTCTGGGAAGTTGTTAAATTTTTTTTTTTTCGATTTAATTTGTAAGTGAAATGTGAATATATATTAGTATAATATAAGGATTGAAACAACCATCATATACAACCCAATGTGTTTCCCCAATGATTTTTGAAAGATTATGTAAGCGTAATTTTTGTTAATAAAATTATTTTCTCTCTTTCTACTCTCTCTCTCTCTCTCTCTCTCTGTCTGTCTCTCTCTCTCACTCTCTCTCTCTCTCTCTCTCGCTCTCTGTAAAATGTAAATTTTTTTTTTATTGTTTTTACTTGAATAAATCGACGGGAGGATGGGAGGACCAGGGGTCAGTTCGCATTTTTTATGATTGATAATTTTTGGGGGAGGGAGGGGTATCAGGCCATGGAGGACCAGGGGTCAGATCCCATAAGTCTTGGAATTGAATATTGTTAATTAGTCGGTTTTATTTTGGGTGGGGGAGTCGGGCCATGGAGGGCAAATGGTGAGTTACCATAATTTTTGGAATAAAATATCTTATTTTTTTTTGGGGGGGGGGATGGGGGTCGGGCCAGGCAGAGAAGGCCAGGGATCAGCTCGCTTGTATTTTGGAATAAAATATCGTTTTTTAGTGGGGGTATAGGTTTGGCTTATCTTATCTTTTTTTTTTATTTTCAAAACCTTCACATAAGAACCTTATATGCCCTCTGGACATCATACGACATTTGCCCCAGGGGTCTGTGGGTTTGTGTTAACCCTGGAGTTTTTGTTAGCCAATCTTTTGACTTATTGTAACAAAATAGCTATCTCAAAAATTCGATTCGATGGATTTGAGGTAAAGAAGCCAGGAGTGCTAGTTGCCCTCCGGTCCCTTGTGATTCTTAAACAGGAATTTCCAATAGAATGAGCCCCCAACGAAGTTATACGATCATCCCTTCCATAAAAACCGTATATTCCCCTGGGTTCCGGGGGGCTGTGTAAACCCCGAAGTTTTTACTATATTTTGCCCATTTGTCTTTTCTCTATCCTTTTCTCTAGTCTTTTCTTCTTTAGTCTATTTTGAACAAAATAGAAATCTAAAATATTTGATCGGAAGCATTTGGGGAAACAACGGTTGCTTGGTGGAGGGGGGGGGGGGGGAGTCTATGTGCCATCAGATTACTTTTGACTCTCAAAAAAGGAACTAGAAATTCCGATTTACATTTGAATGAGCCTCCTCTGAATTTTGTGCTACCATCCCTTCCATAAAAACCTTATATATCCTGGGGGCATAACTTACATAACTTGTCCCTAGGTTCTGGGGGGGGGGCTGTGTTATCCCCGGAGTTTTTTTTTATGTGATTTTTGGTCAATTTAATCCAGCAACTCGTTCTATGTTATTAATTTCAAGTTTTAATTAGTTTTATGTTTTTGAATTTCGTTGAATGTTTCTGGTTTTCTTTTCCTTCAAAAAAAGGGGATTTTTAAAAATGATTTGTGAACAAACCTACACATATATCTTATTTTATGTGTACATGTAATGTCTGTATATTTACATTTTTTACAAGTAACTAAAGAGAAAAAAAATTATCAGATTTGCTTAGCAAGCTTTATTGTTAAATTTTCCTATTTCCGTTCAATCTAAATTTTGTTTTAGAGGTTGAAGATGATTTACCAGGTCACAACGATAATCCCTTTCAGTTTCAGAACCATCTTTTGTCACCAAAACGTGAAGATGTTCTTTTGCTCAATTTACCTGGTATTTCAGGAACATGTAAATTTGAATACGACACCCAGGAATCCAAATGTTCTATCAATGAAGGTTTATCAGGAACATTCTGTTTTGTTGACTGAAATGTATTGAATAATATTCCATATGACCATAATAGGATAAAAGGGGCTTAATCTTAAGATGGAACTTTTTTTTCTTATTCCAATGTGCAGGTATTTGCCAGACCGTTTTTGTAGTCTTTTATGAACTTTTTAAAATTTTCACTTGAAAATGGTTTGGTAGGTTTTATTATCAAACAGTTGGTAGTAACGAACCGTAAGTAAGAAGCAGCCCGGCTCAATAGTAGCAGAAACTCTAAAAATGGAATTTTGATACCAATAGATACTGCAAAAGCATCGAATTTTTATGCTTATGTCAAATATATAAGTTTTATTAAGTTTAGTCTTACGCATCAAAGGTTACAAGCCTGATAAAATTTTCTTTATTTTTGAAAAAAGAGTGAAACATCCCTTAAATCATAGAATCTTAATGAAAATCACACCATCAGAGTCAGCGTATGAGAGAACCGTAACTTTGAGCGTTCAAGCTACTATCTGCAAAAATGTGGGTTTTTTATTTTTGGCCTGAAGAAAGATCATAGATGCGTGTTTATTTGTTTTTTTAGTTGTTGGTTTTGTTTTTTCTCAGGGGTAATCATATCGAACCAGTGGCCCTATGACATTCTGAAAAGGCTCATTCAAAGTGAAATGGAAAGTTCTAGTGCCCTTTTTAAGTGACCAGAAAGATTGGAGGGCAACTAGGCCTCCTCCCCACCCCTTTTCCCCCAAAATCGTCCGAAAAAATTTCAGATAGCCATTTTGTTTACCATAGGCTAGTTGAAAGGCCCAATAAATATGCCTTTGGATATGACATGACCCCCTCCCCCCACCATAGCCCCATGGGAAAGGTCTTTAAATTATAAAAATTGCCCATTGTTTACGCATAGTATTTGTTGTTGGGACTCATGCATGCATTTTAGGCTGGAAAGACAAATTTTCTACTGAGGGTTTTTTCATGGGAGAACTCTCAACGGGGGGGGAAGGTTCCAGGGGGCAAAGAAAATTATATACTGGAGAAATTTGCCAGAATTCCTTTACAATTTTTTTTTCTTGCTTTCTCTTTTCAGTCTCAATTTTATGGTTGGAGTTGTTAATGGTAATCGCCTGGGTAAATTTTTACCTGGATTGAATTGTTAAGAGGATATATTCGTGAGTAGGGTATTTCTCCGTGGAGTTGAGGCCAGACTATCCGAAATTAGAATGTCATAAAGGATGTCATAGGATGTCAATAGGATGTAAAGGAAATGGGAACTTCCAGCAAGGGGAGACATTACGGTAAATTTCTACCAAATCATATTATTGACTTACGCATAAAGTGAATATACTATTCAATGCCTTTTTCTATGCTGATTACGAATATAGTAATCATTTCTATCGGAAATGAATTTCAGCCCCCCCCCCCTATATATGCTAATTCAGGGTATATATTTCTACAACCTACCCCAACCCGAAATTTGCCTGTATGGGGGGGGGGCGGAAATTACTTTCCAAAATAAATTATTATTATATTCGTAATCAGCATAAAAAAGGCATCGAATGGTGTATTCAGTTTATTCTTAACTCAATAATATGATTTGGTAGAAATTTACCGACATTACTAGTTGGAAAATGAATTCTTTTCTGGGGCAATATTTGCTTCCAGCTACTTGGCAAAACTAAGCTTTGCCGGGGAGAAGTTACTAGTCAACTAGTTGGAAAATGAATTGTTTTCTGGGGCAATGTTTGTTTCCAGCTAGTTGGCAAAATTAAGTCTTTCTGGGGAGAAGTTATTAGTCAATTAGATGGAAAATGAAAGTTTTGCTGGGGAAACATTTATTGTTAACTAGTTGACAAATTTAATTAATGCTGGGGAGAAGTTATGGTAAAAATTTAGAATTGTGACTTCTGATAAGGAAACATGTTAAGAAAACAGTTCTTACTTTAAAATATCCTAGTTAACATATTATCCAAGGGGAGAACCTTTATCATCAAGTCTTTCCTCTTTTTTCCTTCTTTTTCCAAACTTAAAAGAAAAAAATAACAAATTTTCCAACTCTAGCGGCGTTAACAAGTATGTCTAGCTAAGATCCCATGCAGGGCTTCCAATCTCGAAAACTAATATTCGGGGAGTTTTGGGGAAAAGTCTCCAAGATTTGGGGAGTTTTCGGGAAAAAACAAAATGGAATTTCGTTGCAAAAATTTGGGAGCCAAATTGGTTTTAGCTTAATTTTCAGGCTCAAGTAGGGCTTGTATCTGCGTAGTAAATCAAGCCTTTTACAAAATAGGTTTTAGAGCCAGAGCCAGCGGGATTGGAACCCATAGCTGAAAACACTTATTGCTGATATTGCGGCAAAAATTGTTTTTAGAAAAAGAAGAAAAATAGTGAATACATGTGAACTGTAAATACCAGTAGCAATTTTTTATTAAGTCATTAATCTCAGAAACGCATGAATAATATTTAAAAACTACCCGAAATTTAACATTAAAAAAACAAGTTATTTCAACGGGAAGTAAGAAGCAACATTAAAACTTAAAACGAACAAAACTATTATTTATATGAAAGAGATTGCCTCCTCTTCAACACCTCGCTCTTTATGCTGAAATTTTAATTATTTCCCAATTTTTGAAAATGGACTTCTGTAACGCTATGTTTGTTTAATTGGAACAATAAAAAGCTTTTTTCAAAAGTACTAAAAACTTTAGCGTGAAGAGAGAAGTGTTGAGGGGGAGGCCACCCCCCTCATATACGTGATAATTTCTATTCGTTTTAAATTTTAGTATTGCTCAAGACCAGTTGAAAAAACTTGTTTTTTTATTTAATTTGTCAATAAGCTTAATAATAAGCTTTAAAACTACATTTTCATATAGATTATACAATTTATTTTGTATATATTTTTTTATTAATTTAGAGATAAATCTCTTATTATATTGATTTCAAGTTGAATTTGAAATAAGCAAAAAATTGGCTGTTATGATTTGAACTGCATAGAAGCCAGACTGAACTGCCTATATTGCTAGAAGAACATAGCGAGTCCGATTGAATTTTTAATGAATGACAAAATTCACGTTTTCCTAGGTTGTTCAAAATAATAGTTCGAATTTGGATAAATCATTTTCAAAGATAGTGAAAAACAATAACAAAAAACATAGGATATCTGCTTATGACGGTGTCACTGAATGTGTCACCGAAGTATCCAGAATGTTTATGTCATTGCTTTCACTGTTTATTAAGGGGGAACGGTAGGGGAAAACTTCCCGGCTTTCTCTTCAATTTTAAATATCTTTTATTTGTCTGGTGATAACAGACGCATAAAGGCATCGATTTTGGTTTCTATCTGTTCACCTAATCTAGCAACATAACCTGAGTTTGGTATTTTTTTTACTGGCCTGTCTAAATTTTACTGGCCGGTCTTTTTCGTGCAAATTCTCTTTCAACTAGTGTAAGAGAACGGTACATACAAGTTTAATAATTTTGACATGGACTTGTAGAGAATTTTGTAAGAAACAACTTGACTTTTAAGTTTTTTCCTACTTATTTCAAAAAATAAGTTTTCATCGGTTTATTTTTTTCTACTAAAAGTTGTTATCATCAGTTTTATATTAGAATCTCCTGAAATGTTGCATATCTAGTTTCAATAGTCGGGCATAAATACCGGTCTCAAGCTGATGAACGCTTAGCGTTTCATCTTGTCTCGGCTGACATCACAAGTGAATGTTTCAACATATTATGCAAATAGGACTGCTCCGTCAAATTAGGTTGCGGTCAAAGAGTTTGAAAGACGATTAAGGCAATTAAAGAAGAACTTGGCACAGTTAGTTTACAAAATTGCTTTGTGAAAGATGGTAAAGAAGCACAATAAAAGAGGCCCCTCTAAAGTTTATGCTACCATCCCTTCCATAAAACCTTATATACCACAGGGGCATAACTTAAAACCCTTGTCCCCAGGTTCTGGGGGGGGGTGCGTTATCCTTGAAGTTTTTGTTTTATTATTTTGGATAAATTTAATCCAACAACTCCTTTCTATGTTATGGATTTCAAGTTTTAATTCGTTCTATGTTTGTGAATTTGCGTTGCATGTTTCTGTTTTGTTCTTTATGAAAATTAGATTTTAAAAAAAGATTTGTGAAAAAAACCTGCATATATACCTGATTTTATGTATACATATAATGTCTGTATATTTACAATTTAGCATGTAAGTATAAAGAAAAGGTTGTCAGGTTTGCTTAATTAGCTTTATTGTTAAATTTTTCTATTTTTGTTTAATTTAAATTTTGTTTTAGAAGTTGAAGGTGCTTTACTAGATGAATGCGGGAAGCTCTTTCATTTTCCAAACCCTCTTTTGTCACCAAAACGTGAAGATGTTCCCTTGCTGAATTTACCTAGCGCTTCAGGACAATGTGAATTTCAGGACATTTCAGGACAATGTGAATTTGAACACGACCTCCGGGAATCCAAATGTTCATACAATGAAGGTACATCTTAAATTTTGTTTTATTGTTGATTGAAATGTATTGGGTAATATTTTATTGGACAAAAATAGGACAAAGTGAATTAATCTTAAGATCGAATTTTTGTTTTACCTTATTCCAATGTGCAGGCGTTTGCCAAAACGATTTTGTAGTCTTTCATGAGAATTTTTAAATTTTCACTTGAAAGTAGTTTGGTAGGTTTTATTACCAAACAGTTCGTGGTAACGAACTGTAAGTAAGGAGCAACCTGGCTCAATAGTAGCCGAAACTCTAAAAAAAAACATAATTTTGATACCAATAGATACATCAAAAGAATTTATGCGGATTTTATGCTGATTTCAAATATATAAGATTCATTTAGTTTAGTCTCACCCAACAATGGTTATGAAAATTTTCTGTAGAACATCTTTTTATTTTCGAAAAAAAGGGAAAACACCCCCAAAACGTCAGAGGATCAAGCTTTGAGTTTTCTTGAGTTTTTTTGAGTTTTCAAGCTTCTGTTTGCAAAAATGATGAATTTTGTATTTTTTACCAGAAGAAAGATCACGGATGCGTGTTTATTTGTATATTTGTTTTTTCTTCCCAGGGATGTTCTTATTGACCCAGTGGTCCTAGAATACTATATAGAGATTATTCCATATGCCCCTTCCTCAACCCTCGCTCTTTTCACTAAAGTCTTTAAGTTTACCCCTTCGCAACTAACGAGATGGTTTGAAAAAGTTCCTGCTTTTTCTCGTCCAAGGCCAGAACATAATTTGTACTTTAGTCAAAAAATATAAATGTTTTACTTTCATAACTTTAATCAATCAAATGATATTAACATTTTGATTACTAAATATCAGTATATGTATATTAAACTGACAATTTACATTCATTTGTATTTTTTTCAGTAAAGCGCAAATTATGTTCTGGTCTTAGGAAGGCATAGCGGTTTTGAGCCCTACTCATGTTAATTTCTGCTCGTTTTCAGTTTGACTCAGTTATCTATTGTAATATCTGTTTGTTTTGTGTTTCAGTTATTTATCGCTGCTGATTTGTGGTAGTTTCACGCTTGGTAGATTATTTAATTTTATTTTTGCTCATTTTTGGTTTAATGGAGTTCTTTACTTTTCTTTGAAAAACTTGTTTTGTGGAAAACGTTTTTTAATTAATTTCTGTTTGTTTTACACTGACAAAGCCTTTTCAGGGAAAAAGAAAATAATACTTTAAGTCTTTTCGTTTTTTTAAGACTTTATAGTTTGGCCTGCTATATGTGTGCTGGAAAAAATTAGCAGAAATTTTTTCACCTATCTGTGACAAATAGTTGTGTTTAATTTAGTTTCATACCTCCTCTAGCTGACCTGAGACAGAAAACTTGCTTCCATTTGCAAAACAAATCTGTTTAACTTCTTTGATAGCTTTGATACACTTACGCTATTTTGATTTGGTTAAATTTTAACACCAGTAGTAGCCCTGAAGGCTTGATCATAATACCCTCAGTCGTTCTTGGGATACTGCTGAGATGCCCTATTTAGAATTATAATTAACACAGTGCATTTCGATTTAATCTTAAGGCAACATTTAGTTTTTAAACATAATAGGTAAATGGGAGGGAGGGGATGATAGGGGGAGTAGTTGCCCTCCAATCACTTTTGACTATTAAAAATGGTATTATACCTTTCTATTTTCAGTCGAATGAGCCCTTTTCGAAGTTCCTACAGCAACTCCTTCGATACAAAGTGCCCGAACATTGTAGTGCCTAGTACATTTTACTAACATCGACCTTTACTATAAAAATGTCAAGCCTTCCAATCACTTTCGACTATTAAAAAGGGCACTAGCCCTTTCAATTTCCAATTGAATGAGCCCTTTTTGAGTTTTTACGACAACGTTTTCTGTAAACACCTTATATGACCCCAAGGAATAAGTTACAACCCTTACCTTGAGGACTGTGAGGGTGTTGTCATCCTCAAAGACCTAATATTCAGACATTTCAACAACGTTTAACACAATGGCTATCTCAAAATTTTGATTGGATTTGTTTGGGGAAATGGTGGGCGTGAGAGGGGTTTTAGTTGCTCTCTAATCACTTTCAACTATTAAAAAAGGCACTGTCCCTTTCAATTTCTAAACAAAGGAGCCTTTTTGAAATTTCTACGACAACGCTTTCAATAAAAGCGTATATGCCCCTAGGGTATTACTTACAACCATTGCCCTAAGGGCTGGGGGGGGATTTTCATCCTTAAAGACATACTTTCCGGACCTTTCAACTCCGTTGAACAAAATTGTTATCTGAAAATTTCGATTGGATGTGTTTGGGGAAATGTTGGGCGCGTGAAGGGGTTTACTTGCCCTTCAATCACTTTCGACTATTAAAAAGGGCTCTAGCCGTTTCAATTTCTAATCGAATGATTCATTTTTGAATTTTCTACGATAAAACTTTCTATGAAAAAAAACCTTATGCGCCCCCAGGTCATAACTTAAAACCAGTGCCCTGAGGGCTGTGGGGGGAGTGTCATCCTCAAAAACATAATTTCCGGACTTTTCCGCTATGTCAAACAATTTGGCTATCTCAAAATTTAGATTGGATGTGTTTGGGGAAATGGTGGGTGTGAGAGGGGTGTTAGTTATCCTCCAATATTTCGACTATAAAATAATTTCCAATCGAATGAGCCGTTTTTGAAGGTTCTATAACGTCACTATCTATAGAAACCTTATATTCCCCCAGGACATAACTTACAACCCTTGCCCCGAGGGCACTGAGGGGGTTATGATCCTCAAAGACCTAATTTCCAAAACCTTTAACTACTTTCAACAAAATGGCATTTTAAAAATTTTGATTGGATTTGTTTTGGGAAAAGGAGCGCTTGAGAGGGGGATTAGGTGCCCTAAAATCACTTTCTAGTATTAAAAAGGGGACTAGCCCATTGAATTTCCAATCGAATGAGCCCTTTTTGAAGTTTCTATGACAAAGCTTTCATTAAAAACCATTATTTTACCCCAGGGCATAACTTACATCCCTTACCCTGAGAGTTGTTGGGGGAGTGACATCCTCGAAAATATAATTTCCGGACCTTTCAACTACTTTGAACAAAATGGCTATCTCAAATTTTGATTTGATATGTTTGGATAAATGGTGGGCGTGGAAGGGGTGTTAGTTGCCTTTGGATCACTTTCGACTAATAAATAGGGCACTAGCCATTTCAATTTCCAATAAAATGAGTCCTTTTTGAAGCTTCTACGACAACGCTTTTTATAAAAACCTTATAAGCCCCCAGGGCATAACTTACAACCCTTGCCCTGAGGGCTGTGAGGGGGGGGGGGTGATGTCATTCTTAAAGACCTAATTTCTAGAACTTTCAACTACGTTGAACAAAATGGGTATCTCAAAATTTTTATTGGATGTGTTGCCCTACAATCACGTTCGACTATCAGAAAGAGCACTAGCCCTTTGAATTTCCAATCGAATGAGCATTTTTTGAAGTTTTTATGACAACGCTTTCTATAAAAACCTCATATGCCCCCAGGGTATATTTTACAACTCATGCCCTGAGTGCTGTGGGGGAGTGTCCTCCTCAAAAACATAATTTCTATGGAAATCGATTACGCTGAACAAAATGGCTATTTTGATTGTATGCGTTTTGGTAAATGGTGGGCATTTAAGGGGTGTTTGTTGCCTTCCAATCGATTTCTACTATTAAAAGGGGCACAAGCCACTCCAATTTCTCATCAATTGAGTCCTTTTCGAAGTTTCTACGATAATTCTTTTGATACAAATTGCCCTGGTCTAAATAAAAAAAATAATACATTGTGCCAACATAGTTCTTTACTTAGGCAATATGCTGCTTATGATAAACGGAACAGTTATCTCTCGTCTAATGAGTTTATAATTATAATGAGAAGTCTCATTCAAACGGAAACTCAAATTTCTAGTACCCTTTTTAGGTGACCAAAAGATTAGAGGGCAGCTAGTCTCCGTCCCACTTCTTTTTCCTTAAAATCGTATTATAAAAATGCAGAGATATCCATTTTGTTCATCATAGTTGAAAGGCCCAATAACTATGGCTTTAGATATCACCTGAGCCCCTCCCCCCCCAGCCCCAGGGAAATGGTCTTTAAGGTATAAAAATTGTCCATTGTTTACGCATAGTGTTTGTTGTTGGGAAGCATGCATATATTTTAGGATGGGAAGACGAATTATATGCTGTTTTGATACGGGGGGGAACTTCATGGGGAGATAAGGATCCAGGATGTGAACTTATCACAGAAAATTATACAGTAGAGGTATTTTTTAGAATTCCTATAAAAACAGTTTTTTTATATTTCTTGCTGTCTCTTTTCTGTCTCAATTTTATTTGGTGTTAAGGGTAATTGCCTTTAGCATTTGTTAATGGTTATTACCTGGGTAAATTTTCTCCGGGATTGACGTGTCTAGATAATATATCCCTGGAGAGGGTCTTTTTCCATGGAGGTTGTGCCATATTTCCTGGGACTATTTCAAAAACGATCAAAAATTTAATTTTAAAAATAAGTTTTTTTTAAATGGAAGGAAGGAGCAACATTAAAAATTGAACCGAACAGAAATTAATATATATATGAAGGTGGTTGCCCGCTCTTCAACACTTCGATCTTTGCGTTAAAGTTTTAATTTTGTCCCAGTTCTTTAAGAAGGGCTTCTGAAACACTTTGTTTGTTTAATTGGAACAATAAGAAGCTTTTTTCTAAAGTACTAAAAACTTTATCGTAAAGAGCGAAGCGTTGAAGAGGATATATTCATTCTAATAAAAAAGTTGTTTGAGATTCAACAAAAATTGTTTGTTACGTTTATCAACAAAATTCCACAAGAGTTCTCTTTTTTAATTAGAAAAAAATTGAACTCAGAGGGTAATATATGTTGAGCATGGGTATTTTTAAGAACAGGGTAGCAGCTTCTCAAATTTTCTAGCTAAGGAAAATCACAAACGAAATGTAATTGCTGAACAAAATTGTTTATTAAAGTTTTATTCAAATATAATATTTGTACATACATTTTTGTGTTAGCACCTAGTAAACGTGTAAATTCAAATCAATTCAACCCAATCAATCCAAATGTAATATTTTCTTTTTTACTTAAAAAGACAATAGCTTTTGTTCTGTTTTTCTGTCATAATTCCAACCTTTGATTAGAATTACTACTGAACATACTATTTTAAATGTCACCTTAGTCAAATTCAATATGATGTTCAAGAAAATTTGATCTTGAGTTAAACTCAATAGATATAAAT
Organism: Artemia sp. Qi Xiang Cuo; assembly: GCF_049724085.1. NCBI lineage: Eukaryota > Metazoa > Arthropoda > Branchiopoda > Anostraca > Artemiidae > Artemia > Artemia sp. Qi Xiang Cuo. Next base: position 75,593,213 of record NC_142803.1, read on the forward strand.
ATTCAAAGCGCATTAAGAATATTGCTGGTAATTTGTTTAGATTAGAAGAAAGGAATAATTGCACTGTTTTTATATCTTTTTTATACTATACCGAATAAATGATAATAACAAAGTATTTTTCTTTATTTTTAATTACTAATTATTTTTTCTATTTGATCATGTTATGTAGGGAATTAGTACGAAAAGTGATTTGCCTAGTTAGTTTTGTTGCAACCTAATGATATACATATTTTTATTTCCATAGGGGGTGTCGTTTTTTCTCCACTCTCCAATTGCTGTGTTAAATTTCTGTGTACCAAAATAAATGCTTTTGCCAAAATTCAATTGATTCTCTTTAAATTTTTTGTCAAAGTGATGAAATTGATGGCGATTTTCAATAAAAATTTCTGAAACGCAATATAAGTAAAGATCAATAAGGTTTCACTTTATTAATCATTGTCAGCATGGAAGGAGTTGTCTTAGAAACTTTCGAAGGTGCTCATCAAATGAAAATTGAAACTTTTGGTGCTTTTTATAAGAGTCAAAGGGACTGATGCCATCCCGTTTCCCTCCCAAGCCCTTTTTCCCTACCCTTCTTGCAAAGATGTTAGATTAAAATTAGGTATTTTTTTTCCAAAATATTCAAAACTTCGTGAATTTTCCCCATCACACCCTCATATTTTTTGTTATTTCCAGGATATACCCCCCCCCCACCCTTTCTCAATTATAAGTACTACATCACAGATATTTGAATCTCAGTTGTCAGTTTGCAGCTCCCTTCCCCTCAATTAGTTTCCAACAACCCTTTCAACAAGCCCTGAAAGTTTCAACTTAATACCCTCGGCTGTTATTAGGCTATTGCTGATAGACATTTTTAACAAACCGCGTGCAAATAATATGCTCTGATGCTGATCAATAACCCCTTCAAAATTACCTGAAAGCAGTCGCAATTAGATATGGCAGCAGTCATAAGTAGTTAAAGTCAAATTAATGAATGGTCGCAGCCGTTGTTGAAGAAGCTGCAGTAAAGGGCCTGAAAGTTTCAAGTTAAAACCCTTAGCTGTTCCTAAAGTATTACAGATACACCTTTTTGCATAAGCCATTTGTACAAACAAATGGCTCTGGGGCTGAGGGGTATTTAAAAAGGCCCCTCATCATTCACTACAGTTTCACGCTGACACCCTAACTCTTTTGGAACACAAATGGGTTGAAACATTCCTCTCTTTCTTAATGATAAATCATGTGTGTAAGCAATGAAAAGTTGCAAAATTTTTAAATTGCCCAATAATTTGCCTCAAAATAAGTGTATTTTTATTTTTAATATTTTAAATATTTTTCCTTATATTTTTTCTCTATATAAATATTTTTCAAATTTTACTCCTCCTCAGGGTACACATTGTGGTTTTTGATTTAGTTCGAAAAAATCCCTCACCATCCACAGAAATTTTATATTTAGACCCTTCCTATTTTGGGACACAACCAGGTCAGAACATTTTTCCCTTCCCTAATGACAAATCTTGTTTAGGCCATCAAAATATTGCGTAATCTATAAATTGTCAAATAATTTACACTAAATAAGCGTATTCTTTCTTGTCAGTGTTCTATGAATTGCCCTCACGTTTTTTTCTTTAATTGATTTTTTTTTCTTCCTCAACGTGACTATAAAGGCTATTGCTGAGAGTGAAACAAAATTCTTCTTATCTGTCTGCTTCTTACCTTTTTTTGTCATTTTGTCTTCTAAAATCAGGTGATGACTTGAAACCCTGCTATTCAAATTTTGCTTTCTCAAGTTAAGAACCGCCTTCTAAACCCGTTTGCATTGGTCAAAAGATGATCGCCTCTTTTTTGTACAGTAAGATCTCTTTTGCATGGATAATTCTCGCTAATCATATATTCCGGTCCTTAAAGTATTTATTCCTATCAATCAATCAATCAAGTTTATTATTACGCCAAAATATCCAAAATAATAGCTCTGGCATGTCAGAAAAAAAAGAGTCGTTAATAACTTTGACCTGAATTATAATGTTTAAAAAATTATTGCACAAAAGAACGATATGATCGCACACTACACTTAGCCGGAGGGAACTTAAATTTTTATTTCCTCTAGTTTGACCCCCGGATAGGTCATGAATTTTCAGGAGCTAGCTGAAACTCTGGCAGGATGCTACGAAAAAGATCCAACGACAGGCACAACCTCCCAAAAGTCATGAGCAACTCTAAACGCCTGGCAGATAGTGTATTAAGAGATGTCAGAATCTCCTCATATGATTTATATTCGTACCCAAGGATGATTTGGCATGAGCGTTTTTGAATTCGCTCGATTTTAAGATCCTGAGCTTTGGTGAGTCTGGGGTGCCTAACCTGGCATCCATAATGCAGGGCAGGACGAACGTAGGTTTTATAGAGGCCGGTCAAGTTGTGGGGGGATAGTCCAAATCTTCGTAGCTGGGCAAATTCTCTGAGAAGACTGGCTCCTCTCAACCAATTTGGAGGTTTGGGATTCCCAGCCAAGGCTATTGTCGATTATGATCCCAAGAATTTTCGCGGACTCCACTGCTTTAAGATCAACCTCAGATTCTATTTGTTCAGAAATATGCTTTGTAAAGTTGACTCGGAGGACCACACTTTTTTTCAGTGCTGATTTGAAGTTTGGCCTCGCTTGCTTGAAGTTGCAACTCCTCAAAGGTATGCTTGTGTGCTTGTGCTTCTGACGAGACAAGGTGGGTAGTGTCAACTCGTCTGCGAATTTCAATCTATGTTTTGGTTGGATTACCAGCTTGTTTACAGTTATGAGGAAAGCCAGAGGCCCAAATTTAGTACCCTGAGGGGCTCTGCAGGTGATAGAGAGGAACTTTGACATGTTTGTTGTCTGCGTATTTTTAAGCTCAACGCATTGCATCCTGTCGCCCAGAAAACTGGCCATCTTTCTAACAAGAAATTGTTGAGCTTTCGTTTCAGCTGTTCCAGAAACAACGATATAATGGTCTAAGAGGTCGAACGCCTTGACCGTGTCCCCAATAAGAACATTGACGTAAGAGCCAGGATTTTCAAGGTGGCTTTCGAGATAGGCCGCGGGTCTTTAACTTGTGTCGGGTTCGGCATCTTTTGGATAGGGACGATATACGTCACCTTAAATCGCTGGGGGAAGGTTCCCTCAACAAGGCACTGATTGAAAACTGCAGCAAGTGGTGAAGAAAGCTCCTTCGAACACTGGGCAATGATTTTGGTGGGGACTTCGAAGGGACATGATGCTTTATTCTGGTCCATCTTGTGAATCTTTTTCTCGACTTCTAGGGGAGTGATTATCGAGATTTCGTTCAGTGTTCCGTCGAATTCGGGTAGTTGCTGAAGAGGTCGATGTTTAGAGCAGATTTCGGTGAAGTAGGAGTTTTTTTCGTCTGCTGACAAGGATTATCATTTCCTTCGTATTCATTTCCTTCGAACACTTGGCAATGATTTTGGTTGGGACTTTGAAGGTCCTCACCTTATTTCTTATTCTTGTTGATTAAAGATTCCTTTTTCTGGTCCATCTTGCGAATCTTTTACTGGACTTGAAAGGACGTGATTATCAAGATTTTGTTCTGTTTTCCGTCGAGATTGGGTAGGTACTGAAGAGGTCGATGTTAGGAGAAGATTTTGGCGAAGTAGGAGTTTATTTTGTCAACTGACAAGGGTCTCCTCTCTTGATCAAGAACTCCGGAGGTCCGAGATGGACGACCGAATAGTTTCTTGACTCTAGTGTGGAATTTCTTCGGATCTGTATTAGAAAGTTGTTCAACTACTTTGGCTCCGTATTGTCGGCGGGCGGCTCGACATTTGTTCACAACTACATTCCGCAACTTCCTTGCCTCATTCTGGTACCCTTTGTCAAACAGTTGGTCACGTTCGTTTATTATTCGTCTGATCCCGTCCGTCTTCCCGGGCTTGTGCAGGGCTTTGACCTATTTCTGTTTTTCAGGAAAGCACTGTTGAAATATTTCGAAAAGGCAATCCAGAAGAAATTCATTAACCTCTTTAGCTCCCTCGAGTCTTAGAAATTCAGCCCAGTTCTTCAAGGAGAGTCACTATCTGTAATTCATGACGCCCTCTTTGGTGATGGAGCGGTATTTTCTAATCTCATATGCATTTTTTGGCTTGTAGCCATTTGGCACCAGGCGAATAATTAGATGGTCTCCTCTATCAAGTGGGTGCTGAGTTTCGGGCTCTCGAAAGTAATCGGCGCAGTTAGTGAAGATTGCGTCGAGAGTCTTCTCTTTTCTGGTGGGAAAGTTGACTATCTGTTTAAGGGATAGCGTTTCATGCACCAACGATGACTTTATGTCATGAAAATCTCCAGCGATCGTAGCGCTGTGGTATTTGCATCGATTCCAGTCCGTGCAGCTTTGCTGGTAAGAGAGTAATTCTTTACGGAACGATCCATTTGGGGGGTAAAAAACGACTCTGTAGACAACGCACCAAAAGACTTTAGGTAGCCATTACGGACTAACCCATAGCCACTAGACTTCTTAAAATATGTTCCTCGGGACTTGTATTTGCAGAATCTGAAATTTAATGGAAGATTTGCACAGCAAACCGACGCCTCCTCCATGATGGACTGGAATTCCGTTAGCGTCACACTGTGGCAGCAGGTGTAAGTTGTACCCGACGAATTCTACGAAATCTGCCGAGGCCACCCATGTTTTAGTAATTGCTACGATGTCAATATTATCATGGAGTATGAAGTGTTTGAGCTCATCGGTCTTATTTCCGCGGGACTGGGCGTTAATGAGCACCATGTTAGGGAAAGAACTGTAAATAGGTTTTTTTTTTCTTCCTGGTTTGAGGGGAATCTTCGCATGTGCCTCGCTAACGACATTGAGTGATTCTGCGTCCAAAAGGGTTTTTTTGGTGGGTGAATTTAGTTTATTTTTTTATTTCAGTTTCTGGATTCCAGTTTTCTAGACCTTCCTTTTAAGAAATTACACCATCATCTCGAGGATAGGGACCGTAGACATGGTAAGTTGACCTTGGATCTGCCGGTAAGTGTTCTTATTGTATCGTGAGTTGGAGTTTGTCGGTTCTTGACGGAAGAGGTTTGGATAATGATGGTTGGTTTTTGTGTTTATTGTACCGTAGCTGAGTCTTCCATTTGTTTTCTGTTGACTGCTGGTTGATTCTAATGTATTTTTCCTTTGTTTTGCCCTGTTTTTTGGTGGCGGACGTTGTCTTTGGCTGAGGAGCCATTCTTCTAGAAAGTGTGAGTTCGAATACATTCCTGTTGAAGTGGTTGCGGTGGGTGATATTTCATAGGATGTGCCGAGTTTTTTCGTCCTGTGGTATTCACGTTAGGTTTGGCTGTTTTTGAACTGGTGACGGTGGGTTGAAGTTATTGCAACGATTTCTTCTATTACAGCGACCTGTTGCAAACTTCTTGCATTTTGTGGGATGAAGTTTTGCACATTTGTCTGATTTGGCACCTTCACAACCACCTAAGCGGGAGTGATATTCACAGATCGACGGATCTGCTGCTGAATGGGAATTCCAGCACTCGTTACCCCATCTACATTTTCAGTTTTTAAAATAAAAGCAATTTTTTTCTGCCTTTTTCTGAGTTTCTATTGAAGAGTCGAGTGCAATGACTGATTAATCCTTTTCTGGACGCTCAGTCCTGAGTTTTGCCAAAGGCTGGCAAGTCTCAGCTGGTCCTGTAGTTGGGGACATTTGATGATCAGTAATTGGTATTGTTTTTCCACCTTCTTCACTTGTACTGACAATGCGCAGTGCCTTGCGTATGATAACTGTCTCGTGGGGATCATTCATAGTACTCGTACTCTTTTGTATTGATAGGCTGACTTTCCGACTCTTATGGTACGATCGGTTATTTTGTAGAAGAATTTCAATCACGTCCGCGATTTGCTGTTTGTAAGTGGCATTTGTTGCTGTTAGTTGAGCTATCCCCGCCTTTTGTTCAGTGATTGTTTAGTTCTGCTACTAAATTCTTGCTGAAAGGCTGTTGATCATAGATAACTCTAATGAATCTTCCACTTCGCGAGAGGGTTTGTTCTGGATGGAGTAATTGTAGTTCAACAGCGTAAGGGCATTTTCCTTGATATTCCGTTGTGGCTTACGCGTATGACTGGATGAAACGTCAAACAAGAGACGGTTACCCCCCGTTTGGGCCAGTTTATATGAGCGGGCTTGTAGCATCTCGTATTGCGTAGTCCCTGCGTCGTCCCAAAGCATAGAACTTTTTGGTCCAGGTAAGGACTTTGGAGTGCTGGTCGCATTGAAACTGGAGAGGTGAGTGATAACTTTGATTTCCTTATCGCTGCGAAATTGGGTGGGCGGCTCTAGGGCTTACTTTTCCCATGGTTGAAAGAGGCTCGAGTTGCTGATACGATATACAGTGTCAGTAGATGGCGCTAGTCTCGCTGGCAAACAGAAAAGTTCAGCTGTAGAAATAATTTTTCCTTCACTGATATTCGCTTCCTTCTCGTAATCTATGTCGAAACTATGTAGATAATCCGGTACCTTGTTCCATCTGCATCGACAGATTGGATCTCCGTCAAAGACGGCGACAGCGCCACCTGTTTGCTGACGATGCGACCGCTAGATGCCTCTAGTATCGCCTCAGTCGAGTGTGACCCAGTGATATCCGGTACTTTTTGTTTTTTTTGGCTTATGTGTAAGCATGCAGTTACGTTTAGAGAAGTAAGATAGGACTAATCGTTTTTTTACCGTCTGGTTTCGGGTACCTGTTGAAGCATGTCATCGCAATTAGGAGTTTCTTATGGCTTGAAGGCTGGGGTGTTTGTTATCGGCTATGTCTCTTGTACCACTAGGGCCCACGCAACAAATGTCCAAGTCGGGTTACGTTTGTAGCTCCTGGTGATTTTGATTCCTGTTCATTTGGCATGAGTCCATCCCGCACACGAACAATGCTGGATCACGTGAGAGGTCACTTTTGTGTTGCAAAACACTGTCCGTCCTTTTTGAATTCTGTCATTATGGATAATTTATTGATTCTGTTGTTGGGAATCAATTCGTCAGTTAGCAGGGGTTTATTTGGCTGCGTACTACCGTCGATTTACGGATCCAAGAGGGGATCGTTTTGGTCTTTAAATGATCCAGTACCAATTTTTAGTCTAGCCTACAAGCAAGAATATATGCAATTAGTGTGAAGGCCAAAACATGCCAATATGTTTTTTAAATGTGCTTACTCAGCCAATATGTTTTTTAATTTTAAAATTCTTATTGCCTTCGAGGTAGACAGAATGTGTGAAGTGCAATACTCAAATCACCTATTCCGAGAAGTTTAAGGATTAAAGTCCCGCTGGTACAAACTTGGTCTCTTGTTTGTTTGATATTGCTCCTTTCTGAACAAACTATCACCAAATATACGCAAAAACGGGCGAGCCAACGTAATCGATGGCGTTTTAATATTTAGCGTTTGGCAACTGCGTCTATTGATGGCTGCAGATTGGGAAGAAGAAGGACATTAATTTTAGTTGGCTTTGTTTACAAACATCAGCTGTTTTTATTATTGAACTAGCAGACAAAGGACAAGCCCCTTGGGAATAGAAAATAAAAATTCTCTAACTTCAAGATGCAAGTAAGAAGTGACACACGAAGGGGAGCCACTTAATATGGCACTTAGGTGCAAATCTAAACTGAAAATGACAAATATGGGTAGAAATAAATGTTCTTTCTCAGAAATTTGGCCAATAATCCTTTATTCAATTTCACACCACCCAGTTGCTGTTGAGTTACCCTTATTGCCCCTTACTTACCCTTATTGCCCCTTGTTGACTTACCCTTATTGCTATTTGAACTGGTATGTGTAAGACCTATGGAAAGTGGGACTTTCGTCATTTTTTTAATCCAAAGCTTTGTCGCTACTCCAAAAATTTACCTTCAAAATATGATGTGTATTCTTTTAGCTCTTCCTATTTTAGTTACAATAATTCCTAATATTTGTTGTAATATTTCCTCTCCTTCCCTATTGGGTTGATTTACACCACGGTATACTTTTTGATCGCTTAAGGTTTCTTTTTCGCTCTTTCATTGCATTAGAGTAACTTATTTCAAAAGCTAATAGTATCACCACGAGGGAGGAAAGAGTGATCTAAAAAAACATTAATTGTTAAAACATACCGAAACACAAATCAAAACATGAACTGTTTTTTTTCTGTAGACTTTTAAAAAATACTTAAGGATTAATTTTTTGTTGATTCATTTTTGATATTTAGTTTTATTCGATTTTTTTTTTACTCAGTAGTCTTTTAAAAACATATTGAAAGATGCGTTTGTGTTTTTAGTTTTTAAGTTTTGATTTTTTCTTTTATTCATTTTGTTTTGCTTTATTTTAACTCTATGGACTTTTAAATTTTAGGTCACTTTTCTCCACACGTGTCTGGAATATACTTACAGGGAAATACGTCACTAGCTTTTTCAAAGAATCCATCTACGAATTGTTTCTCAAATGCATGTGTATCGGAATCTGAAAGAAAAGGCTTAGAAAATCAGAAAATTGGTTTGAAAAGTTGCCTGCAAAGTAAAAAGTATAGAAAATTGGAACGCTTTCAAAGAACTCATAAAGAGAAAAAAACATATAAATGTGAGGTGTGTGACAAGTTATTTATTCGAATGCAGCATTTGAACAAGCACCAAAGAGTGCATACTGGTGAAAAACCGTTTAAGTGTAATGTTTGTGATAAAAAATTTTCATTAGCAACAAATTTGAACACCCATAAACGAGTGCATACGGGTGAAAAACCGTTTAAGTGTAATGTTTGTGATAAAACATTTTCATTAGCACAAAATTTGAACACCCATAAAAGAGTGCATACGGGTGAGAAACCGTTCAATTGTGATGTATGTCAAAAATGTTTTTCTGAACGGGGCTCTTTGAACAATCACCAAAGAGTGCATACCGGTGAGAAACCGTTTAAATGTGATGTATGTGACAAGACCTTTTCTCGCTCTGATTATTTGAACACACATCAAAGAATGCATACTGGTGAAAAACCGTTTAAATGTGATGTTTGTAAGAAGTGTTTTTCGCAAAATTACAGTTTGAATACACATAAAAGACTGCATAGAGGTGAAAAACCGTATAAATGTGACGTATGTGACAAGACCTTTTCTCAACTTGCGCATTTGAAAGCACATAAAAGACTGCATACAGGTGAGAAACCATTTAAATGCGATGTATGTGACAAGACCTTTTCTCAATCTGCACATTTGAAAAAACATCAAAGAATGCATACGGGTGAAAAACCGTTTAAGTGTAATGTTTGTGACAAAACCTTTTCTCATTCATCATATTTGAACCTGCACCAAAGAGTGCATACTGGTGAAAAGCCGTTTAAGTGTGATACATGTGACAAGACCTTTTCTCGCACTGATACTTTGAACGCACATCAAAGAAAGCATACTGGTGGAAAACCGTTTAAATGTGATGTATGTGACAAGACTTTTTCACAACCTGCAAATTTGAAAACATATCAAAGAATACATACGGGTGAAAAACCATTTAAGTGTGACTTTTGTGACAAAAAATTTTCTCATTCATCAAATTTGAACCTGCACCGAAGGCTGCATATAGGTGAGTAGCCGTTTAAATGCAATGTATGTAAATTATGCTTTTCTCTACTGGGAAGGTTGAACAGGCACCAGAGAGTGCATATGGGCTAGTAACCAATTAAATGTTATGTGTGTGAAAAGTGTTTTTCTCAAGCTTACAGTTTGAATATATATTAAAGACTGTATACAGGTGAGAAACCTTTCATATGTGATATGAGTAGAAAAACTTTGGTGATTATAGCAATTTTCACAGGCATCAAAAAGTGCATACAGGAGTTTATGAAAATTGTTGTAACATTAGCTGTATGCTCATTGGTTTGTGGTTATTATTCTCACAACCACTTAGTAATACATCAATTTGGTGGTTTTTTTTCAAATTTTTTTCCATGTATTTAGTTTCTTTAACAAATTCATCATCATCCTGTGAAAAGTAGTGATACATATTTGCTTCATTGTAACAAAAGGGCGAATGCCCTCCCCCCCCCCCACACCCATTATTTCCCCAAACACTGCCGATCAAAATTTTGATATAGCCAATTTGTTGAACATAGATGATGTGTCCACAAATTATGTCTTTGAGTATGACAACTCCCCCACAACCCTCAGGGCTAAGGCTGTAAGTTATGCCCAGAGGGCATAGAAGGTTTTTATAGAAAGCTTTGTCGTAAAAACCTGAAAAAGGGCTCATTCGATTAGAAATTGAGAGTGCTATTGCTCTTTTTAATAGTCAAAAATAATCTGAGGGAGAATCCCCCCCACGCCAATCATTTAACAAAACATTTTTGATCAACATTTTGATATGACCATTTTGTTCAACGTAGCCTAAAAGTCTGGAAATTACGTCTTTGAGGATGACAACCACCCATAGCCCTCAGGACAAGGGTCGTAAGTTATGCCCTTGGAGTAAATAAGGTATTATAGAGAGTTTTGTCGTAGAAGCTTCAAAAACGGCTCATTCGATTGGAAATTGAGAGGACTAATTCCTAATTTATTATTCGAAATGATCCAAGGGAAAATTCCCCCCCTCCCATGCCCATGATTTCCCCAATCATTTCCAGTCAATATTTTGAGATAGTCATTTTGTTGAACGTATTTGAAAGTTCTGAAAATTATGTATTTGAGAATAACAAATCCCCCCAGCCCTCAGGGTAAGAGTTGTAAGGTATGCCCTGGGGGCATATAAGGTTTTTATAGAAAGCATGGTCATATAAACTTTCGAAGGCTAATTGGATTGGTAATCAGACGCTCTAGTGCTCGTTTTAGGAGTCGAAGTCGTCTTAGGACAAGTACCCCTCCCCCCAAAAACAAACACATAAACACATCGTATTGTCCTGAAATGCATCTAATAGAAATTTTGAGACAGCCCTTCTATTTATAATAGTGCAAATATCATATAACAGGGCTTTTTGGGATGAAACAAACCCCAGAGATTAGGGGTAAGGGTTGTAAGTTATACCCTTGGGGTATATAAGGTTTTCATAGAAAGCTTTGTTGTAGAAACTTAAAAGGGCTCATTCAATTGGAAATTGAAAGGGCTAGTGCCATTTTTAATAGTCAAAAGTGATATAAGGACAGCTAACCCCCTCTCACGCCCACCATTTCCCCGAATACATCCAATAAAAATTTTGAGATAGCCATTTTGTTCAACGTAGCTGTAAGGTCTGGAAATTATGTCTTAAAGGATGACAAACCCCAAAAACTGCTAGGGCAAAAGTTGTAAGTTATCCCCTGGGGGCAAATAAGGTTTTCATAGAAAGTATTGTCGTATAAATTTCAAAAAGCGCACATTATATATATATATATATATTTAAGTTGGAATTTGTCTTTGGCTCTTTAACCAACTTTGTTCCACTGCTTAGTCAGTATGTAAGACATGTGTTTACAAATTACAACCAAGTTTGGCAAGAATGATCAAGAAAATATTGGTCATTCATTAAGAATGCAGATGCTCCTGACTCATTGAGTAAAATGAAAGAGATTCAGGTATCATCTTGTGACTAACATACAACAATTATGTGGATCTGCAAGCCAAGAACTCTTCCTTTTCTCACCCTTGATATTAAACTGGCGATCCAAAATAAAAAAAATAAAACGGTGGAAAAAATATAAAGACATGCCAAAACGGGTAAATTATGATAGATTACAGAAACTTGGTAATAAGTCTTGACAGCTTTCATGAAAACTTACAAGGGAGTAAGAAGATGCAATTGCAGATGGTTCCAAAACAAATCCCTTGAAATTCTGGAGGTATGTTTCCCTGCCAAAACCCAGAAGACTCAGTACCTGAGCTTTCTGTTGATGAAGCATCTATTACCAGCCCTAAAAAAATAGCTGAATCCCTGAACAATCAGTTCCAAAGGGTCTTCCCTACCCCAGATAGAGATCCACTTCCCAACCAACCTAAGTATACAGTTGATAAACCAATGTCACCAACTACTGTCAGTAAAGACAACATTGAGGCTAGACTAAAAAACCAGCACCAGAACAAATCTGTAGGGCCTGACAGAATACACCCTTTGAGATTAAAGGAAGTTCATTCAGAATTGGCCTTTCCTCTTGCAGCACTTTTCAAAAATCCCTGGATAAAAAAAACAGTGCCTCAGGACCGGCAGAGGGCTAATATTACCCCTATCCAAAAGGATGGCAGCCAATTAGACCCATCGAATTACTGCTCTATTAGCATAACATCCATTATTGGAAAAATTCTGAAAGGAATAGTAAATACTGCCATTGTCAGACACCTCACCTCCAGCAGTCTTATTACATAGAGTCAGTACGGATTTAGATCAGGAAGATCCATTGATACCAATCTGATAGATGCATACAATTTGTTTAGAGAACTCCTAGATAGAGGAATCCCAGTAGACCTGATTCTCTTAGATTTTGCCCAAGCATTTGACAAAGTATGTCATCATCAAATACAGGCAAAATTAATTGCAATTGGGGTAAGCCAAGAGGCTGTTGAGTGGGTGATGGCATTCCTGAAAGATAGAAGGCAGAGCGTAAATGTGGGAAGAGAAGTCCCACAGGGAACAATCCTTGGTCCAATATTATTTAACATCTATATCAGCAATGCCCCACAATCTTTCGAAAATAAAATGAACCTGTATGCCAATGATTCGAAAATCCTCAGCCCTGCAAAAAGAGCTGATCTAGGCAAACTCTCTGACTGGGCAAAACTCTGGAGGTTAGAATTCAACATTAAGAAATGCAGGACAATTCATTTTGACAGAAAGAATATGAAAGATCTAATATCATATACATAGAATACACGGTATTGGGTAATTTATTGGTTCGTTCCATGCTGAAAGAACCTAGGCATACTTGTGGATGATGAATTGAAGTTTGACCAACATGCTCAGTCAGTTGCCATCAAAGCGCTCCAGACCCAGGGAACTTTAATAAGAACATTCTGCAAAGTTCACAAAAGCTGATGTCATAGCTGTACAAAGGACTTATTTGACCAAAACTGGAATTGATATTGTATGGCAACCTGATTAATTAAAGGCAACAAGAAAAAACTAGAGAATGTCCAAAGTCAAGCAATTAAATCAATGAGAGGGTTGTAGAAACCAAAACTACCCATCCCGCCTGGAGATGTTACAGATTCCTACACTCCCCTATTGACGGAAGCGTGGGGACTTTATCATGGCACACATAATGATGCACACTCAATCCTTGTAATAAAATATGCTTGAACTTGACCAGTCAATAAGAACTAGAGGAAACACCTTGAAGCTGTACTGAAAACAAGCCAACGCCAGACTACAGAACAACTTCTTCCCAAATAGAGTCATGGGGCTCTGGAACTCCCTAAGCAAAGGATCAGTCTCAGTCCCTAGTGTGGAGGCCTTCAAGGGAGCTGTGGACAAAGATTGGTCATCCAAGCCATGGCTTCAAGAATATGATTCAGCCACCACTTTGGCCCAACATCTTGACTAACCAGCACCTACAGGATAATTCCTCATTTGCTGGGCAATGCAATTTAAGGTAACATAAGAATGTAAATAAAATCAAAGCAGGTAATTTGGCAATGCGGAAGTTGGACTTTTTCTTTTATTATCTTGTCTGTTTTCTCTTCTATTGGTTTGAAAATTAATGTTAGGAAGACTAAGTCACTAAGGCTAAGAATAAGTGAAGATATATATATATATATATATATATATATATATATATATATATATATATATATATATATATATATATATATATATATATATATATATATATATATTAATAAACCTTGTATCAGTATGTGTTAACCGAATAAAAGTATTGTATTATAGCCAACCTCTCTACAATTTACATTTAGTCTCTCGGATATACCCAGCTGGTACTCCTCATTAGTCCGGTCATAGCCTAAGGCACGCTACCAAAGTTTAATTACCTTAGGGCCATAGTTTATCTCCCCTATAAAGGGAGAATAAATGCATTTACAGGTTATATCAACACAAAAATGCCATAGATTGCCCACCAAAACATAATCAAAAACCAGAAACTTTTGAATCAGCTGTAGCAGAACGCGTATTTGACTTTCCTAGGGATAATATTTAATTTGATCAAACATACATTGTAGGATCGAACTTTTGTAAAATTTTAGAGAAATTATTAAAAAAAAAAAAAATTATCTATGCGGGGATTAGTATTAATAGAGATGAAGGTAATTTTAGAATAAATTCAATTTATAATATTATAATTAGGAGCAGGTAAAATTGTCAAACAGTGCTGATTTACACAATTGTCCTGGAACAAGTGATAACCCTGCAAACAAAAGTCAGGATGAGGTCAAAGCTGGCAAAAGCCACCGGACTGCAGCCAAATTATCAAATAAAAAAATCATTTAATTTATAATTCATGAGTTTATTTATTAACCTGAGAAATTTAGTCAGGGATGACAAACCTGGGTTTTATCTTCTGAATGTTGATTGGTTTTTCGTCTTTAAAATTTAATTATCAGGAGTTACCTATTCTTAGATCACAGTAGGCATGTCATTTGCGGGCTATTTTTGAAACCAAATCTGATGTAGATTTAATTTCTAAGTCTTTTTATGACTCTTTGAAAGAAATTAAATTGGACACTCGTTATGCATCGCAGTTGAATCCAGGATCAAAGAGAACAACTCCTTTGAATCCTTGGCTGTAGGCTGTAGGACCTAACCTAACCTAGGTTAGGTACGTAGGAACATCTTTCCATGGAAGAAGTTTTCATGGAGGAAGGGATATTGCTATGAAGAGGGTGCCTGATTTCCCAGCATTATTTAAAAAACGATCGGAAATTAAATAAAAAGAAACAAATTTTTTCAACTGAAAGTAAGGAGCAATATTAACTTAAAACCAACAGATATTATTGCGTATTAAAGGCTGTAGGAAAAATGACTCCTTAAAGGCTGTAGGAAAAAAAATAGTCTTTGGAAGGCCTACAGGTCCTCTAACTCATCTACACGCGATAATCAACTTCAACTTTTTGAAGCTTATAGTGTTATATATAGTGTTATAGTGTCTTATAGTGTTATAGTTTGAAGCTTAAGTGTTGACAATTCACTTTGCCAGAGTGCCAAATCGTTATTTTACTATAGACAATTTTATGTGTTCAGTAAAGACATTAGGAAAACATGGCAAGTAATCAATTCTGTTACCAGGCCCTCTTCCCGGCCCCCTTCTGTCCCTTCAAGTGTTTTGATTGATGGTAAAATCATAGTGGCTGAGCTGAAAGGGCAAGACGCACTTCCTTTGCTAATATTGGGAAAACTAAAGCAATTTCTGTAGGTCCTTCTTCTTCTCTAAATGAATTTAGGTCTCACCTTGGACCTCCTTATCTTAAATCAATGGTTTTGGAGCCTATCTATAGGTTTTGGATTCTTCCTGTCATCGTTTCTGCGCTGGTGATGCTTGTCAATATGCATTTTTGAAAATGGTGTCTTCCCAAGGGCTTTAAAGCATGCTTGTGTTATTATACATTTTAAACATGGTTCACGGAGTGACCCTGCTATATATCGTCCTATATCTCTCTTATCAGAGTTTAGTAAAATTTTTGAAAGCGCTATGCTTTCTCAACTTCTTGATTTTCTTAATTCAATTTTTTTCCATAATTCCCAGTTTTGGTTTAGGGCAAAGCCCTCAACTAAGCCTGCATGTGCGAATCTTTTAAATTATATACACACATTTGTGAACTCTAGTCTGATACCTGCTACTCTTTCTCTTGATGTATGTAAAGCATTTGATTCAATAACACATAAGATTCTTCTTTGACATCTATCCCATATTGGAATTTGAGAGAGTACTTATTCTAGGTTTCTATCATATTTATCTGGTCAAGTTATCTCAGTTGATCTTCTCTTTCCAACCCATCTGAAATACAGTTTGGTGTTCAAAAATCTGTGATTGGGCTGAAACTCTTTTTAATTTATTTTAATTCACCTCATAAATGCGTGTAAGAATCTATAACCTACCACCTGCTGTTGTCTTTGTCAACCTGCATGTGTTTGTCCTTCTCCACTTGTCCACTAAGAAGGACAAACTTCAAGAGTTTATCCTTCTCCAATACATTTATAGCCTTTTCATATGACAGCCCTCTGGGCACAGCTGGTAGAACTGAGTCTAATCTCTGTTCAAACATGATTGCCCCTTTTGAAAGTTATTCAGTGGTTTGATATTAATTATCTTGCCCTAAATGTTGGAAAACGATTTTTTCTTATTTTTTCAAGAATTTCAAGGACTTGATCTGGTTTAAACGAAATACATGTATCCAGAGGCTCTCTTATTAGGCCTAAAAATGTTGCATTCGATTCCTAGGCATCATACTTCATCGAAGTCTCTCCTTCAAGTCTAACATTGATCTCATTAAATTTAAAGTCTACAAAAGTCTTGGGATCCTTACAAAATTAAAGCACATTTTCCAGGGATAATTCTTATCCTCCTATTCTACAGCCTGGAACAGCCTTATGTGTTATACTGTTCTTTTGCTTGGATGTCAACTTTTCCTTCATCACTCAAACCACTTTCAAAAATATATGATAGAGCAGGGGCTTTTATACGGAATACTAACAGTTCCATATTTAAACCCTTGCTTGACTTGAGGTATCTCTATTTTCTGTCTTGTGTCTCTTTTAGTTTTTTGAGGTTAAATGGTTAGCTTTCTGCTGCCCTATATAATAATATGCTTTTAATTTCTGAGCAATTGACTTATTATTTCTGGACTTCCAATAATTTATAAATACCTTGTACTCTGTCAATACAGTCTGACTTTTAACCCTCTGATAGCTTGTAAGATGATTTGGAACACTTTCATGGAGTCTGCTACTCACTTGGTATCTTCAAAAAGTATGTTCAAGATTTTCTTGCAAATAATTAATTTTTTCCCTGGTTCTCTGATGAGTTGATGTCTCTAGATTGGTTCTGCACTTTATTTTTGTGGGTGGAATCATGCATTACTCCCCTTCCTGGCTTCGATTTTTTTTGGGGGGGGGAGGTATTGGTTTATTTGGTGATGTGAGGTTCGTTATTTCAAAAATGTTTGATGAATGTATTTGTTAAATAATTTTTTTATAGTTTTGTTTCTCCCCTGTTTTTTCCTGCAGGAGAGACGACATTAAAATTATTTTTTTTTGCAATTTACCACTGATCTTGGTATTCACTGATACATTCTTGTTTTGTTTAAAAAAAATCAAATTCAATTCAAACTGAATAAGCAGTATCCTAGGCATCCACCTGCTCATTATTCAGAGACAATTTCCAATCCTCGAGCCAATCTGCTGGATGATTGGAAGTTGTTCTATTTCAAGAAACCCTGCAGGATCCTCTGTCCCTAATAAATAGCTTGGAGAATACAATCCATGATAACTTTTCTTTTCTGGAGCCAGTATATTGAAGTCTACTCGGCAAAACGGACAGTCAGTTTACCAGTGGATTGTAACAGCTCCACCAACTTTGGCAAAAGTGAAGAGAAGTTTCAGCGAACTGAAACTGGTCATGACACATTTATGCACAACAATGGACGATGACCGTTTTGATTACCTTGTCATGATGTGCTTTGAGAGTGCAAACCAATATGTTTGACTTTTTAATTGAAGTATTGTAGAGTAAGATACCCAGTACTTGGCAAGCTAATCTATGGTTTAACAGCTAATTCATCGTAAAATGTCTATCCTATTACCTAAAAAGAGGACTGTTCAAAATTGAACGTGTCAAAATCATCTTAACAAGTATGTGTTTAGCTTGAATATTTTAACTATATACAACACTCGTAATTTCATGTATAAAGATAGACAACAGTGGAGCCTAATCTTGACCACACATTTGAAGCTGCATCTTATCTTGGAAAATTTTGTCTAATCTTTAACACAGGATCTTAAAATTAAACAGAAATATCCTAATCACCAGTGTTTCCACTTCGAAAATTTTAAAATCCTGTCCTACCGTCTCAAAACCCTGAAAACTCTTGTCAGATGAACTGAAAATCCAGAAATTTTCCTGGCGGGAAATAGTTAGTACCCTGTATAGCTAGCTATATTGATTATCCGGAGCACATTCAATTTCTGTTCTTATTTTAACACGTAAGTGGTGCTTAAGATAATAAAAAGTAATAAGATGTAAAGTCCACGGGTCAGTCTTTAAAAAAATAAGTATTATACATTAACCGGTATTGCTAAACCTTTTTGGAGGTATTTTTTTTTTAGATAAATCCTATTTTTTTATTTCTTAAGTTTATCTGCAATTTAGTGTATTTTTAATTATTCTTGTTACTTCGAATTTTGTAATCAATCTGTGACAAAGAACAGAATCTTATTTTCTACTATATTCAATGTAAGCAGATTCCCTGGAATGGCAGGAAATAATGTTTTGATGTTTCATTACAGTCATTGACTGAGATGATCGTCGAACTCACTTTTGGTAACATTCGTTCCGTATGTATAACAAAAATCTGCAAATCGCAACAACCTTGAAGTACCACAGACTTTGTGTTTGCAAATCTTTTTCATCTCATAGATTCTTAAAAAAAACACCAAAATATTGTCGTATGAATAAAACTTGTCAAGTACGAGATAAATAGTAGAAAAAAAAACATAAAACACGACACTTCGTGGAAAACGGTTCAGACACACCAGCTCTTCAAGACTGCACCCTAGATAAAGTAAATTGCCCAATATAAAATTTCATGCGAGTTACCAAATGTCACCTCTCCCAAGATTTTTATGGAGGATAGGATAACAAGGGCTCTTCTCCGTGACTCGTATTTTTTAGCCAATTCCGAGCTGAGGTTTTCATCTGAGTTTACTTTACCTATCGACTGCAGTCTGAGACTAATTTATTCAATCACATTCGTCAACTGTAGCGTCTGATTTCACATTTTGTATTTTAATCAGAAGCTTTCTATCCAAGCACAAGGAAGTCGATTTCTTTTCGGCACGTCTCATGGCAATTTTTGACTGTAAAAAAGTTCTTGGCATAGCAATTTTTGGCTTTTACACTGTTCTTTTGTCACATTTTTCACGACACTGAAAAAATCTCTTAATAACATTGATAGTAAAGAGAAGACTAAGCAAATACCTAACCATCGTTAGAACATTTCCAAACCGAGGTACCCCAGCTGACGTTCTAACCGTCGCCTCACTCGTCCAAAAATCACTGATGTCATCTTTGTCGGTCATGGTTACCTGCATCGCCCTCCAATCCTTAACAATTTGTTTAGTGTTCCAACCGGGCATCTTGTATTTTTTAGCAAGCATACCAAGAGCTGAGTCACTGATGAGTCGATGGCCTTTTCAGGATCTACGATCTCGCCTAGCCAAAGCATTTTTGATTAAAACACAAATCGTCCTTTTATATGAAGTAAGGCTTCAACATAGAACTTTCTAGCTGCTTCGTGTATCAGTAGTACCGACGACTGTGAAGCTCGTGTAAAATCTGTTGATTGCAAATTCTCAAGACTTTCATGAGCTGCAACACCAAGGTATGTTTCGCACAAGGGTAAATATTCGTCTTCTAGCAGAGGATCCAATTCAAGGGCGACCGTTCCCACCATGCGGATGTAACTGGGTTTCAATAAGGTTATCGCCAGTGTTTTGAGAAGAGTCTCAACCTTCGGTTTGATCTCTTGAAAGTGCTTTTTCACTCTTAATATAAAAATTGAAGCTACAAAATAGTTCAAGCACATAAATTTGAAATTCCATTTGGATCCGGAGTAAAGGGGTTTTTAAAGCTTGAAGGGCACGGTCATTAGTAAGCGTCAGGTCTTCTAGAGATCCTAGCTCAAAATACAGCGCTAAAGCGTTCCACTGTTCCGATCCACTGTGTAGATAGCTATAAAGATTTTTAGGAACAGCAATCTGGCTTGGCCAGGTGCTAAGGTGCTCTGCATGTCTGTCTGTGTTAAAGTTGGAAACTACTCCATGTTAGACAAGTTTTTGGAAATAACACTAAAATGAGCTTAAATAGTTCTGCAAACCTCCTTTAGCTGCTTGCAAGCGTAAGAAGCTACAATATAAATCATGTGGCTATTACACTTTACACAGGTGACCCATGAATACTGAGCTTTAATCCTGCTAACAACAGCGTTGTCAGAGCCGAGCTTAGTATTGCAGTTGTCAGCAAAAAACCTATCCAGTTCTCTAGTGGTATTTGTCTTTTTGTCAGAGAGTCCACCATTAAACCAAAAAGAGTTTCAGATAGTCTATCAGAACACTCTGAGATCTAAAAGATCAACAGAAATATCAAGATTTTCCTCACACCGCAGAACTGCTATGGCAAGCTGTAGTTTTATACCAACATATGTTGTTTCATCCATCATCAGTGAAAACGGGCTTTCTCCAAAATGTCAATAAACTGCTCATTGCAATAAGGACATAGTCGTTAGCAAACCACGTTGTTGAATTTTTGTTTCCCAAGTGACACCTTTTCAAGGAAAGACTTTGGAGGAAGGTCTTTAATCACTGGCAAAGTTCTATCCACAACACTTAAGGACAAATCATTTTCTACAATAAATGCGGCTATTTTTGTCTCTGCGGTCTCCAATTCGTGCTTGTATACATAAAGCATGCGATTGAGTGGTATGGGGCCACGATTTGCAGCATCTTGGCTTCTGACATGCTCTTTGTGGTAATCGGACCCCATATGTTTTCTCAGCTCCGACTTTCCATATGCTAGAGATTTCTTACAATACAAGCAATGGGCTTTTTCATCTGAAGAAGAATCTTTCTTCAGCCAAGACGTAAATTCAGGGAAATGCAGCCAAGCAGGTCTGAATTTTTGTTTCTTTCGGAGTCTTTTTTCAACTTTTCCAGATCTAGGTCACTTTTTTAAGCTTTTGCTCTTGCTCTTTTTTCTTCATTGCTTAAATAACCAGAGTTTTCCTCATGATAATCTGACGAAGTCTTTTCAACATCAAAATCAGACCATAAACTTTCCATCGAAAGAAACAAAAACATTATTCATTGAAAAGTGGAATTCACACAGATAGAACAAACAAGGCTTAGCACAGTGGTTCCACTTCTACTTGTTTTGGTAGTAGAATACTTATTTTTGGACTATTGTAATTCCAAATATTAAATCTACTTATCCACTTACTTTCTACTTATTTTTGGAGGCATCTACTTAATTTAACTTATTAATTCTACTTCTAAATGAAAGTTTTAACACGGTAACCTCTTCTGTTCTTCAGTACTGAAATTACGACCTTTTGACAAGTTGTTAGAACATGGTGTCTTATAAATTACTTTTCTACCCTCCTACACGTGCCCTGGAAGTTTCAACTAAAAACCGTCAGGCGTTCATAAGATATGGCAGATACACCCCTCTGACAACGAGGATACACATAGAATCTCTTGGTTTAGTTCAATATCCTTCTCAACTTGTTCTAGATTTCAACTTAATACCCTAAGCCGTTCCTAAGATTTTGCAGGTATGCTCTTTCGGCAACCCGTTTGAAGGTTGTGTCCTTTGATTTAGTTTTAGGTTTTAAGCATGTCTAGGAAGTTGTAATTCAATAAACGTAGCTCATCCAGAAATAAAGCCAATTATTTTGACAATTAATATCCTTAAGACTTTCCCTTCTATTACCTCTCCTATAACCTCGTTAAATGTCAGTTACCACTATGAAATTACTGGCTGTTACCATATCAATTTACTTAAAATGGGATTATCATATTAACCATATTTTAAATTGCGCACATATCACATTTTCCCTCCTTCAACTCCTTTAACAATTAAAAATGTCCTAAATCGTGTTTGTTGAGAGTTTACCTTTAATTTTACGCAAAATCTTTGACTACGCCTGTCCATTTTGATATCCTGGTATTTCCAATGAATTGTCAGAAAGGATGGAGGCAGTCCATAAAAAGTCCCTAAGAACTATTTTTAATAAGGGTAAAGTCTTTTATGTATCTCTTTTCGTCGGAAAGCCAATCAGGTCATTCTCAAAGAAAGGAGAACAAAGATTTTTTTTTGTATTTTGCCAACAACGCCCTCCATAGCCTCCGGACAAATTCCTTTTTCCCTGGTCACTTTTTCCCCCTTCGACCTTGCCTCTTTCGGTCTGTTTCAACAAAATCCTCCTTCTTACCCCCAATCAAATTGTCCGCTGAAAGATGTAGAAGAACTTTGTCCCGTATAGAGTAAATAAGTGAGTCCCCCCTCATTTTACCTTACAATTGTTTATAATTTATTTGCAAGTTTGTAGCTTCCATTTTAGTTTTTTTTTTATTAAATTGTGTTCTATAGTTGTTAGTCACAAGATTAAATTGTCCTTTTTTTCTTACTTAGTTTATCCCTTTTTATTTCTGCAAGTTTTCACATTTAATAACCTTTTTGAGATTTTGATAAATTATTTCTGACTTGTATTTTTTTGTGCATTTTTTTGTAATATTTTTCAGAAATAAAATCTTATCTTTTATATTACAGGTAATTCCTGTGCATTCACATAGTTTCTTTTTGTTTAGGACCAGAGAATACTATCCTCCTAAACATTCCCCGATGGATTTTCCTTAATACCTTTGCAATATATGCACTGAGTTTAGCAATGAGGACGACTTGGCAGAGGTCCTTGTCGAAATTTTTGCTTGTTCTTCGTCTTCATGTTTTGCCACTGGCTGACAAAATACTCGTTCTCTCACCCTTTTTCATTTTATTTTTCATTTAGTATTTCCTTTCCTCTCTTAGCTTCATATAAAAAATAAATTTAGCTAATGCTTGATATCAGAAAGACTGGCTAAAGTTATTTTGCCGAGTTGTATCTTTTTGGAGCCGGAATAATTTTTAAATCAGTATTGTGCATTTTTAAGATACGTGACCATTCTAATATGAGACCACATAAAAATATGCTCTTAGAATAATAAAACCTTAAAAGAAAAATATCTTAGGATAATGAATAAGAAATTGAGTCTGAGAAAAGAGCATTTTTTCCGCTAGTTTACTGATTTACCACTTCTTACGAGCAATTTTTGTTGTAAATTTAGGTTTGAGTTTGCTGTTTCATTTTCTCCCTTCATGACTAAGGCACAAGAATAGTATCAAAAGTAATTTTTAAACAGTGAAAATTGAAGTAAAGCTACAAAGTTGGAGCTTTCCTTTTGTTCCTTTTTTTGCAGTTAAAAAGGAGTTTCACCTATGCAAGAACACCAAACTTTTAATTTTAAAATCATTTTGTAATAATAATACTATATACTTTAGTGCTAAGAAGCCTTTGGCCTTTTGAAGACATAACAGTAAAGTTTGACAACAATTTTTCGTAATAATTGGTGTCTGAAAGTTTGGCTAATTTAAGTTTGGCTAATTTCGCTCCTTTAAGATTTTGTTACTACTTTATTTTCCGTTCATGAATGCTTTCTTGGAAAGTTCTTTTTAATTAAATTTTTGTTTCTTTTAAATTGACATGTTGTTGCCGTTAATTCGTATCTGAAAATTCAGAACTTATGAAATAATTGCCAAAAACCGTTTGCTGAACGGCATTCAATAAATTGATCAAATGGGAAAAATTGGTTCAAATAAACTTCGATCCTCCTGATTTACATTTTTTTTGCTGATCTTGTCTTCGAGAACAATGTACCAAATGGTTTTTAGCAATGGTCCTATAGGCTTAATGGTGACAAAATATATAGAATATGTTAGTGCACTCTGACTGTCGCTATGATATAATTGTAAAACGAGTAGCCACGTTGATCAGATGGTAAGTTGAGAAAATAAGATTGACATGGAATGTTGAGAAGCATTTTGAGAAATATACAGCAGTTGAGAAAGCCTAAGTGACATTCAGCAAATGAAGATGTCTTTTGACAACATGCACGGAAAGTTGTAATGCTAGAACGGGGGCGTCGGCTAAATAAGTGACGTTTTTCTTAGAAAGATGGTAAATCTAGAAAAGAAACTGTCATAAATCAAAATACTTATCTTTCTCTCTCATTCTCTTTATGTTTAGTTGGTAAAAATATGAAGGGATTTACTTTACTTAATGGCAAAATTTTATAAAGAGGACCAACATGAAATAGAATGAATAAATTTTTTTATCGGAAAATTTTTACAATTTGGTGATAAGAAAAATTGAGAATGGTGTGGAGTGAAGTTTTTATATTCCCCAAAATTGTAGGAAAGAGTAGAAAGAATCAGTTTTTTTTCGGGTTTTTAGAACGAATCCATGGTTTTGAGGGTGACAGTTTCGCTGTTTTTCTTATACTGCTATACTAGCAAATTTTCGCTATAAAAATACTCGTGCTTCAGTATCACGTTTAACTGGTGTCTATCTCAAAGCAGGTATTTGGAAATACTATAAATAAACCCCACCGCAGCAGTGATTGCCATTCCTAGTGATTTACCACTGGTTCTAGTGATTTTTTTCTATTGTCTAAAGAAAAAATTAGTAAATTAGCATATAAATCACTAGATTATTGAAGAAAATCACTAAATGAACAAAAAATCACTGAAATCTAGTGATTTTTATTTTAACAGGAGGCCATTCCTAGTGATTGCCGTTCCTATTGATTTACCACTGGTTCTAGTGATTTTTTTCTATTGTCAAAAGAAAAAA
This sequence comes from Artemia sp. Qi Xiang Cuo, assembly GCF_049724085.1. Taxonomy (NCBI): domain Eukaryota; kingdom Metazoa; phylum Arthropoda; class Branchiopoda; order Anostraca; family Artemiidae; genus Artemia; species Artemia sp. Qi Xiang Cuo. Next base: position 75,617,769 of record NC_142803.1, read on the forward strand.
TTAGTAAATTAGCATATAAATCACTAGATTATTGAAGAAAATCACTAAATAAACAAAAAAATCACTGAAATCTAGTGATTTTTATTTTAACAGGAGGCAGCCTTACACAGCACATTTATAAGCTTAACATGCGGAAATATTTTGAACTGGATTTGTTTTGAATAGCCTTTGGTTCGTTTGTTGTCTGCTTTATTGGATTCAAGTATATTGAAAATCAAAAAATGCAATGATCTCTTATCAGCAGCCATGATATAGCCCCATCAGTGAATCTATAGTATAGTTTAGGAAGAAACAAGACCATTGCCTGCCTACCATTGGGTATCTCTTTCTAAACATAAAAATCACTAGTTGTGGCTGTATCCCAGCCCCTGGTCCAACCAGGGTCATATCTCTCTGAACTAAACTGTGTTACAAATGACAGGACTCGTTTAAGCGGCGTTCACAAGCGTTTCTAGCTAGAATACCATGTCTAGACACGTATCTAGCCAGAATCCAATGTCTAGGCAACGACCGTTCATATGTAAAATTCAGTACTTAGCTAAAACTACAACTTTAGTTTAAAAGTATAATTTCTAGCCAATCAACAGAGCTTATGCGGGCAAAACTTTCAAATACTACAATTCCAATTTTTACTATCACAAGCTAATGGATGAAATAAGCAAAAAAATTGCCTTAGTGTGCTTTATTATTATGTCTAGTGTTGTATATTTGCCTAAAATGAAAAAAAAAACAATTAATGAGAAAACAAAAATTAAATTTCAGTTTACAAATGTAAACAAAAATGATGAAAATAGCGGATCTTGACACATTCTGATTGGTTGTAATCGAAAATCCTAGACATTGAGTTCTAGAGGCTAGAACTCAATGTCTAGCCTAGCGCCTTGTCCAGCGTGTCTATCCAAGCGCCAAATTTTACTCGTGAACAGTCATTGCCTTGACATTTGATTCTGGCTAGACACAAGTCTAGACATGGTATCAGGGCTTTCACTATGCCTTCATCTTTAGGGATTTCCCCTAAAATCTGTGTGTCTCCCTGAAACAATTTATTTTTCCCCGAATCCCCGAAATCACTCAACCACGGTTCAACCCCTAGTGACTATTCCTAGCAAATATTACTTTACATACCATAATTTTCCACTACTCTCTTGTTCGTTAATGTTCGTCTCTTGTGTTACTTTGCATAAGAACCATACCGATACAATTTAATTATAGACGGTTCTTTATATGTTCACAAACGTATCACTTTCTTTTCTTTATATTAAATAATTTTTAATTCAGTATTCCAAACGCTATGAGATTTTTATATTTACATCATTCGTGGTCAAGTTTCTCGACAAAATCAGCCAAGAATTATACTTGAAGTTGTTTAACGGAACGCTCAGTTAGATTCTGGATTTTGAAATTGAACTTCTAAAGAAAGAGAATTGTTTTGAAAACCAAATCAAAAGTTTTAAGTTTGGTTTTCTTTTCCTATTTTGGTTTTGGACATAATGTATTAATGTTTAATACTTAATAATTGAACGCATAATACATTAAAGAAATTGATCTTTTTGCTAAAAATTCTTACCATTTAAATTTTTGTTTCATTGGGTGTGTAAAATGCAACACCTAAGTCCTTAGAAGCAGCATGAAAAACCAATAATGTCTCAATTTTCGTTAAAATTCTCTTTTTAATTTCAATTTAAATTTACTTGATTAGTTTACTTCTTGTTAGTTTTAAATTTTAATATGACCCCGTACTTATAGATTGAATTCGTGTATTTAATTTACATATCTAGAGACCGAAAACAATATTTGTTTTTGTTTTCACGTATATTAAGAAATTATCACGTATATGAGGTGGTTGGCTTCACCCTTAACACTTCTCTCTTTACGCTAAAGTTTTTAGTACTTTTGAAAAAGCTTTTTATTGTTCCAATTAAACAAACATAATGTTACAGAAGTCCATTTTCAAGAATTGGGAAAGAATTAAAATTTTAGCATAAAGAGCGAGGTGTTGGAGAGGAGGCGATCCCTTTCATATAAATAATAGTTTTGTTCGTTTTAAGTTTTAATGCCGCTTCTTACTTCCCGTTGAAATAACTTGTTTTTTATGTTTAATTTCTGATAGTTTTTAAATATTATTAATGAATTTCTGAGATTAATGACTTAATAATAAATTGCTACTGGTATTTACAGTTCACATGTATTCACTATTTTTCTTCTTTTTTTAAAAAACAATTTTGAAGTTTTTGCCACAATATCAGCAATAAGTGTTTTCAGCTATGGGTTCCAATCCCGGACTCTGGATCTAAAACCTATTTTGTAAAAGGCTTGATTTACTACGCAGATATAAGCCCTACTTGAGCCTGAAGACGAAGCCAAAACCAATTTTGGCTTCCTAATTTTCTCAACAAAATTCCATTTTGTTTTTTCCTCGAAAAATCCTCGAATTTTTAAGACAAGTCCGAGAAAACTCCCCGAATTTTTAAGACTTGTTCCCGAATTTTAGCTTTCGAGAGTGGAAACCCTGCATGCAAGGTTGCCACGGGTAGTACAAAAGTACTACTTTTAGTACTTTTTGATCAAAGTAGTACTTCTTGAATACTTTCTGCAAAAGCAGTACTTTTTCAATACTTTTTGTCAAAAGTAGTACTTTAGACCGAAAAGGGCAATTTTACAAGCATATTAGGAATCAAAGTTATTTGTGCCATTGCCCATTGGATTTTTCGCTTTCAGTTTCGTAGGGATTTTAAAATTTTATGAAGCGGATTTCGTGATATCTTTTTGACAGCGCCTCTTGCTCGCGTAGATTAAGAATAAATTCATGAATGCGACTTTTTAGAACCGATAATTTCAATCTGAGGTAATTTTTATTTCAAATCCTTAATAACTCCAGAAAAAGTAAAGGTAAAATTTTACTTTAGCTACTTTTGACTATCTTGGAAAGGGGTTAGGTTAAGAAAATGAACCTTTCAGGGATGGTTCTACAGGCTAAAGTATGTCCCGGGAAGATATTTTGAAGTACCCACCTCCACTCCTTCTCCCTCTAGAGGGTCCTGACCTTTGATGACCTTTAAAAATATGTGAGTTATAGAAGTGAAACCTTGCAAAATAGATCTTCTACTTAGATGAAGTACAACAAAATTGTTTTCAGCTTCACAACTTTGCTCAATCCCAACTTATATGGTTTTAAAGATATGTCAATACATTTCCTAAATTTTTGAAATAAACTATTTATATGGCTTAAAATTCTGCTCAAATAACTGAAATTGCATTTTCAGAGCTAAAGCCAGAGAAAAAGAAACTCATAACTGAAAATTAATTTAAAATGTTGTTTTGTCAAAATTTCAATGGGTATAGACCTGTCATATAGGCAAATTTCAGGACCCTCTAGAGGGAGAAGCAGTAAAGGTGGGTACTTCAAAATACCTTCCCGGGACATACTTTAGCCTGTAGACCCATCCCTGAAAGTTTTAACCTAACCCCATTCCAAGATAGCCAAAAGTACCTAAAGTAGAATATTACCAAAGTAAATGTAAATCTGTTGTAGAGCTGCCCATGGTGAACAAAACTTATTTTTTACTCTATATTATTCATCCAATTGAGCTGTAAAGTTGCACAGATAGCCTACTGCCCATTAGAAGCAGAACATAAACAAATCACTTTTCACTATATATCCTTTTTTTTTTTTTTTTTTTTTTTTTTTTTTTTTTTTTTAGGGTCTTTGCACCCTACAGTACATGGGTAGCTCTACTACACTACATACTAACCTCAAAAATTTTGAGAATATTGCAGTCCAGCTTCATGGGAAGAATAAATGAAGAATAAATGAATCAATTTTTTATACATCACTGTTCAAATGGGCAGCTCTATGACAGTCTAACCAAAATAAATGTTAAAGGTGCAAATTAGTCCCCCTTCCCCTGATAAAAACAACTTATTTCTTACTGCATATTATTCAGTGGATTGAGCTGTAAAGTTGCACAGATACTGTCCAATAGAAACAGGATATAAACAAATTGCAGTAAAGGTCCTGCATCAAAAGGTAGAATATACAGTAAGAAGTGAGTTGCTTACATCCTGCTTCTACTGGGCAATATCAATGTTTCGCTGGAAGTCGAAGTCCTAAACAGAGACTGGATGCGACTACCATTCTTGAAGAAAGAGCTAGGGGAAGGGAAAGTGTCAATTTTCGAATTTTGGAATTCAGTGTCCACCCTCAAGGGTGGTGCTGGGGAATCTGCTTTTGCTCGCCTACCTATGTTCATAAAGGGCATTATGTCGTTGCCTCATAGCAGTGCTTTCGCCGAGCGTTATTTTTTGCTTTTAAAGCTAGTTCGGACCTCCTCCAGAACAGACTATTGCCAGAAACAATGTCCGATCTTATGCATGTCAGAACAGAATAACCAAATCCGGAGACATCGGACACTTCGATCGAGCTAGCCAGGAATGCAAAGCATTAGACGCGTGAGCTTAAATAATATTTTATTACTGTAAAAATGTGTAAATAAAATTCTCTCACTGAACTTGGAGGATGATACGTTTTGCGCGTTGCCCCCGCTTAGTCCCATTTAGGCAAAATGGGACGGAAAATGGTAGTGTGATGCTTTTCTGAAAAGTGCAAAAAGACAATAAGTGATAAATAAAAGTAGCTTTTAAATGTAGTAGCTCTTAAACAGAAAAAAGGTTAATTGTCTAACTGATGATTTTTTATGTTTTTTTTCTTTTTTTCTTTCAGGTTTTGACTCAGAAAAAAACAGGCTTGATACGGATAACTGATAAACTTGTACAGATTTGTTTCAAAAAACTGCACATTTTGACTGCTTTTCCTGCTTTCTCTTATCTGTCCTATTTTCCCAGAAAAAGGATATTCCGGATGCCATAATACCCTACTAGACAATTACGGACCATTCATAGTGAAAATCCAGAGATAACTTTGATGATTTTGAATGTAGTTGCTTTGCATACCAGTGGCCCTTTTTTGCCATATCGAAAGTCAGTGTTCGACTAGCTATACAGAAATAAAAAATAAAAATTACTCTGGCTTATATGATAAGCCAAAGAGAAACTACGGTGCTAAAATGCCGCGTGTTTGGCGAACCGCAACACGCGGCAAAATTTTAGGCAAGAGTAGTACTTTTCTGTCGTGGTAGTACTTTTGAGCTAATCTGGGTAGTACCAGTAGTTTTGTTGAGGTGGCAACCCTGCCTGTATGTGATTCTAGCTACAGTAAGCTAGACATAAATCAGACGGAGTCATAAATCAGTTGCTAGGAGAAATTGAAAGACGATCTCTTGAAAGGCTCTTCTGGATTAAATATTAAATATTTCGCAAATTTGTGGATCATTATCAAAGAAAACCAAGAAAAAAAAAGGTCTCTCGTGATTGTATTCCTAAGGAGCTCCATATTGGTGTATAATAGGTATAGTGAACTAGAGTTTTGCTGGCTTTTGAATACGTGTTTTTGCTTGGCTTGCTTCTTATTGTGTAGTACTTTAGTGCTTGTTTTATTGCTATTTATTGTTTTAGTGCTTGCTTTTTTTGTGCTTATTTATTTGCTTCTAGGCTATTTTCTGTATAGGCTATTGACAATTTCTCTATTGACATGGGTGAGCCTTCTGCTCACCCATTACAGGGTGATGGGGCTCCTGGGGCTGGGACTGGTGGCCAGACTCCCAGTGTCCTGGTGTGGGGTAAGACTGCTGACAATAAAGACAATGGACCTTTACCCAGGACATGCATAGGATACATAGGAAAGCTACTGTCACAGAATGTATGCAGAGATTTTGGGGTGGTTTGTCCTAATGTAACACTAAGTGGTGCTGTGGAAGTACTAGCCAAGAACAAGGAAATTGCTTCTAAGATTATGTTGCTTAGAGGACTAAAAGTCAACAATACTGAAGTAATCTTCAAAGAGAGGGTTCCTGGAAAAATATGGAAGGGAAAATGTTTCCTTCCCCGGGCTGTTGGGTCAAAAGAGGAGGTCTTAGAAGAGGTAAAAGCTCAACCAAATATAAAAGATGCCAAAATTGCAAATGAAGAGGATATATCAAAGAGTGGTAAGAGACAAGAGTCACATATGATCTTAATCAACTTCAATACTGATGTACCATTTCCAACAAGAATTGCTTTATGGGGTTCCCAGATATATGTTCATGAATATGTACCAAACCCAAGACAATGCTACAAATGTTTGAAATTTGGCCAAATAGCAGTAAACTCCTGGGGAAAAAAGAGATGCTTGATTTGTGCAGAAGCCCATAATTTCAGAACATGCCCCTCAAAAGATGAATCCAACCCTCCCAAAAAATGCAGCAACTGTAATGAGGCTCATACAGCCAATAGCAGAGACTGCAAGCTCTACAAAGAGAAGGCCAATAAATTAAGAACATCTGTAATTAATGGAAGAAGCTTTAGCCAGGTAACAACTGGCCAAACAACCCAAGTCACAAGACCTACTGGGTTGGCAAACCCGCAAATACCCTACAATGCATTCCCACCTCTAATATGTAACCATGAAGAAGAGATGCTTAAGTTGAGAAAATCTGTTGAGAGGTTAACAAAGCTGGTAACCTCCCTTTGCTCAATCCTCCTACAACAAAAAGTTACAAATGAAACAAACAAAGAACTCATTAAGGATATGGCTGATTAGCTCAGTCCTGATGAAGACCCATCAGACATTGCCATGAGTAAATCAGAATCAGAAGATAAAGGAGGAGTAGGAAATGCCTGTAAGAGGGCAAAACTAGGAAACAGGGGTAAAGGAAAAGAGAAAGTGTCAAAAAACAATGATCAAAGGAAAAGAGGGGAAAACACCCATGCAATATGAAGGTCCTACAGCTAAATACACAGGGTTTGGGAAGGACAAAGGTAATTGAGCTCCGTAATCTCATCCTCAGGCTACAACCAGATTTAGTATTGCTACAAGAAACATTCCTTACTGCAGAAAAACCTACACCAAAGTTCCAAGGTTATACTGCAGAAAGGTGGGACAGGGACCAGGGAACTAGAGGTGGCCTCATAACCTTGGTTAAAGATTGTCTCGCCCATATTGAGCAGCCTAGTATACCAGGAAGAAATGAAATAGGATCAATTAAAGGAAAATTCAAGGAAAATTGGATAAGCATTGTCAACTATTATAACAGTTCTACAGGAAACTTTGATGTGAAACAACTTAAGGTGGTTCTGAACAGTTGTGAAGACTCAAAAATATTGGCTGGAGATTTCAACCTCCACAATCCCATGTGGGATACAGTGTCACCTCAGGATCACAAGTCAAATGAACTGACCAACATTATCATTGACCCAGCATTCTTGACATGCTTACTCACCCCCCTGGATCTTGGTACAAGACTTAATAAAACGACTGGAAAAACATCTACAATTGACTTGACCTTGGCTTCCCCAAACCTATCAACTGACTTCAGCATTAGAATCCCAGACACTTTCTCATCAGATCACTATCCAGTTTTAACTACCTTTCACATGCTTGAGGAGCATAGGAACACATACCAAGTACAAGAATTGAAACTATGGAACTTTAAAGAAGAGATGTGGCCAGCCTGGAGATATGAAGTTGACCAGCAGCTTAACAAAATCCAAGATACAGCTGCCATGACTACAGATGAACTGACAGACACAATCACCAACACCCTAATCAGTGCGGGTCAGAAGGTATTTGGTTTTAAGAAATTTAAGGAAAAAAAGCTCAACTCAATCCCTGGATGGAATTCAACATGCCAAAAAGCTCACACTGAGAAGAGACAATCTGAGAACAAGTTCAAGCGGAACCCTAGCACTGAAAACCGTATTGAACTGAAGAAAAAGTTAGCAAAACTCTGCCAGACCATAATCCAAGAAACACCAGCAAGCTAGACCTCTCTAATTGAGACAAAGTTCCAAAAGTCAACTTCTATTAGAGATCTGTGGCGAAATTTCCAAACATTTGTGGGGGAAAAGAAAACAAGGAAGGACCCCCCAGTCCTCCTGAGAAATGGCATCCCAGTTACCTCAACCCAGGAAAAATTCAATGTTCTATTAGACCAGTTCACTGAACAAGCACCAGAAAATGCAAGACATCACCAAAAGACACACTCTACCAAATATAACATACCTTTTGAGCCTTTTACTGCATCAGAAGTTATTCAGCAAACTAAGAGACTGAAATCAGGTGCAATGGGACCTGACTTGATACACAATCAAATGTTAAGGAACCTTAGCCCCAAAACAGTAGAGATCATTACAGCTTTGTTCAACAAGTCTGCAGCAACATCAACAGTCCCAAAGAAGTGGAAGAAGGCCACAGTAATTCCTATATTGAAGACAGGAAAGGATCCAAAACTTCCAGCCTCCTACAGACCTCTAGCCCTCACATCATGCCTCCACAAACTTATGGAACACCTTGTTAAGCTAAGAATCCTCCCAGAACTACCAAATTCACTTCAACATAAACAATTTGGTTTTCTCCCTAATAGAGGAACCACAGATGCACTTCTAAGGCTGGAACACCAGATGAAATTTGGCTTCAAGCTGGGTAAGGAGACACTAGCAGCCTTTTTGGATATGAGGGCTGCTTTCGATATGGTTAGTGCGGATAACATGATGGGAAAGTTAAAGTCTTTCCATATCTGCCTAGAACTGAGGATGTGGATAGAAGATTACTTGAGAGGCCGAGAACTGGATATCCATATGGGGGAGAGTAAATCTCCATCAAGAACAAAGCCAGATGTGGGAGTACCTCAAAGGGGGGGGGGTACTAAGCCCACTCCTCTTCCTTATTTACTGCAGTGATATTAGTTTTGAACATATTCTGGGATGCAAACTGTATTTGTATGCTGATGATATTGCACTTGTTGCAACATCAAGGGATAAGCATGCCCTGCAAGCTGCTGTCCAGAAGGGTCTTGATTATCTTGGTTTATGGGCAACTGTCAACAACATGGAATTCTCTCCTGCTAAATCAGCAGTGCTCCTCTTCACAAGGACAAAGATTCATTCAACGCCAAGGCTCTCAATTAATGGCACTGCTGTCCCAGCAGTTGAAAAGTTCTGCTACCTTGGGGTGACTTTTGACACTTCACTCTCATGGACTCACCATGTGAATTATTTAATCGGAAACCTCAAGAGCAGAGCCAACTTTGTCAATGCTATTTGCTTATCTAAGAGAGGAGCCCCCTTCTCTGTTGCCACCCAGCTTGTGAGAGCAGTTGTAATAAGTAAGCTGGATTATGGCTGCCTCCTATACCGAGAAGCACCTGCCCAACTCCTGAAAAAACTGGATACAGCCCTGCACTGTATACTGAGGAAAATTCTCGGATGCCTAAAATCAACCCCCCTACCTGCAATATACTGTGAACTAGGACTGACAACATTAGAAACTAGAATGAAGAAATTAGAAGCAGAATATTTTACACGGAAGATGTTGATCCCAAATGACATTATCTACAAAGAACTTATTGAAACATATGATCAGAACCAAAGATTCCAACCAAAATTAATTCCACCATACTGTCGAATGGTGAAACACATCTCTGAAACAGCTGCTCCTATCCCAACTCCTGAGGTTATTGATGAGGTAGGTTCAGCTTCTAGTACAGGTATAAAGTCAAATATAGCGCTACCCCCGGTCTCAAGGGGTAGCCCAGAGGAACCACCAGAGATGGCAAGAGCTAGGTGGCATGAATGGGTAGACCAGTGGACACAGACTGGGCATAGAATGGTATTCACTGATGGATCATGCTTTGCCACTGGTGGTGGGGCTGCGGTTGTGGTCCTTGGGCTCAGTCACGCATTCTCTTTTAAAGTAACAGAGAAGTTGTCAATATTTTCACTTGAGTTACATGCACTATTGACAGCGTTTGAATTTATTGCAAGTGTTTTGCCAGTAGGTAAATATTTGATATGCAGTGACTCACTTTCAGTGCTGAATTATCTGATGTATGGCCATAGGCCAGCAAGAAAATCAGTGCTGCTTTTGGAAAATATACTGCTAAAACTAATGACAGCCAAGTATGAGATTGTAGCAACATGGGTACCAGCACATGTTGGAATTAGGGGAAATGAGCAGGCAGATAAGCTGGCAAAATGGGGTGCTAGGTATGGGGAGAATTTAGTATGCCAGTATTCAGTGAATGATTTTTTATGTTATTATGATAAGTTGCTAAAAGAGAAGGAGAAAGAGGTTTTTGGTCAAAGGTCTCAGAACCGGATCCTTGATTTGTATGATTATGGTACCCCACCTCCTGATCTATGTCACCCAGTCAGGCACCTTGCTATCAGTATATTCAGGCTCAGAACAGGCCATGCTCAAATTAGGAGTGTATTATTTAAATGGAAGTCAGTAGACTCCCCATTATGTGAGGTCTGCAATGTAGAAGAGGATGTTAGACATATTTTAATGTATTGTAAAAAGTATGAGAGACAGAGAGTGCCACTTAAAAAAGCATGCCAAAAGTATTTTGGTGCATTCACGCTCAGAAGTATCCTGGGCCATGCACAGGCACCACAATGGGCTAGGAAAAAATCTGTGGAAGCACTCGGCCGTTTTATTGTAGATACTAAGCTACACTTAGAGCTGTAATTTGTATTAATAATTGTATATATAAATATTATTTCACATTATTTTAATATTGTACATGTAAATTAGTGATATGTAATTTATATGTATGAGTATGTGTATCTATTGCAAGCCAAGCTCATCATTTTAAATTGCCATATCAGCCAGTTGTTTTTTAATTGTAAATATGGTGGCTCATTTGTGACACCATTGGCCAGAGTTTAATGCAGCCTGATATTGGCTTATTGTTTTTTTTTTGCCTTGAGATTCTTCAAAACCCCTCCCTAACCACAGTGACAAAGGCCAGATGGCTTTTTTAAATTATTTGACCCTCGGTCATGACAGAATTACCGCTGGACAGCCGAAATTTTGACGTGGAATACCTTCATCCCTAATGGGTCTGATGAAATCATGGAGACGTGCACAATGGGCAGCTTGCCCAGGAGTGCTACAAACAAACAACAAACAACAAGCTAGACATGCTTGTGAACGCCACTAGATTGTGAAAAAACTGTAATTTTTTCTTTTCAGTTTGGAAAAAGAGGAAAGACTTGATGATAAAGGTTCTCCCCTTGGATAATATGTTAACTAGGATATTTATACACATTTTAAAGTAGGAATTGTTTTCTTAACATGTTTCCTTATCAGAAGTCACAATTCTAAATTTTTACCATAACTTCTCCCCAGCCTTACTTAAATTTGTCAACTAGTTGACAATAAATGTTTCCCCTGCATCCAGCAAAACTTTCATTTTCCATCTAATTGACTTTCTCCCCAGAAAGACTTAATTTTGCCAACTAGCTGGAAAAAATCATTGCCCCAGAAAACAATTCATTTTCCAACTAGTTGACTAGTAACTTCTCCCCATCAAAGCTTAATTTTGCCAAGTAGCTGGAAACAAACATTGCCCCAGAAAAGAATTCATTTTCCAACTAGGCCTAGTAATGTTGGTAAATTTCTGCCTAATGATATTATTGAGTTAGGAATAAAGTGAATACACCATTTGATGCCTTTTTTTATTCTGATTACGAATATAATAATAATTTCTATTGGAAATGAATTTCAGCCCCCCCTATATATGCCAATTCAGGGTTAGGTTAGGTTCTAGAAATATAGGTTAAGTTCTACAAAATCATATTATTGAGTTAAGACAAAAGTGAATACACAATTTGATGCTTTTTTATGCTGATTACGAATTTAATAATAATATCTATTGTAAATGAATTTCAGCCCCCCCCCCCATATATGTCAATTCAGGGTTAGGTTAGGTTGGGTTAGGTATATATAGCGGGGGGGGGGGGCTGAAATTCATTTCTGATATAAATGATTATTATATTCGTAATCAGCATAAAAAAGGCATTAGCTGCGTTTTTTTTCGAAGTTCCGTGTTTCATGGTTCATGTTCCAAGTTTAATGTTCTAGCCCAAAAACGCAGTTTTTGTCGCTTTCGTGTTCTCTGTCCATGTTCCTGGTTGAACGTCTAAAAACGCATTTTTAGAAAAAATGTCAAAATATTCAAAACTGTGGAAACATGTGGAAAAATTCTGAGCTTTTTACTTGCCTGTTTTCTTGTACACATATGTTTCACCTTGGCCTCTATTCAAAAACGCATATTCAGCAGGACTTATGTCCATTTTTTTCCTATCTATCTTATCCTTTCTTTTGTCATCTACAGATAACTTTTTTCTATCTGGATAGGGACCAATCGAACACGGAACACGCACAAAGAGCAAGTTCCAAGTTTGAGGAAACAGACAGTCGAACAGGCAACATGAAGTTTTGTTAAAACATGCTGTTACGTGTTTTGTCGAAAACGCAAAAATGGCAAAACATGATTAAACCACGGAACCAACCACGCAAAAAAAACGCCACTATTGAAGGGTATATTCACTTTATTCCTAACTCAATAATATGATTTTGTAGAACTTTACCAAAATATATACCCTGAATTGGCATATATAGGGGGGGGGGCTGAAATTCATTTCCAAAAGAAATTATTACTATATTCATAATCAGAATAAAAAAGGCATTGAATAGTATATTCACTTTATGCATAAGTCAATAATGTGATTTGTTAGAAATTTACTGTAATGTCTCCCCTTGCTGGAAGTTCCCATTTCCCTTAATCTTTCTTTATGACATCCTCTCACCCCAGACAAGGACAAACTGCTTTCCTTTTAGCCCTATACAGCTGGCCAAACAGGCAAATCTGTGGCAATTTGTCATCCTTCATCTACAGAATGTGCCCAAGCCATCCCAACCTTTCTCTCATTATGGCCATAGAAAGCAGGATTGAACCACATTTTTTGTACAGCCCACTGTTTGAAATATTGTCAGTCAGCCAGAAACCCAGAACAATCTGTTGGCAATTTCTTTGGTAAACATCTGGCAAATTGTCATCCACTTTTTGGAATTTTCTTTTAGGTTTGTATATAACGATGGGATCATTAGGGAGGGAAGGTTACTTTGCTGTCCAGATGACATCTAATATATTGAAAAAAAAAAACAGGAAATGATAACATTGTTATTTTTATTTTATTAGCATATCATGTTTTTTAAGAAATGCTGCTAAACTGAAATTTTGCCATTATTTGGAAATTTTACTAATTTACCCTTCTATTCTTAGTGATGTTTGCACTCACAGTTTCAAGTAGCCCAGCCTATAATAAATATCCCAGAGTGAAAACCCATTTACAACATAAAATTTTTTTGGGGAGAAGCTACTAGTCAGCTAGTTGAAAAATAAATTGTTTTCTAGGGCACTGTTTGTTTCCAGCTAGTTGGCAAATTTCAGTGTTGTTGGGGGGAAGCTACTAGTCAACTAGTTGAAAAATAAATTGTTTTCTGGGGCAATGTTTGTTTCCAGCTAGTTGGCAAATTTCAGTGTTGCTGAGGATAAGTTATTAGTCAACAAGTTGGAAAATGAATTATTTTCTGGGACAATGTTTCTTTCCAGCTAGTTGGCATAATTAAGTGTTGCTGGGGAGGAATTGCTAGTCAACTGGTTGGAAAATAAGAGTTTTGCTGGAGAAACATATCTTGGCAACTAGCTGGCAAATATAGATTTCTCCTATAGGGATGGGCAAAATTTTCCAGCTAGATGGCAAAAGTATTTTTAATTATAAGGAGATTGGATAGTACCATTTTATATAAGCTTATAATCTAAATTTTTCCAATAGTCAAAGAGAGGATATCCACGAATGACAAATGGGGTGCAATACTTGGTAAATTTTGCAGTTCATATTATTGTCTTACAAATATAGTGAACATACCACTTGATGCCTTTTCTCATGCTCTTTATGAATATAATAATTGCTTCTATCAGAAATTCAAATTTAAGCTCTTTTTGAGCTCTTGAAAATGACCAAAATAGTTCTAGTTTTTGGGTGTAAAAAGGTTTAAAACATCTGTTTTAAACTTACTGTTTCATTATAAATCTTTTGTTAATGTTATATAATCCACAAGCACTGATTATCCACAATTAAGTTGGATAAATGAAAGTCTCATAAATAAATTTAGCAATATTATGCTGTTTTCTTCTTCCTTGTAGCCAAATGTTCAAGAATGTATTTTCAACAAAATATCAAAAATATTAAAGCTGATGGAAGAAGGTTTAGCCATGGAAAAGTGGTACAGCCTTCTTCACTGTTTTTGGTGCTTTCTTGACATAGCATTATCATGGGGGATTAGCCCCTCTTTTTGAAACTCCCTGGTTTCTGTTCTGCCAATAAATTGTGGATTTCTTCCACCATACAAAGGTGAACTTTTCATTGCAGGAAGAAAGCTAAACAAATCATTTGATGACTAGCATTTTTGGCCTAGAATGTCTTAATCATAATGGACATTTAAATTGTGGCTATTCTTGGCTTGGTAACAAAAGAATGCACTTTTCTAGATAGCCAAATTGTTTAAAATAGACTGAAGGCCCAATAACTATAATTTCCAGGTTTTGCAAATCCCCCCCCCTCCTGCTTTTCCGGGTAAGGGCAATAAATTATACTAAGTGCTCATTGTCATTATATGAGGTATTATGGGCCTCTAAAATAGAAATCCACAATTTATTGGCAGAACAGAAACAATAGAGTGTCAAAAAGAGGGGCTCATCCCCCATATTAATGATATCTCAAGAGAGCAACGAAAACAGAAAAGAAGACTGTACCACTTTTCTGTGGCTAAATCTTCTTCTGCTGACTTTAATATTTTTCATGGAATAAAACAGTCAATGAATGATATGTTCAATTTATTTGTAAGTCACTAATATGAACTGCAAAAAGTTATCCACTATTTGACACCTTTTTTCATCTTCACTTTGTTCTTACTGCCAAATAAAGACCGTTAAAAATAACAATAGGCTAATACTTCTTATGTAATCTAGGACTAAATCTTTAGACCATTGACTGGTAAAATTCTATCCAAGGGACTTTTTTCTGTCTAAAAAAGTAGGATTAGTTGTGTTAGGTAGGCTAGATGAAATTATCAGGATTGATTTAGAGCCTCAATGACCCCTAGGAAGGTATGTTGAAGTCTAGAAAATGGTTAATATTTAGCTATTTATATTTTGACTTACAAATAATGCAAGTATAACACTCAATGCCGTTTTTTACCTTCTGTACAAATATGATAATTGCTTCTCTTGGAAATTAAAATTTAACCATTTTTTGAACCTTTGAAAATGACCAAAAAGCTTCTAGTTTTGGGTATAAAAAATGCTTAAACCTTGTATTTCAAACATAGGATAAAGGTACCAATGATTTGACAGTGCAATTTCGGAACTGCTCTTGAATTTTTCCTTCAAAACAGAGTAACTCTGCTTAGCCATAACTTGGAGCGCCATCTTTTGAAGCTATTTTTGTATTTCAACATTGGGAAACGTTGACGCCATATCTGGTACACCCAGATAAGGAAAGAACATTTAATTTAGTCAGTGTCCCGTTTTTGACAAGAAAGGAGCTCCCAACGATTTTTCAGGTATGCAATGTTCAAACTGGTGTTGCTTGGTTATTTATTGGAAAAAAAAAGTTGGGATTAGCACCAATGCATCAAGATACAACAGATTTTATCTGAATTCTAGTCACATTAGCTTTTTCTTGATAAAGTTAAATTAAAATGGCAAGAAATATTACATTGTCAAAATTCTTGTTTAATGTAGTGGAATAACAGGAGCACTAAAAATGTTCCTTTAGTCAAATTCAAATATAAACAATGACTTCTACAAATTGATTTGTTTCTTTTTCAAATATCTTGAAGTAACCTTGTAGAAATTTTTGACAGACAGCAACAGGCCCTGTCAAAATATAGATGATTCTGTCAAACTTTCACTGAACATGTAAAACAAATGAGAAATAATTGGTGTCAAATTCCAGGGTCCACTGACAAAAATATGTCAAATTTATGGATATCCACTACTGCCAAAAACTACAGAGATTCATATGGAAGTAATTGTTCCCTTTCTTAGCACTAATCAATGAAACTAAAAACAAATCTTAAAATTTGGTTGGAAGTTGGACCCCAACATGACAAATAATATGCCATTTTCTTTAGCAACAAAAAAAGCAAGATGCCATGTTTTGTTAATAGGATTCTGGACTTTCCTGGCAAAAGACAGTCAAAACTATAAATTTTCAAGTGGATTAGAATTGCTGATCACACTTTGAAATGGCCAACTGCTGATGACATTTACACTGCCAACATTGAAAAAATATTTGCGGGACCATTAAAACTGGTAGGAAGTGGGCCATTCCAGATAGTGTTTGGAGATACTATTCCGATGGAATATATACAACGTTTAGAAAAAAGAAGATTTAAGTGATCTAGGTCACAATATCACACTTCTCGTGATTAACCAATATTGTTTTACTAACTGCTGCATACTTTAATAAATTTTATTAGATTTATTAATTTTACTTTTTGAAGTGTTTTATGCATTAAATGAAGTTGTGGAGAAACCAGGAGACAAGAATATAACACCATGTCAATAAGACCAGGTTCCGCTCACAGATATTTCTCAAGCATTTCGAATTGTGTCAAATACACCAGGATCTACCCACAGGTATTCCCCAAGTATTTCAGCACTCGTCAAATTGGGTTCCGACTTGTGTCAAAAACAGGTAATTTTTTTGTTGTGTCAAATTTGTAGGAGAAAATGCTCTAATTTTGTAAAATTGGAGTTGTTTACCCTTTTCATATAAAACTTCTCATCAAAGATTTAGTTCCCTAGAAGGTTTTCCTAGGTACTAAAACCCTTTTCAAACCAAAAGTCTTTAAATTAGAACTTCTGGAGCAAAAAAACTGGTTTTTTACAAAAACTGTCAAATCGTCAGTACCTTTACTCTACTATTTGATTATAAATTTATTTTCTAAAGTTATATAATTCAAACGCTTTGATTAGTCATGATTAAGCTGAACAAAAAATATTCCAAAAATCTTTCATCTGCCATGCTTCTTCTGTTGGCTGATATTTTCCAACATATAGGTGCAATCGCAGTTTTATGCAGCCTAACAGAACAAGAAGAAAACCGGGCAGATGGCATGATTTATTTTGATTTTGTTAACCAACTTAATCTTGGTAAGTCATACTTATAAATTGTACAACTTAAACAAAATGGAAATAGTAAGTTAGAAAAAGAGTGTTATAACCCATTTTTGTAAAATAATGAAAAAAATTTAGAATTACATTATGAGTTACATGGGTCCTAAGAGGGCTTACAATTGGATTTTACAGTTATTATATTCAGAAAGAGGATAAAAATGGCATATGGTGGTATGTTCAATTTATTTTTTGGTCAATGATATGAACAAGAAAACATTTACTAATAAATATGTTGTAGGCTATTGGATCTAGAGCCTCAATGACCCCCTAGGAAAGTATTTTGGAATTTTGGAATTTGTTGTAGCCCTATCTTATACGTATGATGATCCCTGCGCTATCTGTAAGCAACACTAGGTCTTTTCTAATTTTAGTTCAATCACAAACCATTAGGTGTTTGTTTTGTAGAAAAATGATGTATTTCTCCGTTTGTAGATAAACAATTAAGAAAATCAACACCCAAAATTCAATTTGATTCTGTTTCATTTTTTTTATCATTTTTGTTAAGCAATTCTATGAAACTAATAAACAAGTTTTACAAAGCATAATGTTTGCTATACTTAGCTGTTGTCCAAAATAATTAAAATTTAACTGAACTGTAATGATAAAAAGCAAAAACGTAAAGGCTTGTACATAAGTTGTGCTCTAAACCGTTTAAAGATTGCACTGAACGTCGTCCGTTTCCTTGCAATTAGATGAATAGGGCTATAGTAATGTATATAAAAGAGAAAGACACATATAAGCTTGCATTTGGTTTTACATATCTGGATATTTTAATATAACTTGTGTAAAGTTAATTTTAAGTTAAATGCACTTTATTATTCAAGTTTTAAATTATTATACATAAGTGAGCCAATCAAAGTTGGATCTCAATAAAGGCTGTACCCAGGGGAAGGGGAAGGGGTCTCCCCCCCCCTCCAAAAAAATGTTTGTCTGACAAAATGCTGTGCACTTGGTCCTTGCAACAAAATATGCTTGAACTTGACCAGTCAATAAGACCTAGAGGACACACCATGAAGCTGTACTGAAAAAAGCCAACACCAGACTACAGAACAACATCTTCCCAAATAGAGTTGTGGGGTTCTGGAGGTCCCTAAGCAAAGGAGTAGTCTCAGTCCCTAGTGTGGAGGCCTTGAAGGGAGTTGTGGACAAAGATTGGTTGTCCAGGCCCAAGAATGGGATTCAGCTAATACATTGGCCCAACATCTTGACTAAGCAGCACCTACAGGATAATTCCTCATTTGCTGGACAATGCAATTTAAGTTAACATAAGAATCTAAATAAAATCAAAGCAGGTAATGTGGCAATGCAGAAGTTGGGCTTTTTCTTTTATTATCTTGTCTGTATTCTCTTCTATTAGCTCTTTGAGTACTTTAACAATTGTGTCAAAGGGGGTTCACAATACTGTCAAACTGACCTGAACAACCATCTAGTCATTGACAGATTTTCAAGCTTCAGTATTGGTCCAGCCCTCTCAATTGCTTGTTTCTAAACAATAGCTCGTTTCATTTGGTCTTTAAAAAAGATATGCAGTTCCTGTAAGATTTCGAATATTTTTTGGACTATGGAGGTGTCGCTACAGATGTTCTGTGCAAAGAAATTCTTTCTACAAGCTTTGGAACAAATTTAGCATGCTTGCCTTCCCAGTTTAGCTCAAATGTGTTCATTGACAGTTCGTCAAATAACAGACAAATTGCTTGTATATCATAGCTTTTGAACATAACCACCTCTGCTTGTGCCTTCCTTTCCTAATACCTCCAGATTGTTTTTTCAGATATAATGTATAGACAATTTGATTCTGTGGGCTGCTTATGTGACAAATAGGTTGCAAACAATCTTCTCAACAGCTAAAAATCAATTTAGGCTTGTTGTTTTTGTGAAAAAAAGATTGATTCATTCACAATAATCAGTTTGGAATACATTCATGCACCCAAACACTTCATTTTACTTGGTTAGCTCTTTCATTAATCTGATGCTTTGTACTTGAGATCAATCATCCAACACATGTAATCTGTGAATTTGTGAACTAAAATGCTGTTACCTTGGATGAGCATTGCTCCCTATACCACCCACAGCTCTTAACCTACCAACCACCTAGCCTATCAGAAAGTATAACCGTAAACTTAACACTGGATGTAACTGGTTCTAGTTTATACCAAATGAGGGTTTTTCCTAACCTTTTGAGTCAGTAAAACCCCTGCATTTAACAACTGAGATCAGAATTTTGAGAGATGTCGTGTCAGTATTTTTGTGTTCCTCATTTAGCCAAATGAAAAGTTGGGATGCTGTTAGTAAAATCACTAAAATGTTGGTAGAAATGCAATACTTACCAACCAATATCACGATTACAGTACATGTCTTGTTATTATTTTCATATTCTTAATTTAACCGAATGGAAAATTTTGGCACTATCCATGAAGTCACAAAAAAAAACTGAATATACCAACCTAGATTGAGAATTCATTAGATTTCCATCCAGTATTTTCATGTTTTTGTTCAACCAAATGTAAAACTGGCGCTATCTATAAAATCATGAAAGGAGTCAGTAAAACTGTTGTGTTCACCAACCAATTTCAGGATTTCTGTAAATGACATGTCAGTATTTTTATGGTTTTTAATTAACCAAGCAAAGATTTTCGGCAGCATTTGGAAAATCACAATTGTACCTACTAATTTGATTTTTACCAATTGGACAACCCCCTTAAGGAGGGGACCCACCCCTTCTGTACATGACGACCCTGCAGGCTTGTAGCGTTTGATGGGTGACATTGGACGTATGGTAATTGATTTCATATATTTAAAGTCAAGTCAGCATCAAAAGTCAATAATTTTTATATAATAATTGTTATCAATTCCACTTTTTAGAGTTTTGGTTAATATTGTGCCAAGTTGCTCCTTACTTTTTTGCTTAGTTGATGCTTACTTAGCTGATCCTTATTTATGTGCTTTTCTGGAGACAGCCTTTGGATATATAGCCAAGATATTCATTAATGGTTAAGCAAAAGAAAATTACCATCTTAGATTAGGGAGAGAGAGAGAGAGAGAGAGAGAGAGAGAGAGAGAGAGAGAGAGAGAGAGAGAGAGAGAGAGAGAGAGAGAGAGAGAGAGAGAGAGAGAGAGAGAGAGAGAGAGAGAGAGAGAGAGAGAGAGAGAGAGAGAGAGAGAGAGAGAGAGAGAGAGAGAGAGAGAGAGAGAGAGAGAGAGAGAGAGAGAGAGAGAGAGAGAGAGAGAGAGAGAGAGAGAGAGAGAGAGAGAGAGAGAGAGAGAGAGAGAGAGAGAGAGAGAGAGAGAGAGAGAGAGAGAGAGAGAGAGAGAGAGAGAGAGAGAGAGAGAGAGAGAGAGAGAGAGAGAGAGAGAGAGAGAGAGAGAGAGAGAGAGAGAGAGAGAGAGAGAGAGAGAGAGAGAGAGAGAGAGAGAGAGAGAGAGAGAGAGAGAGAGAGAGAGAGAGAGAGAGAGAGAGAGAGAGAGAGAGAGAGAGAGAGAGAGAGAGAGAGAGAGAGAGAGAGAGAGAGAGAGAGAGAGAGAGAGAGAGAGAGAGAGAGAGAGAGAGAGAGAGAGAGAGAGAGAGAGAGAGAGAGAGAGAGAGAGAGAGAGAGAGAGAGAGAGAGAGAGAGAGAGAGAGAGAGAGAGAGAGAGAGAGAGAGAGAGAGAGAGAGAGAGAGAGAGAGAGAGAGAGAGAGAGAGAGAGAGAGAGAGAGAGAGAGAGAGAGAGAGAGAGAGAAAGATTATTTTTTTCACGCTGAAGAAGAGAGGTGGCTGTTATTTCAAAATATTCGCTTTGTGTGTTTCTTCAGTATTTTCGTTTGGCCTTTAAAAACCCCATTTTGATCGTTTTCTTTCTTAATGTTAAAGACAAAAGACTTATTTTTCTAGAAATATTTAGTAAATTGCTTGAGTTTTACTTCAGATTTAACTTTTAAATTCCTTTAGAAGGTAATTACTTAATATTCTATTAATTTTTTAATTGATAAATAGAATGCTATTACATAGTATCATGTTTTGATCTAATTTTAGATCGATTTTCACAATCAAGTCCTAAAAGTAAAATCATCTAGATTTACCCTCTTGGAAGAACATGATGACATGTACATAATAGGCCTACGGTTTGTAGTGTTTAAGGCATTAAAACCTTGAATAAAGCTTTCATTTCTGCAATTAAACCAAATTTTCCAAGTTTTTGGATTGGAAAATTTACTAACAGAATACAGATGACAGCTTTATTTTGCTTTTTACCGTGAACTTTAATTATATCTTAAAATCCTCAACTACACTTTAAATTTAGTTACATCAAAAAGACGGTTTTTTAACTTTTGCACCCTTAAAAAGAAAAATAATAAGATTTTAATAATGATCAAATTTGTAATGTCTTTGACTGCTGAAGGATCTGAGCTTTTTCTTTCAACTATATCAAGATAAAATTTGCTCTGCAGTGGTTAAAAGTTATTATTAGTCATCAATCCTAATATATTTTGTATTTTAGGACTCTTGGCTAAAATCTGTGTTGTATCCAAGTTTCGATGATAGTATTATACTTCTCATAGTTTGCATTAACTCCGTTCCAAAATCTTTCATGGACTTGGCACAAATTCTGAAAATGGCCGATCCCATCACACTTTCTGAGGATTCTTTCATTAAAAACGGTAAGTTGTACAGTTAATTTTGTGTCGGAAATAAAATAGAATGCTATGACATAATATCTGTTTTGATCTAATTTTAGATCTATTTTCACAATCTTCAAGTCCTAAAAGTAAAAACATCTAGATTTATCCTCTTGGAAAAACATGATCTAGATTTACCCTCTTGGAAAAACATGATGACATGTGCATAATAAGCCTACACTTTGTAGTGTTTAAGCATTAAAACCTTGAATAAAGCTTTCATTTTAGGAACTAAACAAAAATTTCCAATTTTCTGGATTGGACAATTTACTAACAGGATACAGATGACAGCTTTATTTTGCTCTTTACCATAAACTTTAACTATATCTTAAATTCCTCAACTACACTTTAAATTTAGTTAAATCAAAAAGAAGTTTTTTGAACTTTTGCACCCTTAAAAAGAAAAATAATAAGTATTTAATAATGATCAAATTTGTAATGCCTTTGACTGCTCAAGGGTTTTAGACTTTTGTTTCAACTATATTAATATAAAATATGCTCTGAAGGGGTTAAAAGTCATTATTAGTCTTCAATCCTTATATATTTTGTATTTTAGGACTCTTGGCTAAAATCTGTGTTGTATCCAAGTTTCGATGATAGTATTATACTTCTCATAGTTTGCATTAATTCCGTTCCAAAATCTTTCATGGACTTGGCACAAATTCTGAAAATGGCCGATCCCATCACACTTTCTGAGGATTCTTTCATTAAAAACGGTAAGTTGTACAGTTAATTTTTGTGCCAGAATAAAAGAAAAGCTTCTTCTTCTTCTCCTTCCAATTCACAGCAGCCGGGCTATTCAGTTGCTACTATTTAGCCCTCTTCTTTTTGCTGCACTCTGTTGGCTACAGAGCTATTGTTTTGGCTGTCTCTTGTTTATTTGATATTCTAAGATCTCTTTCAGTAGATGTTTTGACTCAAGGAGTTCAAATATAAGATGATAGATATCAATTTCTGTGCTCTCTGTGCAGGTATAGTTGGCTAGGCTCTTGGCTGATAGTGAGATTTTGTGGTGTTTGAAGCATTTTAACAGTTTACAAAGCAAGGTAGGCTATGTTGTGCAGACGTCATCATATTGCATTCAAATAGGCAATGGTCAATTGTTTCATTATTCATATTACAATGCCTGCAAAGAGGGGACAGGGGAGTTGAACCACTTGAATTAGAAAACTTATATGAGAATGCAAGAAAATTTAGTCCATTTTTTCCAGAACGAATTCTATGATAAATTTTAGAAAGATACTTATTGGGAAAGGGGGAAAGGGTAGGATAAAAAAAAAATAAAAGAAAAAGCCAGAATAAAATAAAATCTAATTCTTTATATAAAATAATTATTCCTTTTTTCATTATGGCAATTTAATTGATCTTAACAAAAAAAAAAAAATTAACTGCATATGTACTTTAATATAACGATTAATAGCTGAGGGGGTGATAAAGTTACTTATTAGTGATGTAAAACACATTTAAATTCAATTTATTAGCTTTATATTTTAAGTTTGGTGAGACAATTATATCATCTTGTTGAGGAATTTTCTGTCAGTCCTCTCTGTGCTGATATGATGAACTAAATAATTCTATCAAAGGATGGGTAATTATTGGGGTTTAGGTGGGAATATCTAATCATAATACATATAAGAGATTAACGAGGTTAGTTGAATTCAGCTGTTATACTTTGGAGACTATATTTTGTATATTATGTTATGGGAACTAGTGTAGAAAACCCCTATTAATTGGTATTTTTTTTACTTTCAATTGTCTATTTTTTGTGATTGTTAAGCTATAGTTAAGTTTTGATGACACTGTGTTTACAGCAACATCATCTTGCAAAAATGTTTTATTGAAAAGGCTAATAAGGCCCTAAATGAACTGGCAAGTTATATGAGATTTAGCTGTCTATCTTTGAGGTTTTTAAGAGGAATTTCATGACTTTTTGTAGAATTGGTTCTCCCATTGTTTTAAAATTTAAAATTTGTCTGAATGGTGTATTATTAAATCAAGCTTATAGTGGTAAATATTTAGGTTTTGTATTGATTGAATTTGGAGTTTGATAAAACACTATGAAGCAATACCAGCAAAAGTGGCAAGAGCATTGGGTCTTATAAGAAGGCAAAGGACTCAGCTTTCACCAAGAATTCTAATGATCCTCTATCATTCTCTTATCAATCCGCATCTTTCTTGTGGTCGTTTGCTGTGGACTGGTTCTTTTGTGTCAAGTTTTAAAAGAATCCAAATTTTACAAAATAAAGTTGTTCATGCCTTAGGAGAATATGAGAGACTAGAAAATAGCACTTTGAGTTGCTTCACTAAAATGAAAATTCTAAACGTTTATAAGTTAAGAGATTATCAAGTAGCTGTTTAATGTTTTAATCTTTATTCGGCGGAGTGCTTTTGGGAAATTTTTAAGTCTAACTCGTTTTATCATTGTTATGAAACTAGATATTCTTCTGGGATAGTGTCTGAGGTTTGGAGTACTCAACAAGGATCTTTATTTCTGCTTTTTGTAGAAAACAGCTGTGGAATTCTCTCCCGGAGTGTATAAAGGGGGCAGATAATTTTATTCAGTTCTAGAGTGGGTTCAAACCGCTACCTTCTGGGAAGTTGTTAATTTTTTATTTTTGCGATTAATTTATAAGAGAAATGTGAATATATATTAGTAGTATATAAGGATGGAAACAACCATCATATACAACCCAATGAGTTTCCCCAATGATTTTTGATGGATTATGTAAGCGTAATTTTTGTTAATAAAATATTTTTCTCTCTTTCTACTCTCTCTCTCTCTCTCTCTCTCTCTCTCTCTCTCTCTCTCTCTCTCTCTCTCTCTCTCTCTCTCTGTAAAATGTTAATTTTTTTATTTTTTATTCTGTTGACTTGAATAAATCGACGGGAGGAAGGGAGGGCCAGGGGTCAGTTCGCATGTTTTATCATTGATAATTTTTGGTGGGGAGGGAGGGGTATCAGGCCATGGAGGACCAGGGGTCAGATCCCATAAGTCTTGGAATGGAATATTGTTAATTAGTCGGTTTTATTTTGGGTGGGGGAGTCGGGCCATGGAGGACCAATGGTGAGTTACCATAATTTTTAGAATAAAATATCTTAATTTTTTTGGGGGGGAGGGGATGGGGGTCGGGCCAGGCAGAGAAGGCTAGGGGTCAGCTCGCTTGTATTTTGGAATAAAATATCGTTTTTTAGTGGGGGTATAGGTTGGCTAATCTTATCTTTTTTTTTTATTTTCAAAACCTTCACATAAGAACCTTATATGCCCTCTGGACATCATACGACATTTGCCCCAGGGGTCTCTAGGTTTGTGTTAACCCTGGAGTTTTTGTTAGCCAATCTTTTGACTTATTGTAACAGAAGAGCTATCTCAAAAATTCGATACGATGGATTTGAGGTAAAGAAGCCAGGAGTGCTAGTTGCCCTCCGGTCCCTTGTGATTCTTAAACAGGGAACTAGAACTATTAATTTCCAATAGAATGAGCCCCCGACGAAGTTATACGATCATTCCTTCCATAAAAACCTTATATTCCCCTGGGTCCCGGGGGGCTGTGTAAACCCCGGAGTTTTTACTATATTTTGCCCAATTGTCTTTTCTCTATCCTTTTCTCTAGTCTTTTCTTTTTAAATCTATTTTGGATAAAATGGACATCTCAAAAATTTGATCGGACGTATTTGGGGAAAAGACGGTCTGTTGTGGGAGGGGAGGGGGCTAGTTGCACTCAGGTTACTTTTGACTCTCAAAAAAGGAACTAGAAATTCCAATTTACATTCGAATGATCCTCCTCTGAAGTTTGTGCTACCATCCCTTCCATAAAAACCTTATATGCCCTGGTGGCATAACTTACAAAACTTGGCCCTCGGTTCTGAGGGGGGGGGATGTGTTATCCCCGGAGTTTTTGTTATGTGATTTTTGGTCAATTTAATCCAGCAACTCGTTATATGTTATGAATTTAAAGTTTTAATTCGTTCTATGTTTTTGAATTTTGTTGAATTTTTCTGGTTTTGTTTTCTTTTATGAAAAGTAGATTTAAAAAAA
This sequence comes from Artemia sp. Qi Xiang Cuo, assembly GCF_049724085.1. Lineage (NCBI taxonomy): Eukaryota > Metazoa > Arthropoda > Branchiopoda > Anostraca > Artemiidae > Artemia > Artemia sp. Qi Xiang Cuo. Next base: position 75,643,586 of record NC_142803.1, read on the forward strand.
AGATTTGTGAACAAACCTGCACATATATCTGATTTTATGTGTACATATAATGTCTGTATATTTACATTTTTTACACGTAACTAAAGAGAAAAAAATTGTTAGATTTGCTTAGTAAGCTTTACTGTTTAATTTTTCTATGTCCGTTTAATCTAACTTTTGTTTTAGAAGTTGAAGATGCTTTACAAGGTCACAGCGAGAATCTCTTTCATTTTCCGAACCTTACTTTGTCACCAAAATGTGAAGATGTTCCTTTGCTCAATTTGCCTGGCATTTCAGGACCATGTAAATTTGAATATGACACCCAGGAATCCAAATGTTCTATCAACGGAGGTACATCAGAAACATTCTGTTTTGTTGACTGAAATGTATTGAATAATATTTCTATTGGACAATAATAGGACAAAGGGACTTAATCTTAAGATGGAGCTTTTTTTCTTATTCCAATGTGCAGGTATTTGCCAAACCGTTTGTGGTCTTTCATGAACATTTTTAAATTTTCACTTTAAAATGGTTTGGTAGGTTTTATTATCAAACAATTCGTGGTGACGAACTGTAAGTAAGAATCAGCCCGCCTCAATAGTAGCCGAATCTTTAAAAACGGAATTTTGATACCAATAGATACAGCAAAAGGATCGGATTTTTTATGCTGATTTCAAATATATAAGTTTCATTAAGTTTAGTCTTACGCATCAAAGGTTACGAGCCTGAGAAAATTTTCCTTATTTTCGGAAAAAAAGCGTGAAACATCCCTTAAGTCATAGAATCTTAATAAAAATCACACCATCAGATTCAGCGTTTCAGAGAACCCTGACATTGGGTTTTCCAGCTTCTATCTGTAAAAATGAGGAATTTTTTATTTTTGCCTGAAGAAAGATCATGGATGCGTGTTTATTTGTTTTTTTAGTTGTTTTTTTTTCCCAGGGGTAATTGTGTCGACCCAGTGGTCCTATAATATTGTGAAAAGGCTCATACAAAGTGAAATTAAAAGTTCCTGTGCCCTTTTTAAGTGACCAGAAAGATTGTAGGGCAACTAGGTCTCCTCCTCACCCTCTTTTCCCCCAAAATCGTCCGAAAAAAGTTTCAGATAGCCATTTTATTTACCATAGTTGAAAGGCCTAATAAATATGCCTTTGGATATACCATGACCCGCCCCCCCCCCCCCTCAGAGCCCTATGGGAAAGGTCTTTAAGTTATAAAAATTGCCCATTGTTTACGCATAGTATTTATTGTTGGGAAGCATGCATGCATTTTAGGGTGACAAATTTTCTGCTGAGGGTTTTTCCATAGGAAAACTTTCAACGGGGAGGAAAGGTTCCAGGGGGCGATTTTGTCATAGAAAATTATACACTGGGGAAATTTGCCCGAATTCCTATACATATTTTTTTTTTTTCTTGCTTTCTCTTGTCCGTCTCAATTTTACGCGTGGAGTTGTTAAGGGTAATTGCCTGGGTAAATTTTCACCAGGATTGAATTGTCTAGAGAATATATTCATGGGTAGGGCATTTTTCCATGGAGGTGAGGCTAGATTTCTTGGTATTATTTAAAAAAAACTATCAGAAATTAAACATAAAATAAAACATGTTATTTCAATGGGAAGTAAGGAGCAACATTAAAACTGAAAACGAACAGAAACTTATTTATAGAAAAGGAGGTGCCTCCTCTTCAACACCTCGCTGTTTATGCTAAAATTTTAATTCTTTCCCAATTCTTGAAGATGGACTTCTGTAAAACTATGTTTGTTTAATTGGAACAATAAGAAGCTTTTTTCAAAAGTACTGAAAACCTTAGCGTAAAGAGCGAGTTGTTGAGGAAGAGGCCACAGTTTTCATATACGTGATAATTTCTATTCGTTTTAAGTCTTAGTGTTGCTCCTTAATTCCAGTTGAAAAAACTTGCTTTTTTATTTAATTTTGCAATAAGATTGATAATAAGCCTTAAAACTACATCTTTACATAGATTATACAATTTGTATTGTATATATTTCTTTATAAATTTAGAGTTAAATCTGTCTATTATATTGATTTCAAGTTGAATTTGAAATAAGCAGAAAATTGGCTGTTGTGATTTGAACTGCATAGAGGCTAGACTGAACTGCCTGCATTGCTCGAAGAGCATAGCGAGTCCGATTGGATTTTTAAAAATGACGAAATTCACGTTTTCTTAGGTCGTTCAAATAATAGTTCAAATGTTTTTACTTTTATTTCTTTAATCAATCAAATAATGTTAACATTTTGATTACTAAATATCAGTATATTTATATTAAACTGACAATGCACATTTATTTGTATTTTTTTCAGTAAAGTACAAATTATGGTCTGGTCTTGGGTAGGCATAGGGTTATGAGCCCTTCTCAGATCAATTTCTGCTCATTTTCAGTTTGACTCGTTTATTTATTGTAATTTCTGTTCCTTTTGGGTTTCATTTATTTATTGATGCTTATTTGAGGTAGTTTCACGCTTGGTAGATCATTTAATTTTATTTTTGCTCATTTTTGGTCGAATGGAGTTCTTTACTTTTCTTTGAAAAACTTTGTTTTGTGGAAAAAGTTTCTTAAATTAGTTTTTGTTCGATTTATCTTGATATAGTCTTACCAGGAAAAAGAAAGTAATACTTTAAATCTTTTTGTTTTTTTAAGACTTTATATTTTCGTATGCTGGAGAAAATGGAGTATGCTATTTGCATGCTGGAGAAAAATTTTCAGAAATTTTTAACAACATATGCCCTTTTAAAAATCTGGACGCAAATAGTTGCATTTAATTTAGTTTCATTTTTGACCTGAAATAGAAAACTTGATTCACAAAAAAAATCTGTTTACTTTCTTTGATAAGTTTGATACACTTACAATATTTTGATTTGGTTAAGTTTGAACGGCAGAAGTAGCCCCAAAAGTTTGAAAATAATACCCTCAGTCGTTCTTGGGATAATGCTGAAATGCCTTATTGGGAAGTTGCATTAATACAGTGCATTTTGATTTAATCTTATGGCAACATTTAGTTTGTTAACGTAATGAGCAAATGGGTAGGTGGGCGTGGGACTAGTTGCCCTCCAATTACTTTTGACTCTTAAAAAGGGAATTAGTCCTTTCTATTTTCAGTCGAATGAGCCCTTTTCGAAGTTCCTACAACAACTCCTTCGATACGAAGTGCCCTAGTCTACACAAAACAAAAATAATACATTGTGCTCACATCAATCTTTACTATAAAAATGTCAAGCCTTCCAATCACTTTCGACTATTAAAAAGAGCACTAGCAATTTCAATTTCCAATCGAATGAGCTCTTTTTGAGTTTCTACGACAATGCTTGCTCGAAACACCTTATATGCCCCAAGGGCATAATTTATAACCCTTGCCCTGCGGGCTGTGAGGGTTTTGTCTTCCTCAAAGACCTAATTTACAGGACTTTCAATGACGTTAAACAAAACGGCTATCTCAAAATTTGATTGGATGATGGGCGTGGGAGGGGCGTTAGTTGCTCTCCAGTCACTTTCAAACAATAAAAAAGGCACTAGCTCTTCGAATTTCCAATCCAATGAGCCCTTTTGAAGTTTCTACGACAACGTTTTCAATAAAAACCTTATATGCCCCCAGGGCATAACTTACAACCCTTGCCTTAAGGGCTGCGGGGGGGGGGGTTGTCATCCTCAAATACATAATTTCCGGACCTTTCAACTACGTTGAACAAAAGGGTTGTCACCAACTGTTGCGTGGATGTTTGTGGGGAAATGGTGGGCGTGAGCGGGGGGTTACTGGCCCTCCAGTCACTGTCGACTATTAAAAAGGGCTCTAGCCTTTTCAATTTCTAATCAAATGATTCCTTTTTGAAATTTCTACGACAACGCTTTCTATGAAAAAAAAACAACTTATTTGCCCCCAGGGCAGAACTTACAACTCTTGCCCTGAGGGCTGAGGGGGGAGTGTCATCCTCAAAAACATAATTTTTGGAGTTTTTAACTACGTCGAATAATATGGCTATCTCAATATTTAGATATGTTGTGTTTGGGGAAATGATAGGTGTAAGAGGGGTGTTAGTTATCCTCCAATCACTTTCGACTGTTGAAAAGGGCACAAACCCTTCTAGTTTCCAATCGAATGAGCCCTTTTTTAAGTTTCTACAACATCTCTCTCTATTAAAACAGTATATGTTCCCAGGGCATAACTTACAACTCTTGCCTTGAGGGGCTCTGAGAGGGTTATCATCCTCAAAGACTTAATTTCTAAGACTTTTAACTACCTTGAACAAAATGGCTATCTAAAAATTTTGATTGGATGTAGTTGGGATAAAGGTGGGCGTGAGAGGGGGGTTAGTTGCCCTTAAATCACTTTCGACTATTAACAAGGGCACTAGCCCTTTGAATTTCCAATCGAATGAGCCCCTTTTCAAGTTTCTACGACACAGCTTTCAATAAAACCTTATATGCCCCAAGGCATAACTGACAACCCTTACCCTGAGGGCTGTGGGGGGGGATTGTCATCCTCAAAGACCTAATTGCCAGTATTTTCAACTACGGTGAACAAATTGGCTATATCAAAATTTTTATTTGATGTGTTTGGAGAAAAGGTGGGAGTGAGAGGGTGGTGAGTTGCCCTCAAATTACTTTTGACCACTAACAAAGGCACTAGCCCTTTGAATTTCTAATCGAATGAGGCTATTTTGAAGTTTCCATAACAACGCTTTCTATAAAAAAAACCTTATTTGCCCCCAGGGTGTAACTTACATCCTTGGCTGCAGTGTTGTGCGGAAGTGTCCTCCTCAAAAACATAATTTATATCTGGAAATCAACTACGCTGAACAAAATGGCTGTTTCAAAATTTTGAGTGGATGTGTTTTGGGAAATTCTGGGTGTGGAAGTTGTGTTAGTGGCCTCCCAATCACTTTCGACTATTAAAACGGGCACAAGTCATTCCAATTTCCAATCGAATGAACCCTTTTCGAAGCTTCTACGACAATTCTTTCCATACAAAGTGCCCTGGTCTAAAGAAAAAACAATAATACATTGTGCCAACATCGTTCTTTACTTAGGCAGCGCGTGCGCTGCTTATGATAGACGGAAAAGTTGTCTCTGGTCACGTGAGTTTATAATTATAATGAGAGGTCTCATTCAAACGGAAATTAAAAGTTCTAGTGGCCTTTTTAAGTGACCAAATGATTGGAGGGCATCTAGGCCCCGTCCCACCCCTTTTCCCCCGAAATCTTACTATAAAATTTTTGAGATATCCATTTTGATCATCATAATTGAAAGGCCCAGTAACTATGGTTTTAGATATAACCTGACCCCCCCCCCCACATCCCCAGGGGAATGGTCTTTAAGTTATAAAAGTTGTCCATTGTTTACGCATAGTGTTTGTTGTTGGAAAGCATACATACATTTTAGGGTGGAATACGAATTATCTGCTAGGTTTTTTTTCACGGGGGGAACATTATGGGGAGATAAGGTTCGAGGGGGTGAACTTATCACAGAAAATTATACACTAGGGGAATTTTCCAGAACTCCTATAAAAATTGTTTTTTTATTTCTTGCTTTCTCTTTTCTATCTCAATTTTACGCGTTGTTAAGGGTAATTACCCTTGACAGTTGTTAAGGGTAATTTCCCGGGTAAATTTTCCCCGGGATTGAATTGTCTAGATAATATATCCGTGAAGAGCGCATTTTTCCGTGGAGGTTGTGGCCAGATTTCATTGGACTATTTAAAAAATGATCAGAAATTAAATTTTAAAAACAGGTTTTTTTTCAACTGGAAGTAAGGAGCAACATTAAAACTTGAAACGAACAGAAATTATTTCGTATATGAAGGTGGTTCCCCCTCCTCAACACTCT